>NW_027493293.1:0-370528 GCF_021521415.1 Bidens hawaiensis
TATGTGGAGGATCGGTAAACGATCGAACCATGCCCTGGCCGCTCCGACCAGAGTCATCTGGAACATGTAGCACCACGTGGGTTTCCGTCCAGTTGCTGACGGTAGCCCCCGCAATGAACCTGTTCAAATGGTCGTCTGGGTCGGATAGACCATCATAAGTGCCAATGTTGGACATTTGTTTGGCACTTCTCGGGGCGATTGCTTCCGCAATGTCCCTTGCGAATTTTGACTTTCCTGCATTTGTAGCAGTTGGTCTAAAGGTTTTGGAGAAGTCACGCGGGTTTCTCTCCGCGATTGGTTTAAAAGCTTCCCCAAAATTCCTTTTTGGTTGGACGTCCGTTTTCCTTACGCTTCCCTTTCGCCCTATGGCGAGGGTTTTGCGTCGGTATCGGACTCCAACTCGTCGTCTGAGTACTCGCAGTCACTGCTCATATTGAGGTGTTGGCGAGTACTGGCGAATTCGTCAGCCTGTTGAACTGAACGCAAGCGTTCATCCAATTCGGCTTGGAATTCTCTTTGCCGTGCTTCGGCCCACGCCTTCACTTGATCTAGTGTTTGGCGAGGGACCTTCGTTCGTTTTTCCAGCTGGGTATCGGTGAAACCCCAGTGGAATATTTACTCCACTTGCCCCGGCTTGGGTAGTCGGGGTAGTGTTCGTAAGGATTGTATAACCGCCGGTATTCCCCCCAGTTGCTGGGGTTGTTACCGGGGTTTTCTTGGTCGGTTACTGGCTTTTGGACCGGAGTAACGTTAACCATTTCTTCAGAAAATTCGAAAAAAACTGAATTAGTTCTAGCTTTTATGCACGGATGGCGCCAATGAAGAAACACTAAGTGACCCGGTACAGATTATAGATAATCTGGGGGTTAAGTAATGTTTCCCACGGATGAGATCTAGCTGAGAAGGCTGTTCTTCAGGAGACCTGCAAAACAAACACCGTAAGCTCGTCACTGAGAAGGGGGGGGTTCCTCCTTGTGACCACCCTCCGGCGTGAGAATCAGACTAGGTTGCTCTGAATATAAGTGTATATTAAGAGATTGCTAGATAACTGGATAGCAGATGATCTTACCATTCCAAGATGTTGGAGTATTTATAGCCGAAGGTAGGTTTCCTAGAAGGTACAGCCGGCTGAATAGTATTCCTGTTCAACCAACAGTGGACTATGCACAGGCCATACTGGTTGGTGGGTAGGTTACGGCCAACAGTAACAAAGTCGGCTGAACTATTCCACCAACTGTAGATTATGCACGTCCCACCTACTGTGGATTGTACGCAGGCCATGCTGGTTGGTGAATAGGTTACGGCCAACAGTAACACTATTCCACCAACTGTAGGCTGCGCATGCCCCACAGTAAGGGTTGGTGAGTAGGCAGCGGCTAATAGTGACAAACAGTACTAGAGGGTGCTCCTCCTCGCATTGTTGTCGGTGAGCTGTCACCCTGTGATTGGCTCATGGGCTGTTCTGGTCAGATCGTTTGTCCTATCCATACCTTGGTAGGTATAGTACAAAAGATCTTTCAGAATCATACAGACTGGCTCATTTAGGCGGGATTGTTCCCGCCTTGCTCATTCCTTCATGTGACTACTGAAGTAGCTAGTGTCTTGTGCGTGTAGCCCTGCTGTCTGCGGGTAGCCTTCCCTGATGGCTTGTATCCGCAACTGCGGGAACAGGCGGGGTACTTCACCATTGGGAGGCTTTCCCTGCGTGTACAGCTTGCGTTACTGCGCGTAAGATTCTCTGAGCATGGTGGGTCCTGCGGGAGCAGATGGCCTTTGCGCAGACGTCCCTGTTCAAGGTGAGTCCTGCGGGACCAACTGGGCTCTGCTGGGGACCTACCTCTTCACCCAGAAACAAAGACACCAGTCCCCCAATCTAAACAATAGATTCAAACTAGCAGTAACAAGGTCCACAATCTTATCCGGTCTAGGAGTAAACAGCTTCGGCTCCGGCGGCTTAAAGTTAGCCGGAGGTGTAAATTGCAGAAACCCCTAATTTTGGTTCAACTTCTGTTGATGAATTTATAACACAAACCCTTGATAATTTTGCTTTCTTGTGATGGAAAAATGGGTTTAGAAGCCGACGGTAATGGTTTGAAGTTAAGAACGCCGGCTATGGTTATCCGGGGAGTGATTGGGGGTTTTGCACTCCAAGTGTTCGACGAAATGCTGCAATAAAAAATTGAATAACAAGTTTTTAGGATTTTGGTTTTAAGTTTATTGTAGACCACATAAAAGGTGCAATTTGTTGGGACCATGATTTGTTTGCTGTAGCATTAGGAACCTATAATCTCTTCTACTTCTACTTACAAATTATAACTATAGGTGCAAAAGCCGGTTTAAAATGTAAAACTGGTTTGGGTTGAAACGTATTCGGTCAATAAAAGTTAATATCGGTTTATGATTGGTTTCGATTCGGGTTGAAACGGTTTCTTGACAAAGTTACCATCGGTTTCGGTTCGGTTAACCGGTTTTTGTGGAGAAAAATTACAAACAGGTTTCGAACCTACGGTTTCAATCGGTTTCTACATAATCGGTTTCAAACCGGTTCGGCTATTTTCTGTCGGGTCGGTTAACCGGTTTATTTGCCCACCTCTACTTACAAGTGTGCAGTTGTTTACGGTTCAGTTTGGTTATTAGTCTAAACTGAAATTGAAATTATCGGTGAATCAGTTTTATTAACTAACTAGTATTTTTACCGGCGCGTTGCGCCGGGAAAGTTTGGTAAAACCTAGGGGTAGTAAAACTCAAGGGTTGTCGGTCCTAAGCGTTGATATGGTAAGTTGACGCAAATTCAGTAGGTTTCGGTTACGTGCGTTATTGTATCGGAACTAAAACAAAAGGTAAAACCAAAAAAATATAAAATTGAGGTGGACCAATGGGGTGGTGTCGGCCGATATAACTCGAGTGTTGGTAAACCCGATCGTTGTCAATCCCGGGAGTTGAGGCGGGTGAGTATACGCAAGTTCGGTTGGTTTTCCGACACGTTTGTTACGGTACCAAAATAAAAATATAAAAAACAAAATCGACATTGGTTGGTTTTCGTGATGATCGTTACGATGGATCAATAAAACCCCCTGTAAAATAGGAGCTTTGTCGGTCCCAGTCATGCGGCGATGTGTCGATGTGAGTTTGGTCATTTTCGGTTACATTCGTTTATGGTAGCGAAACTAAAACCCAAGTGTTGGTAAAAGGCCAAGTGTTGTAGGTACCAGGTTTCGCGGCGGTGAGTCGGCAAAACAATAACATTTTCTGTCTTGGGCGTTGTAATGGCGAGTCGACGCAAATTAGGTTGATTTCGTTTACATTTTTTACTGGTACTAGAACTAAATTAAAAAAAGATCGGTTAAACTCGAGTATTGGTAAAACCCAATCCTTGTCGATACAAGGCGTCACTTCATATACCAGTTCTATTTATGATCAGTTGTTTAAAAATGGGTGGAGGAATTCAAGTCTTCTAAGTAACCTAAGAAGGCGTGTTTAGAGCAGTTGCTACAATTCAAATAGTTCATTTGTTTCCTGGATGAAATTGGAGGAGCGTATGCGTCCTGATGTTACGCTCCTCTATGGGGACTACCGGGTTCCCAGGAACTAGATAAACAACATTGTAACATTCAAAAATTTCTAGAGTAATATTAATTATATTAGTTAATATGGATGAGAAAGTTTTCTCGGGTTAGCGGAGAAATAACAAATAAAGTAGGAATTAGTATGGATCGGGCTAGTGTTGGGTAATGGATATGGGTTATGGACTTGGGAAAGAAGAAAGAGAACCATGGGCTTAAGCCATGATCCATAATTATATAAACCTTAAATTCCCATTTTTCATTCATTTCACACATATTCCATACACCACCAAAAAACCACACTTAGCTCTCTTTCATCCTACTTTCTCTCTCTAGCCGGAACCTAGATAGAAAACTGATCCCGAGCCAAGGTAATGATAGTATTATGTTGTATGATCTTAAACCCATTAGATTTAGTCACGAAACGACGAGCCGACACCGTTAAAACCGTTGAAGTCACGAGATCCGGGTGGAATCCAGTATAAACCGAACCTAAGATGAGCATAGGGATCACCCTAGCTCAGATCTGGATCGAACGGGACGAAAAACGGTGAAAACGGGTGTTGAAACAAGCGAGATCTCGCTTTTCCGGCGAGATCCTGGTTCTCCGGTGAAGGAGGCGCCGGAGTTAGGTGTACGAGGTAAGGATGTCAGAGAATGTTCTCTGACATTCTGACCCAACCCTAGTTCGTTAGCGATGATTTAACGAACTAGATGTCAATTCGTTAATCCATTTCGTTAAGAGGAAGTGCGAGAAGTTTAGTAATCCGAGCTATACCAAGACAAGAACGGTGAAGGATAATACAGGAAGAATCTTAAGCTAGAAAGCTCATATATCTGAAATGGATTTTGAGTATCTTATTCCTTTGCAAAAGTTCGAGTTTGATTGTTTAAGGAAATTTTTGTACCGGTAGCCGGATACCAAGACTGGAAAAGCTATCATCTTCAAAAGAATCAAAGACAAAGAGCTTGATATTAGAAGGCCCGAAAGATGTTGTGAGAAAAGTTACCGATAAAAAGCATAAAGACAGGTGGCTAATAAAGGGAGACGAATTATGTAAAGGAAGAATGGTACCCATGAGTAAAGATTTAATCGAGAAGGTGAGACAGATCTACAAAAGATGCAAATCCAATAAGGGTAATATACCGTTGATGTTGGCGTTAGAAATGAGACTTATACATATGGTTTGGGGATTTATAGAATGTGCAAAAAAAAAAACAGATACAAATCTACACACGGGTCAGAAGGGGGATGGGTGTTTTGAAGAGTTTTTGTATCTGTTTAATGAACAGAATAAATCGGCATTTGATGTCGCAATTGATAAAGGGCATGTGGAGGTTGCGAGGCTTATGTTGAACAATGCGCAACGCTGGTGTTTGAGATCGCAGTGGATTAGGAGATGGGAAGCTCTAGTTAAGCTTCGAACTTGTTTGTAGATGATCACCACGGATCGTAGCTGTTCTTTGTAGATTATTAGGTTCGTTGATACTAAACTGCATATCGAATGCTGCCAGTTATTCAAACAAATTTATTATTTTGAGTCATTTTTCTTTTACACATATCTCATCTAATGAAGTTGATATAACTGACAGCATTCGATCTGCAGTTTAGTATCAGAATTAGCTCTCTATATAAATTTCCTTAACAACATATATGATAAACTAGTAATTAGAAACAACTTGAAAACACAGCATATATTTATAGTTTTGTGCATTGGACTCTAGTTTAAGCAACTTACCTGAAAATCACCCTAAGCTCCTTCATCACCTAGTCCAACATCTGTTTTGTAGCTCTCAATATGCAATTTAGTATCAAGTTCAGCTCTGCATATAAATTTCCTTATAAGTATATATAAAATCTTGTCAACAAGTTCCAACCTTGTAAACCTCATTTTTATAGAATAACAATATTTCGCAGGCCATATTATCTCGTCCAACGGTCTATAGCATCTTTTGAATCATCAGCACCTTTATAGATGGCAGAAACCTGTTGTAGCTCACTCGCAATGTCTTCAGCCTTCTTGCATTCTCCATTACACAATCGAGTGCCTCCTTATCTGGCCCATCAGAAAGATCATGATGATCTTTAACCTCCAATGTCCTCAAACATTCTATCAAGAATCTGGGTATACTGCCTCTCCCCCAGTCAGAATCCCCTAACTAGTGTTATTTTGATCATGAAAGAACGTGATTAAGAGTAGCCAAAATAAATGCAGAAAAGTATATTGAGGCGGGGTAACAGTTTTGGATACAAACCTTCCCAAACGACAAATGCTTTAGAGCTGGGCAGCTGTCCAAGACATAGAACACACTTTTCAAGCCACGACGGTTCACGCCAAGAAACTCCAAGCTCGTTAGGTTCAGTAAAGGTTTCAGCACCGGGGCATAACGATGTAACTAGTTAAAAACATTAATCATGATTTTGTGTGAAAAAGAAAAGAAAAAAAAAAGAAAACTTAAAAACGACAAATGGAAAGCTTACATAACAGCAGTCATATAGCTTCAAACAATTCAACAAACGCGCCTCATTATGATGCTGATTACCCTACTAGCGACGTGGGCATGAGCTGACTAGTCGATATTTAACCTTGGAAGACATACAAGACAATCCTTTTGCCACTCGCATATGAACTTGTGAACACGCAGTCTTAGCTTAACCAGCGACGTGCAACTGAAGAAACTTGCAGGCAACTGAAGCTCGTCCACTTCGAGAACGAGTTCATGAATGTGTCGCGACAGGGCCATGCCCACCCATTCAAACAAAGGGACCTGTCTTGGCAGTCTGAAGGTTGCACATAATTTCTCTGAAGGGCCTCCTACAAGTTGTAGGGATCTCATCAGCTGGTTACCAAAGCTGGCAAGGTGTTCATTGTCATCACACGGAGGTTTGTCCTCCAAGTATATTCTGAAACACTTCATCCAGCTCTCCTTCCAGTCACTCGAGAGAGCAAATGTTTGAACTGCTGTGAGTGATGGTATACATGATAGGATTTGAGTCCTGATCTCAAGGGGCAGATCGGACAGAAGATCGGAAGTTCCTGCCAGTTATAAACATGTTTTAGACCGTATTGATGATGTAACAACAAAACCCTAATTTGGTATACCTATTAAGTATTAACGCCATAAAAAGCCCTCAATATGGCAGAAAACATACAAGACATGTTCATTGATGAGATAAGAGCAAGTGTTTTAAAGTTTTTTCCACACCTCATAAATCTTTCAAATGGTATCTACATCTCGGTCATGTTAAATGCAAGCATACATATTAACATAGAAACATATATATATATATATATATATATATATATAAATTAAAACCCAATTTGGCAGAAATCATAATAATTTGGCAGTTTAGACATGCCGTATTGATGACATCACAAGAATACCCTAATATGTAGACCTGGCAATTATAATGTGAGTAATTTTGGGTTGATTTGGACAACAAATATATATTGATGGGTTCACTTGGGTTAAGCTATTTTTCCAAGGGGGTTATGATGCGCAGGTTAAAAATTTAAAAACAAACCTTACGGGTCAGGATGGGTCGCCCTTATATACTAAACAGGTCAGGATGGGTGCCCCTAAAAATGGAACGGGTCTTCAACTTTCACGTCATCACACAGCAACACAAGACTCCGTGAACAATACTGAACAACTCCCTCAGGTTAAAATTCCGGCAACCGCATCCGGCCAAACGCTAGCTCAACTCTGAAATCTGGAGACCACCATTACAGTCTCTCTCTCTCTCTCTCTCTACATTTTTAACCCAACCCATTTTGTGGTAAACGCATCCTGACCTTGTTTCTAAATTACCAATCTTGACCCATACCCATTTTGACTTGTTTACCCAACCCAACCCGACCCGAGCCACCCATCTTGCTAGGTCTAGAACTAGTATGGCATATATATATATATATAACATCACAAAAAATCCCCAATTTGGCAAAAAATCACACAAGAACCCCCCTATCGCGCACCACGCCCGAGCAAGTAGTTCACACTCGCCGGGTGTCCACGGTATAGTGGTCCTTTTAGTCCAAGGTTCGCCGGCGGGTTTCTTTACGTTTTGTCTCCCACGTACGCCTCCACGTTGGCTTGAACCGCCGCGAGTCTTCGGAACGGGTTGTGGCTCCTGGTTGTTTTGTGGCTCGTCGTCGGGCTGGGAATCGGAACCGGCCATCATATTCGTGGTTAGGTTTTGGAAACGTACCGGGCACCATATTTGGGTTAAGGGCTCCGAAACTTAGATATTGTATGTACGAGACCATTTGCGGGTCGAATGGATACGGGGTTTGAGGGATAGGGATTGTTTGGCATTGGGATTTAGGGTTTACAGATGGGTTCGGTTGTGGATTATTTGGGTCGGGATTGTTTGCGTTTCCTTGTCAGGCGTATGTGGCAAAACCGAGCGTTTGGTTGTTGTAGGGAAACATTTGGTTGGTGTTCTAGAATATATATTTGAGTGTTTTATAGAGAATTGGTAGAAGTGTGTATAAAATTGAAGTTTGAGTTTAAATCTATAGGAGTTTGTTTTTTTAGCATTAAACGAGTTTTAAACAATTTTGGCTGATCTGGTGTTGGTTCACGCGATGCAAAAGAACATAGGGTTGTATTATCTTAAACGATTTTACCATATTTTTATTTTTGATAGTATTAGTTCATGTAGTTCCACAAATATACTTTTAGTCATTTTAAGCGATTTTAAGAGTTTCTAAGGACTATTTGGCATAATTGAAAGTTATAAAAATACAAGATAAGTTAAACCAAGTTAATTACTAATAAATACAAGTTTTTAATAATTCAAAATACCCAAATTACTTTCTCGAATCAGGTAAACAAATAAAAATATAAATACGAAAAATCTGAAATGTTACAGTACAAACCTCAAAGTACAAAGACTAGATGATATGGAAGTTTAGGTGCTTTAGTAACGGAATTGCTAAATCTCGAATGTAAGTTCACTCATGTTAAATATCATATTATACAATCAAACTAGAATAATATTAAGTATAACAAAAAAAATCATAAAATAAATAATTCTATGAAAATCACTTGGTCAAAATCATCAAAAATAGATATCAGAACAAGAAGGAAATTCGAGTTAGCAAAACACCCTAAATAAAACCCAATCAACGGCAAAGTACAAGCCTCAAAGTATAAAGACTAGTTGATATGGGTGTTTAGGTTCTTTAGTAACCGCATTCCTAAATCTTGAATATAAGTTTGATCATATAACAAAAAAACATTTAAAACAGTTAAAACCACAAAGCTATTACATCAGATCAAAAAAATCTCGTCACCAAGAAACAAAAATTATGAAATTTAAATAATCAAAAACATCAAAAATAAAATAACATAAGGAACATGTATAAGAAATCTAAGTTACCATAACAACCTAAGTAAAACCCTATTATCCACATAGTACAAGCCTCAAAGTACAAAGACATGTTGAAATGGGTGTTTAGGTGTATGAGTAACTACATTGCTAAATCTTGAAAGAAAGTTCGATCATATTAAAAACCATTTAAAATAGTCAAAACAACAAAGCTATTAAATTAGATCAAAAGAAAAAAATTCATTACTGTAACATCCCGAAATATTGCTTTGATAATAATAAAATATTATTATTATTATATTTTAAGATGTGGATTAATAAATTATTTCATTATAATAGTTGTCGGTTTGCAATAAATAAAATAGCGAGCGGGGAAAACGGCTAGAAGGGAATGGGTTGGAGAATGGCTATGGACTTGGAAATAATGGGTCTAAGGTCTATGGGCTTGTGGTGTAAATACCCTAAACCCTACACCATTTCCATCTTCCTTTCATTCCACACCATAGCCTACACACTAAAAAACACACATTTAAGCTAAACGCTCTCTACAACGCTCAAAAACACAAACCGAGACCGTAAGAAGTTAAAGATAATTATTATTCACTGTAAGAAACTGTTGGAACCTGACACCATAGCTCTGATACGTCGTTTATGGTTATTCGGATCTATATCTAGTGAAAATCGGGTGTTTATTGGATCAAAATCAAGTTTTACACTGCATTCTTGAGTTTTTTATTTAAGGGATTGAAAATGAAAAAATAAGAAGATTTTTCATTTTTCATTCTTGAATTTTTTTATTAAAAGAAAAGAAAGAGAATGAAAAGAAAACTTACACATTTTTTCCTTCAAAACCTTCCTACCAAATATGACATGATTGTGAAGGAAAGTTTATAGGGCATTACAATATTGTAAAGTTACAATTTTTTTTCTTATCTTTTCCTTCCGATCTAACTCAAGAATGTAATTAACACTTTCTTTTCTTTTATTTTAACTTGAGAATTCCTTTTAAGTATATAATTTCTTTTCCTTTCTTCCCCTATCCAATCTTATCATTTCTTTTTCTTGTATTTTAAACCCGAGAATACAGTGTTAGGGTCACCTTGGCTTAGATCTGGATCACCCGAAGCTTCCTGGGTCAAAATCGAACATTTTCCGACCAAATACGACGGCTGACGGCCCCTAAATCGCCTAAAAACTCTAAAAACGCGAAGAAGTTGACCAGATCTGCACTTAATGAGCGGATATGTCATTATCCGTCGTATATGGGGGAACCCATATACGGGTGTATATGGCACCACCATATACGGGAGTATATGGGGAGCCCAAATATGGGCGTATATGGGGAAAACCATAAAAGGGGATACCAATATACAGGCGTATAAGGGGAGACCCATATACGGTACGACCGTATATGGGGAGACCCATATACGGGCATATCGGGGAAGCCCATATACGTGTGTGGGAAGCCTATATACTAACGTATATGGTGCATGGAGTTTGGTATATACGAAGTAGTTGGACTAGGTTATATACGGGTGAATGTCCTCATATACGGGAGTATGTGAACTTGATAATATACTGGCATATAAGGATATTATCATGAGTGCACTCACCAAAAAAGAAGACCTCTCGATACCGTCTTCTAAAGACATCAAGATTTCGTTTATGGAAAGCCTTCGTGAAGAAATTAAAACTGAAGTTGAGCAATGCATCAATGGAATCGGTCCAAATCAATGCTCCATTCTGGCATCCGAATTGGATGGTAAAAACTTAATCACTTTCTCGCTCTATTCTCGCCCGCAAGGGCTGATGCTGCTTGATTCTTTTGGTCACACCGACATCACTAGCTTCACTACCCAAGATCTCCTATCCTTGTTCAAAAGGTCGCTGACAAAGTCGGCTCTAAAAAAGTTTTCTAGATTGTTACTATAACTCACCGTGAAGAAGCGATACGTTCCCATTCCCTAGTATTATGTGAACCCCATGCCCCAGGGAATGGGTTAGCCTTATACCAGAATATTTTAGGAAACGCCCTTGGGTAGACAGGATTGTTGGGAGGGCCAGATCGCTTACACGGTTTATTTACAACCGCAACAATGTGCTAAGTTTTATGAGAAACAAAACCCGCGGGGCCCACATTGTTGTAAGTTTCTTTTTATATATATTCGCCTCCAGAATTGTTAATTAAGCGTTAACCTGACTAGTATTTCTGTGTGTTTTTTTTTCACAGCGCAGTGGTGGTCCTCGTTCGGACGAAAGTCTCCGGTTTTGTTGTCTTTTGCCCACTGCCTTCTGGTTGTTTGGTTGGTTCACATATTTATAACCAACATTTTCAAGTGCCAAAAAATCACCTCGAAGGAAATAGGCTTAAAGACCAACTATTGGTTAAGTTGCATTTGTTGCTAAAGAAAAGGTAAAATGCATATTCATTGCATGCTTTGTTGATATATTGATAAAATCAATCATATTATATTAATGCAAATTACTTGTAGGTTCCCTAACAAGGAGTTTCAAGACTTACTGTCATATGAGAGTGTGAATCTAGTGAAAGATTGGGTGAGTGGTCTGAGATGTTGTGTGGATGATATTGATAGGTGTGATTAGTCTGTGGAGCCACCTAAAGTGAATTCTAAAACTGCACTTGAAGAATGGGACTTTGAAACAGAGGGTGAAGAGTTTGATGATTTAGATTTTTTTGAAGGTTGTTTCTTTTTACTAGATTTTTGTAAAATGTTTATGGTTTAGCAAAAAAATAAAATGTTTTTCATTCCATGTGCAGGGTTTGAGGGTTGAAAGAAAGATTGCTGAGATGATTGTGTGAATATGAGCGGGTGTCTTTAGTAAAAGGTTATATTTTGATTAACGTTTTAACAGTCTTGACTTTTGACTAGTGTAATAAAGGTGATATATTGGGTATGCACATCATTAATGTGTTAAGACTTAATGTCGGATTCATATGAGAATGTATTATCGTTAGTGTTTTCTTTTTCTTCTATCATGAGAAGAAGGTTTTGTGGGCTTTATGCGGGGTTCATAACCGAAAGAGTTCTTATTCAGTTTTGGTTTGGTTTTCGGTTGATCTACCACGATCGATCTCCCCGCTCCATTTTGGCTTGCATTTTGCGATTTCGCCCTAGAAGTGCACTTTGTGCATTGCCTGCCATCTTAATAAATGTATAAAAAGAACCTTTTTTTCTGGGTTCTTTTTTTAAGTGTATAAAAGGTGATTTCACATGTTTCCTCTAATGTATATAAGGATGGTGTTTGTAATGTTCTGTGTTCAAAGAAGAAAAAACCAGTTAAAACCCTTCCTGTCATCCTCACAATACATCATCCAAAAGAAATTAATCATGTGCTTTGATTTTGAACCAACTTTTGTTTGAAAAATATAGTTTTCACTTCAAAACAAAACACACTTATTTGGTGGGTCTTGGATCTCAACAGAAGGAAAGAAAAATGAATCACTCAAAATCTTGTGTAACTCTATGTTTTGCTTTTGTCTCTGTCATGTTTTGTTAAACAACTAAACTTCATTTCACCCTTTTACAAGTGTTCCAACTTGGTAGACAACTATTACACCGTGTCACAAACAAGTACCATGGGGACTTTACTTGTTACATAAGAAGTCAGTCAAACACATGATCAAAAGCAAGCTAGCAAGCAAGCAAGAAAGAGGAGACTTGTTATGTGAAAGATATCACCAAAAAGAATAAGACCCAAACATGTTATAGTTGTCCAAATAGAAAGAGGAGTCTTGTTAATTACTTTGAATACAAATAAAAACGTATAGACATAGGGCTTGATATGCGAAAGATTTGATGTCATTCTTTAATATTTCCCCGCAAGATGGGCATTCTGTGGAAGAGACCAATCTTGGATAGTAGGAAGGTGAACCAAGGTTTAAGTGGTGTTTTTGTAAGGATATCGGCCACCAACAATGCGTGTAACTTTTAAAAAGTCGTCTTGTACCTTTTCTCGAACAAAATGAAAAATCCAATGCAAGGTGTTTCATACGTAAGTGAAAAACTGTTGGGGATTATGAGCCATGCTTGAGTTTGCGGGTTGAATTGATGAATCCGAGCATGACTCTATATTTGTGTAAAAAAAAACAAACTCTAATCCAAGACACTTAGAATTTGAAAGTGAAACTATCCATCTTTTAACATATTGAGATTGATCCATTCATGGGCCATATTGGGCCAAATGACGAACCCAACCGATAGGTCCCCTCACTCAGAGGTGAAAACAAAAGGCCGGAACGCTTCATCAAATTAGCCCTTTACTTATAATCATAAAACCATCTCCCACAAGAATCGTTCTTAATTATTAACTATGCATAACCAGATCTTTTTAATTGGTTTTCAATTTACCGTGACACCAATACCAATATCATTACAAGTATCACACAAAATTAGATTGTTTAAATAAATAAATAATTTGATTTAGTAGATAAGACAACATAATTACCATAAATATTAACTACCCTTGTGGATACTTCCTGTTAGTAATGATTTCAATGGTGAGCAAGTATAAGACAAGTGGTTTATTCGTTTTACAAGAGTTATAAGGTCTTTAGGGATTCTAGGGTATGCATGGATTTGTTTAGGATATATTGGCTTTGGGCTCAGACCAAAACAGAACCAAAAATTCGCTTATCCAGATTTGGAAGACTTTGGTTTCGGTGTTTTGGTTTTCAGATTTACTTATGGAATAGTCGTCCAGGTCCTGAAATATCTGGATCTATTCCATTTCCACCAACAATGAACCTCGAACAGCCTGGATACGATTTTTGAACGATCTGGTGTAATATCTGCCAAGAAACAAAGGGACGATCACATTGGTATATTTGGAGGCATCTTGGGTTTTCAATTACAGAGTGTTTGGATTTTGCAAACTGTAATTGTGCTTATCCAAACTGCAGATAAGCAGTTTCAGTAAGCCTGTCCGATTCTGTTTGTTCTTCCCTGCGTAATCTTTTAACCGCCATGTCTCTTCAGCTGGGTCTGTATAATACAACCAGATAAATAATTGTATATCAAATTCAAATTAATTAAAATCACTAATACGAAAGCATGAAAGTGTGTAAGCGGAAATAACCCATTATCCATTATGTTGATTACAACTATTAACAAGGATCTAAATTTCTATGCTTTTCAACAGTAGAAGTCTAAGTAGGCCAAATTAGAAAACAAAATTACAAATTTTCGATAAAAGATACAATCTGTCAACAATTCAATTGTAACCTGAATCTAAAAATTACAAATTTTCGACAATAAAGATACAATCTTTGTAACCAATTTCTAATCCAAATTACAAATTGTAACCACCTTAATCCCAAAATTACAAACTTTCAATAAAATATAACCAATTTCTTACCTGAATCGCAGAGGGGAAGCTTTCTGTTTAGCAACTTGGTATCGAGAGGAAGGACTTTTTAACTTATTAATTTTTAAATTTTAAAAAAGAGAAAGATATGATTTGCTTCACTTCCCTGTGTAATATGGGCGGAGATTACTTGGACCATTAATTATTATAGTATGGACGGGAGATTACTTGGATCATAAAGTTTTAGATTGCGAGTATTGAACGACTGAAGTTATCGGGAGGGCTCAAACGCTCGTTGACCCGTATCGGGAGGGCTCAAACGACTGAAGTTATCGGGAGATTATGACACCTATCGTTAGTTAGTCAAACGCTCGTTGACCCGTTAAAAATTGTTGAAATTAACTTTTTACCCGTAAGCCTTTAATTCAGTTTAAAATAATCATCTAAAATCATATAGAGGTTGGGCACTAACCCATAAATCCAACCATGTGAACTAAGCTAATTTTTAGTATCATTACATAATATGAAATATATAACATTTCATCTTTCCCAATTTCCAATTAGGGTTTCTAATATATAAGAATTTATACATCTTTTCAGCACTAAAATATCTTTAAATAAGTGTAATTTCGACAAATACATAAGAATAAACCCCCCAAAAAAACTTTGTTAACGTCCAAACACAACAAATAAACGTAACAAAAATACGCATTGCGGTTGCAAACCGATGAAAGTATGGTTGGTAGATGGTTGTTGTGCCGAAAGTAAGGTACGAATTCCTTGATTTCGGACTCAACGACAAAAAAGACATGATAAAGAACTCACGTGTTGCGCTTGCTAACTATTACAGACATACGACAAAAAAACGTTTGCAAAGCACTATTACAGACCACATATAGCTAAAATCCGTAATAAATAAAATGAAGTTGACCCAAAGCAGGAGTTGCTACAAATTTAACCATAAATGTGGTGGGAGTGCCCTCGGGCCGGAATTAGGGATGGGTTTGGCTCCATCAAGAACACCGCCCAGGACGGGTGGTTCGAGTCCGAAGAAAACCTCCCCGATTGGCATGGCTACCCCAGAATCTTGGAGTAACAAAGAACAAGTTGTTCCCGAAATAGTAAAGGATGCATGGAAAGACGCTCGTACTTATTGAGAACATGATAGAACTAACCTACAAATACGTACATATGCAAATAAAATCGTTAAGAAACAAAGTACTATATTCTACGTCATCTAATATTAACAAAGAGCTTTATTTAAAGTTCAAATAATTAATCAAGAAATTATTTTAAAAAGTTTATTGTGATGTTACCTAAGCAAAGATTAAAAAATCATATACAAAATTAACAAACTCAATCTAGAAGTTGCGCAAAATCCTAAAACGATAATGTTTCTATTTTCTAACATAAAAATAAAGAGGAAATAAAAACTATCATTAACCTTTATAAATTAAACAATAATCTTTTCGCCTTTCAAAAAAAAAAAAACAATAATCTTTTCCTTGCAGTAAAAGTTATTGCATTGAGATTTAAATTTGGTATGATTTGCATACATTAATCATTTGATTATCCAAATCCGCTAAATATCCGATATACGAACTAGTGTTATAAATAAACTACAAACCCTAACTTGATATCATATTATTATTCGTATATAATATATTCACCACCACACTCCTGTCGATCTTCAAACATCACGTTACATATTCTTCAATTCTCTATACACATACAATGGAGAAATATCAAATAATCAAGCTAACTGGAGGAGGAGCGTTTGGTGTCGTCTGGAAAGCGATGAATAAGCAGACCGGCGAAGTGGTTGCGATCAAGAAAGTCGATAAATACAACACGATGGAAGACGGCATTAACCCGCTAGAAGTAAGATCACTCACCAAGATGAACAACCATCCGAATATCGTTAAGCTTAAAGAAACAATAAGAGACGAAGAAGGCATGCTGTTCTTGGTACTTGAATACATGGAATATGATCTCGACACACTTATGGATGAAATTCGAACAGAGCCGTTCTCTGAACCCGAAATCAGAAACATGTGCTTCCAAATCCTTTAGGGTCTTGCGTACATGCACCACAGCGGCTACTTTCACTGTGATCTAAAACCCGCAAACATTCTTGTTTCGAAGAATAATGTGGTAAAGATTGGTGATCTTGGTTCGGTTCGTGAGGCGAATAGTGTACAGCCATATCCAGTTACAACGCTTAGCTATCGTGCCCCTGAGGTTTGTCTGCGTGCGCCTGTTTACGACTCTTCCGTTGATATGTGGGCGGTTGGTGCCATAATGACCGAGTTATACATCAATGAACCGGTGTTTTATTATGAAGGAGATGTATTGGTTAAAATCTGTAGTGTGTTAGGCACCCCGACGGAAGCTACATGGGCGTCGGGACTGGATCTCGCTAGAAACATATGTTACAAGTTTCAAGATTTCCCTGGCGTGCGGTTTTCTGAGTTGTTGCCGAGTGCAAGCCCTGGTGCGGTTAATCTGATCGCTTCACTTCTTTCTTGGTGTCCAAGTGATAGGCCGACGGCCATGCAGGCGCTTCAGCACCCTTTCTTTCATGCATGTTACCGTGTGCCACGCCTCGAAGTGTTTAACCGCGCTAAGCAAAGGGAGCTGTTGAAGGAGACAAGAAGTTTAAGAAGTTGCGTGAGTGGGTCGGAAGGGGATACATATGAAGATCAGATTGACATCCTTCAAGCATTCAATTCCTTTGAGTTTATGAAGTAAAAGAATTATGGAGTAATAGAGCTTAACAATAGAAAAGTGACGGTCAACTTTGTTCAGGGTTTTAATATTGTTCTTAAATTTACTTGTATATATTTTGGTATGTTTTGGATCACAAACTCAGTTATGATATAGTTTCTTGAATGTGTGTTTCTTTTACTTGGTCAAAACTCAAAAATAGATTCATAAGCATGAATATTATAAAATACATTTTGATTGTATAAAATACACATGATTTTAGCTAGCTAGATTAACTTCTTTACAACTTAATATTATTTTGCATGGAACAATTGCATTTTCTTTAATTTTGGTGTAGTTATAAATTTGATTACTTGGTTATATAGTTATTTGAATCCGATTATCCAAACTTTGAAGTTACAAAGTTCTTTCGTATTTTAGATCATTCATAAATCCCTAAAATAGACATCCATTAAATTGTTGTGTTGTTGTTTTTTTTATTTTAATGGACTATATATTACTCCCTTTAAATAAGTTGTTTTATCAACTTAAAATAATTTTAAAAAGTATTTTTAAAACTTGAAACTTGACATGGAATGTTATTAATACTGCGAATTTATTGATTTTTTAAACCAAGTGGTTGAGAACTCCAATCCACCCACGCATATAGATTGTAAAATTAACCGTATGATATGTGTTTGTGCTTCAAAGGGGCACCTTTAATACCCCCCCCCCTCTTCTCACAGATAAGGGTTGCGGAGTGGGTACACCGCCGCCACCTATACGGGTATCTGCTGAAACATGGAGAATCGGCTAGTGGTCAGGGAAAAAAATGAGAGAGAGAGATGGGTTGGGCAGTTGACGGTTGACGAATGTTGACGGGTTCTTAAGTTTTCGATGAGTTATCAAACTACAATTGATTTTATGCAGAGTCCTTAGAGGAACCAACCCACCCCCACCTATGAGAATTTTGATGCACTGGCAATAAGCCAACAATTAAGAACTAGGAGGTTCCAAAATAAGTATACACTGAAAATATCCATTTTTAGGATTTTGAGTGCTTTAATTGCTTACTTCTATTGTGTAGTTATGATTTATGAATATCAATATGTGTATTTGCTCATGTGTTAGTGTGGACTCCATTGTAGCTCTTAGAATAAAAACCTATATCAAGAACTTGTTCCCAGAGTTACATAAGATCATTCTTTTGTTTTTTTTTGAAATCTAATAAACATTACTAATTTATGTTAAAAAGCTTTTAAAACTTTAAATACAAATTGGAAATAACAGAAAAGAAAAAAAAAGGAAAAACTAGTGTTAGAGAAAGAGTTTGAAACGGACTGAACTCAAGCTCTCGTAAAATAAAACAAGCGGAGGTCAAATATAGTCAAGTTCGAGCTATGTAACTAACAGGAAAATAAAAAACATTATATATACTTTAATTACAGTTAAAAGGGCAAAATAGTAAATTATACAGAAATCTCTTACATTACACAGCTTCTTCTTCTGTAGTTCCACACCAATCAATCAATCCTATCTGCAAACTCCATTGAATCTTCTTCACTAGTCTTCATCCAACCTTCAAACATTCAATGAACAAATAATAATAATAATAACAATCTATCAAAATCACTCAACTACTCACTTAGGGCACACACCAATGGATTAGGAAGACAGAGTAGTGGAATCAGCAGTGGAAGTAGACGGTTCGTGTTGGAAATTAGGGCTAAATTTGATATGGAAGCAACGGCGGGTCGGGTTAGACCCGGGAGGATAATTGAGAGTGATAAGTTGCCGGCGGAAGTGAGGAAGCGGACGATGGAGGCGGTGGATAAGTGTGGACGGAGAGTTACGGTTGGTGACGTGGCGAGTAAGGCTGGGATTAAGTTGACTGAAGCTCAGAGAGCCTTGCAGGCTATTGCTGCTGATAGTGATGGTTTTCTGGAGGTATATATAGGTTTTGTTAATTGAAAACGTTAGGCGAATTGTTCGGCCGGGAAGTTTGTTTGTGATTGGTTGTTTATAAATGAGTGGACATGAACAAGGAAATGAACGAACACGAACAGAGGCTATGTTTGTGAACGTTTGATAATGTGGTTGTTTACGTTTATTAACGTCGTGTATGTATGTTAATGTTTGTTTGTTTATGTATGTTCATTAAAGCAAAATTATTAGCTATAAAACAAAAATGTGTAGGAGTATTATGTGAGTAATTTATATCTGAAGTTAACATAGGAGTATGAATGTTAGAAAAAACACCAACACAAACTTAGTAGCCAGACTGAATCATTGACAATGACCACTCTCGGTTAGCTAAATGAAATAAAAGTTTGATTCTCTTCGTTTGTGTTTCAAGTTCATTTCCTTTATGAAAGAACACAAACAAAAAATTTTGTTCGGTTTGGTGTTTGTTAACATGAACAAGACCTTGTTTGGTTCGTTTGCAGCCCTATGTTTAGGACTGAATCTTCTGATTTCGGGTTCAATGATAATTGATTTTGAGGTTTTAATTTTAATCTGTTCAATTCATATGTGAGATTTGGATACAAAACTTGTCTAGGGTTTAAAATGTGCATATTCTTTGTTCTTAAGAATTGTTACTGTAAGTATGTAATAGATATACATGGATCATCATTTAGATTGTTCGTTTGAGTTTATAATGAGTGCAGTCATTTTCATGATTGTTTGTGCAGGTTTCAGATGAAGGTGATGTTCTGTATGTTTTTCCAAAAGATTATCGTTCAAAGCTTGCAGCCAAATCGCTTCGCATAAAAACAGAACCTTATCTTGAGAAAGCAAAGGCAGATAATATATAACATTATATTTCCAAATCCTAACTGATCAATGTGATTCACAAAACTTACTGTTTTAATCAAAACGTGATCATTTTACAGTCTGCTGGTGAATACTTGATCAGGGTTTCTTTTGGAACTGCATTAATTGCTTCCATTGTTATTGTTTATACAACAATCATTGCTATTCTCTCAAGTAGTAGGTAATGTGTTTTGGTCTCTCTCTTTTTATGTACTTGATCAATGGTTTCTGATCAAGGCAGTTAAAATATTATTTATAATGACAGTGAAGAAGATAATCGAGGAAGACGCAGAGGAAGATCTTTTGACTCCGGATTCTCTTTTTATCTTAGTCCATCTGATTTGTTTTGGTAATGATTCTTTCACATTGTTTTATAATGTTTGTTTTTTCAGTTATTAAACCATCATTGAATCTGTAAGCAAAAGATAATAACTTTTCAAGATTTTAATTTTAATCTTACTATATCATTTAGGTATTGGGATCCATATTATTACAGAAGGCGTCGAGTTAGAAATGAAGATAAGGGAATGAATTTCATTGAATCTGTAAGCAAAAGATAATAACTTCTCATTTAATTTATGTTAGTTATTTGCTGATGTGGACAATGAAGTAGTGTATCAATCTTTTGTAGGTTTTTTCATTTGTGTTCGGTGATGGTGATCCAAATGAAGGTATTGAAGAAGAAAGGTGGAAGTTGGTAATAACTGAGCACTATTTTAGTGGTCCGTTACTTTCAATGTTTATCTTGCTATATGAGTATATATATATGTCTTGGTTGTGTATTGATTTTTGAATCTGTATTATGATTTCATATTCTTGTTTTTATAATGATAATCTTACAATAATTTATCTTACTGTTGCAGATTGGTCAGTACATTGCATCAAATGGTGGTGTTGTTACAGCAGAGGAACTTGCTCCGTATCTTGATGTAGAAACCGCAGAAAATACGGTATGACCTTTATTATGATATAAGAATAAAATAGAAAATTTACATTCTTACACCATAACGTAATTTTAA
This sequence comes from Bidens hawaiensis, assembly GCF_021521415.1. Taxonomy (NCBI): domain Eukaryota; kingdom Viridiplantae; phylum Streptophyta; class Magnoliopsida; order Asterales; family Asteraceae; genus Bidens; species Bidens hawaiensis. The sequence goes on from NW_027493293.1 coordinate 20,763, forward strand.
GCAATACATTTGTCTTTTTAATACAGGATGATGATTCATACATATTACCTGTTCTTCTTCGTTTCGACGGACAACCAGAAGTTGATGAAGAGGTACGTTACTAGATGAATGATTATTTAACGGTATGCACAGTGCATTTGAAAGTTGCTATAAACAGAATATCCTGCAAGAAACTGTCTAAATCATTTTTGGCCCATTACAACTTAGTCTAGTTTTAACAACATTTTAGGCTCGACACGTTCTTCGCATTACCTTTAACCGGTTTTAGCTATGTTCAGTTGTGTTTGTTTGTTAACATTCATGAACCGTTCGTTTATACTGTTAACGAACGCACATGAACATGCTTATTTTATTAACGAGTGAACGCTAACAAGAAAATCCCGTTTGTTGAACGTTTTGTGTTCAATCGTCTGTTCGATTAAAGTTAAACGAACAAACATGAACATGCTTTGTGCATGTTTGTTCGGTTCATTTACAAGCTTGTATTTAACACGATGATTATATAACATAGAACAAAAAGGAAATAGAAGTGTATGCAGAATTTCAGGACTGAGACCCGACCCGTCCATAAAGATTTTCTTTTTTTTTTCCGGTCTATTGATACATATCTAATAATTTTCGACATTTTTATTTATTTTTTAATCTAAATCTCAATTTTTATCAGGGAAACATATTGTATCGTTTTCCATCACTTCAACGCACAGCTGCTTCACAAAGAAGTGGCAGGAAGGAATATGTGGGGAGAAAATTTAGTGAATGGGTTGGAGGAGTTGATAAATTCTTCAAGGAGAAAAAATGGGATTTCAGGTCTTATCACTTAATTCCTTTCATATTTTGTCCACGTGACAGGCTGACCGGTCAAAGTTGCCACCTTTTAACATTGATTCTCATCATGCAGTAAAATTAGTAACACAGAGAAGGCAATGGTCGGCGGTTTGGGGGCTCTTAATCTATTCGGGGTGATTGTTCTCGGTACCATGTTGAAGTACGTATATAAATATATAATAAATCGATTATCAAATTCCAGTAAATCCATATTTAGTTAAGTAATTATTCAACCTCAGTTCTTTGAACTCATGTGATTGTATTTGAAGGAATATGACGGTCTCACCAAGTGGTATCATTTCATTTGTATCTGAAATATTTCCTCTTCTACAGGTATGGGTTAATATGAAGCATTTACAACTTCTTATATGTTCTTCAACTTTTATTTGAATTAACATAATTAATATTACAGATCTATGCTGCCTCGTTTTTTGCTATACCTTTGGTCCGATGGTTTATTACTCAAAGAACAAATGCTGAAATAGAAAAAAGGAACCGAGCTAGAGAACAACGAGCATGGGCTCTTGAACTGCCAGATGTCAACCTCAGACGGAAGGTATGTATGAAGCTCATATACATCATGTTGACTTTCTTTGACTGACATTTTCATCATCGGTTTGTTTTTCTAGAAGAATGATGGTTGAGTTTGATTTTTTTCTTTGGAGTATTTATTTACCATCATGTATAGAGGTGATAGTTTTGACCCGTTTACTTATGAACGGGTCGGTTTTGTCTTTCATCAAAAACGGATCGTGTTAACAAATTTAGCTAAAGGGGGACTGTGTCAAACGGGTTAAAACTTTGAAAGTACCCAATGTTTGTTTTTTAATGTATACAGTTTGAAAAGGTTTAAATTATTGTTAATAATATTGTTTTTCTAACCCTACAGATTCTTAGTGCTCGGGACATGTCTCAAAGGACCGTGATTGGTCAGGATCGGATTGTGTACACAACTGAAAGAGACCTATTTGAGCAAGACTATGACAATCAGGAATGGGATAGGAGATTCAGAGAGATTGAGAAGTCTGAATAGATTGTGTGTTGTTGTTGTTGTAACAATATTAATTTAATCTATAAAAATTATTACTTGAACAGGTGAACATCAAGCTAGACTCGAAAGAATTATAAGCTACTGGTTAGAATGAATACATTTAAGTAGCTAAGAAGAAAATACATAGGCTTGTAATCTTTGATCCAGATCGGAAACTGAGCTTGTATTCAACTTGAGCGAGCAGCTCGGTGAGTTGACTCGCTCTTTTGTAATTTTTAATAGTTTTGTATGTACATTTAATTATACAAGACCAAAATAATACAACATCAAACTATCATAGTAAGTGAAAGATCAAGTTTCTAATACATTGTTTATGTGTTTAATATTGGAAATTTGGAAGTGCATTGTTTTATGTGTAATCTAGTTTCCAAGAATCCAAATCAATTCTGGTCATTTGGGTTTTTAGTGAGATGTAGGGATGGGATTTTTGTTCATGAATACCGGTACCAAACTGATACATACACTATGGTTTTCGGTACTCACCTTTTTTTATTTGGCATTTAGTATTTTCGGTATCGCTAGCTGTAGTTTTTCATCAGGGACGTTAATGATTTTAACTGTTGATATTTTTAATGTTAATTATTCAACTCCTGCATACCATTGTACCAAACTGATACACACCATTTTAATTATTACAAGTGATGATATATATATGGTATTCAACTCCTACATGCCCCACATCATTTTTAATGCTTGAACTGTTATGGCGTGCATGTATAATGTTTGTAGTTTAATTATTGTAGTTCAAAACTGTAGAATAATAATAGTTACTCTAGTTATTTGTATTAGCGGTTTAATTTTATTTGTATTAGATACCTTTTTTTTATGATCTTGTCATATATGAAAATATTTTCATAGAGATCACAATTGTGACTTGTGAGAGACTCAACACTCAACGGTCAAGACTAGCCCACTAAATTATTTTTTCTAAAACGTTAAGCCCAAAAAGTTAAAAATGATGTGGGGCATGTTTGTTTTAAGTCTTAATCAAACCATTAAGATATCTAGATCTGAATTACTCAGATACGAAGCGTCTGGTTTTCACGTCTATACCCACTCACCAAAAATCATGACTTCATATATCTACTTTATCTCCACATATTCACATAATAATATAATATCCTTTAAACACAACTCAACTAAATAATGCAAACATAGAAGTATAGCAAAAATGATAAAAACCATGTAACATCATAAAATTGTCATCCTATGGCTAAAATTAGATAGACGTACTAATGCAAGCATTCAAGATTATCGTCCAAAATCACCTTGAATCGTTGTAGACTCCAACTGAGTCACTATGCAAGTGCTATAAGCGTTAAAAAGTATTCTCTAGAATAAACAATTTATAGATGGAAAGTGATAAATACAAAAGCTTACCGTGAATATTTTCACATTTACTTTGAAACCATATACTTTTTTAAATTTGATACGTGAATTAGACATCATACGATGATGATGATGATGACGACGACGACGACGTGAAGTAGACATCATACGAGTCGTTCGATACACGTATCACAATTGTGAGGCCAAATTTTAATACCTTAGTGGACCTTGTGTGTTTGTTGAATGTTAAGAAAATAATATTATAATAACAATAACACGTACCAAACATATTGGGTTATGCTACACCTATGCCACCCCCATATCTTTTCATGTCATCAAAATGACCGTTCACAAAACATCCAGACGTCCATTTTGACCAAGAAAAAAAGAGTCAAACTTTGAAAATTGTTGGTCAAAATGGTCATTTGAACGATGTAAAATCCAATATTAGTGTAACACAAGGACACTCTCAATTCGTCGTGTACAAATTCTTGAAAGGAGTAAATGTAAGTGTAAGTGTAAGTTTGTATTTAATCCATAGAAGAATAATGTTGTTCTCAATCTCCTTCATCCATTACGTATCCCTTCAACGCAACAACGAGTCATTCTCTCTCTCCAATGTGTTCCTCAGACCTGTCATCCCCTCGACATGACTGCTTTGTTGTAGGTCTTATACTTATCTAGCTAGATCCGGTTTGTTGCTAGGCATGAATAGGGTGAACCAGATCTTGGCATTGAATGTCAACTCTCTTTATTAACCCTGGCTTGTTGTCTTCCTTGGGCTCTTTCCTTAGAGCATTCAACGCTATGATTTGCCAACCGTTGTTGCCGGTTCTCCTCTTCCCCATGTAGATTCGGCTTTATTAGCCTTTCATTTCTTTTTTAGGGCCTTAACTATTTATCTCTTGGGTCGTCATCAAACAGTATGCCTTAACTATTTTCCTCTTCCCCATGTTGCACTCAGTAAATGATGAGTTTTTGTTTTTAAGATATAATGGTGTTGTAGCCCTATATATATACATATCACACACAATATAATAATAATATACACACACAACACATGCAATAAATACGTGTAGCCCACCCACAATTCGCCCCATTTGTAGCCTGGGGGAGAGGGTGTTTGCGCCCTATCTCGTCCATATTTCTCGCCCACCGCACTTGGCCTGACCATAGCATGTATAATTTTTAGTTAAGACTTGTGGTCCCCGTTTTCTAATTTATATATTTTTCTCAAGAATCATAACAAGCATGCAACACTCTCCGTAAACATTCAAACGAACACCAAATCCACACCAATTCAATGGCAAAAACCTAATTACACTCACCACCATCATCCATCCACTCACATTAATGGCCTCCATATCAACCTGCTTCACAATCACACCAACTCTCAACCCTAAACCCTCACAAATCTCCCTAAACCCCTCCCGCCACTCACTTAGGGCCCACAATTACAACAACAACATTATATTCCGTACGCAGAATTTGACGTTACGGAATGATAATAATATTATTAGGGCAACGGCGCCTGGAAGGATTGTTGAGACCGATAAGGTGCCGGCGGAGGTGCGGAGACGGACGATGGAGGCGGTGGATAAGTGTGGACGGAGAGTCACGGTTGGTGACGTGGCAAGTAAGGCTGGGATTAGGTTGACTGAAGCTTCCAAAGCGTTGCAGGCGATTGCTGCTGATACTAATGGCTTCCTGGAGGTATAATTGATTAGTTTTAGAATCTAGACTTTTAGTTCAGTTAGGGCTTGGTGCTTTTTTGTAAGATTATTTGATGAACTTGCATTATGTTATGTCAAGTATGCCTGTGAACGAGCCGATCTTGAGCTAGACAAGGCTTGAGCTCGGCTTATTTTGACTTACTAGAGCTCAAAGAGGCTCGAGCTCGGACCGTGAGTCGTTTTTCCAAGCTCGAATCACCTCGTTTATAAATAATTTACATACGGTTTTTAATTATTCTAATATAATTTGAGAAAAACCTTAAACTAGCCTAATCTTGTTAAGCAAGCCAAAGCTCGTATCGTTTTGACTTACGAGAGCTTGGCTTCTGCTCGTTTTGATTCATACTAGGGATAGGGGTGTAAACGAGCCGAGCCCAAGCTCAACTAGGCTCAAGCTCGGATCGTTTTGACTTTCGAGAGATCGAGCTTCAACTCATTTTGACTCATAGTACTAGAGGTGTAAACGTGCCTGGCTTGAGCCCGACTAGGCTCGAGTTTGGCTCCTTTTGACTTACGAGAGCTCGGGCTCGGCTCGTGAGTCATTTTATCAAGCTCAGCCTGTTTATTATCTATTAAATAGGTTAGTTTAATACGTATTTATTAATTAATTTAATACGACTAGGCCAGAGGCTCTAATGAGACATCAGGGGCTGCTCGCTTTGTAGATGTATAGAGTAGTTCTGACACCTCTTTACCTATACGCTTCGTATAGGAGGCTTATTCGAGTTGTATAGGTCCTGGCAAGCTGGTGTATGGGAAATGGGGCTGGTGTCTGAATATAACATCCCTTTTGTCATTATCTTTGATGAGCTTGTATATTGGTAGGGGTGTAAACAAAACGAGCTCAAGTTTGACTAGGCTCGAGCTCGGCTCGTTTTGACTTACAAAAGCTTGCTCGACTCGTTTCGAGTTTTTTTTTTTTTTTTTTTCAAAAGCTCGAGACAGCAAGATATTCACTTAGTAATTAATTTAATGCATATATAATTCTTTTTGTATGTTTTGAGAAAGCCTGCGTGAGCTTGTGTGCAGTACCTTAAACAGCCAAATTCGGCTCGAGCTCAGCTATGTAGTGTAAACCTTAATAAATAGAAGCTCGAAAGAGTTAAAACTTAAAATTACACTAGGCTCATTAAGGCTCGACGAGCCTAAACGATCTTTATATACAAGGCTCTAGTTTAGGCTCGATAACTACGAGCTTTGTTTGAGGCTCGGGCTCAGATCAGGCTCGGTCGTTTTGAGCTTATTATTTATTTGATCTCAAGTAGCTCGCGAGCAGCTCGGCTTGTTTGCACCCTTCTTTATGTGTTTGTTCTGTATTATGAACTTGTATAATTGATTTGGGAATTAGATTGAATATGTGATTGTTGATGTTCATATGATCATACCGATCATTAGATTGCTCGCTTTTATGATCATTTCAATAGGTTTCAACTGAAGGTGACATTCTTTACGTGTTTCCAAAAGATTATCGTTCAAAGCTTGCTTCTAAATCACTTTTGATAAGAACAGAACCTTATATTGAGAAAGTAAAGGTACGTTAATCCCAACTTTTAAGGTTGTGTTTCAATATGCTATTTAAAATTCGAATGCTCAAATGTTTAATGCTTAACATATCTGATTAAGTGATCGATAATCCATTATGATTCCTAAAATTCACTATATAAACCTGATGTGGTTTTACAGTTTGGTGCTGCATACTTGGTCAGGGTTACTTTTGGAACCACATTAATTGCTTCCATTCTTATTGTGTTTACAACAATCATCGCTATTCTCACAGGTAGCAGGTAATTGGTTTTTGTTATATTTTTTTTACGAGTATGCTGTTATTATCATTTTTCTTAGTTGTATTGAATATTAGTGACAGTGATGACGATGATAGTAGCAGCAGAAAACGTAGCAGAAAAATCAGAGAGCGTTCTTTTGACTTGCTATTCTCTATAATGCCAAGTCCATCAGATTTGCTTTGGTAACATTTATTTAAACATTTTTTTTTGGTATTTTTCTAGATGTTTTTTAATTCATTTGATGACAATATTGCTTCTTGTCTAGGTATTGGGATCCATATTACAATCGAAGGCGATTTCATAATCAAGAAAGTGGAATGAATTTTATTGAACCCGTAAGTCCAGAAGAGTGATTTTTATCTTTATGCTAATCATTTTCTGATGACAACAAAGTAGTACACTTTGTCACTTTATCAATCTTTTGTAGGTATTTTCATTTGTGTTTGGTGATGGTGATCCAAATGAAGGTATTGAAGAACAGAGATGGAAAATGGTAATACTCAAGCACTTATTCTGTATTTTAATATTTTTTTTTTGTATTTATATTTCATACTGGTAATTTTATTATATTTGTACTCGTATCTTAATATTGCAGATCGGTCACTACATTGGATCAAATGATGGTGTTGTAACAGCCGAGGAACTTGCTCCATATCTTGACGTAGAAACTGTTATGAAGAAGGTATGAATAATATTAGGCAGCAAAAGTATACTTTAGGATGATGATTCATATATATTATATTATTTGTTTAGGATGATGACTCATACATGTTACCTGTTCTGCTGCATTTTGATGGTCAACCACAACTGGATAAAGAGGTATGTTGCTAGATATAATGTCATTATCTGAAATAAACAGAATTTAATGTATAATTATTAGATAGATACTGTATCGTTTGTCAAACATTATTGCGTGTATTTTCATATCCTGTAATCTAAGTGGCAAAATGCAATGGGTAGATTGGGAACAAGTTGAAACGTGTTTTGGTTGACGTGAAATACCTTCAATTTAAAAAAACATGTATATATATTTACCGTACCAAATGTAATTACAAAAGTTAAATTGTATTTAACAGTAATTGTTTTTAAAAAATCATTTAGGAGTTTTTTTTACAAACCATGTAGCTTACTTGACCCTGTTTTTAATCTATTAGCAAATGTCTTGAAAATGTCACCTTAAATTTAGTAATATTTTTGGAAAATTGTTTATTTTTCTTCTAAAACTCGTCTCAATCCAGGGGAACATCCTGTATCAGTTTCCATCATTTCAACGTACAGCTGCTTCAACATAACCCGGATCAGTTGATTTTTAGTAAATTGTTGAAACTGCCAACTTAATATGATAATATTGTTTTTTGAAAAAGTTTTTTTTTTTGTTTTAAATCTCACTTCAATGCAGGGCAGCATCTTGTATCAGTTTCCGTCACTTCAGCGTACAGCTGCTTCAAAGAAGAAGAGTAAAAATGAACTGGAGAAACTATTCAGGGAACGGATTGGCGGGCCGCATAAGTACTTCAAGGAAAATAAATGGGAATTAAGGTCTTAACAGTTCTATATTTATTTCCATACTTTTTTTAGCTTGGTTTAAAAAACCGCATGTGGGTTGAGGCGATTTGGTCCCAAAAGTCGAGGCCCGAGGTGCACATAGGCCTGTAAACGAGCCGGACATTTAGTGAGCTGTTTGTGAACCGTTTGATAGGAAGTTCTATTGTTTTTATTTATTTAATAAACGAACGAACACGAACAACATTGTTTGTTTGTGTAGTTAAACGAATGAACATGATTACGTATCTCGTGCATTCATTTATGTTCATTTACATTCGTTCTTTTATGTTCGTTTGTTAATATCTTTCTTTTAGATCCATTACAATGTAGTCTAGCTTTATGAAATTAAAATATATGCATTTCAATTTAGTCGAGTTTTATTAAATTTTTTAGCCTCAACAGATGGAGGCTCATGTTCACTTTTAATTGGTTTCCGCTTAGTGATGTTTGTTCATCTATGTTCAATTATGTACACTCATTTACGTTCATGAACCATTCGCTAACGAACGAACACACTCAATTTCTTAACTAATGAACACGAACAAGAAAACCTTGTTCATTCAATTGCATTTACTTTTTTTGACTTTTCTTGATGCTCACTATGCAGTAAAACTTCAAATGAAGAGCGGGCCATGATTGGTGGATTAGGGGCTCTTAATCTGTTTGGAGTGATTGTTCTAAGTGCCATGCTGAAGTAATAATTCTCATACACAAACACACATTTATAATTATTTTATTTTAATATTCTTACTTGTTTTATGTGATTGTATATGAAGGAATGTAAAAGTTGTTGGACCATCGCCCCTCCTTTCCTTTGTAAATAAAATACTCCCTTACCTTCAGGTATGTGTGTCCAATTTCAACTCGTTCAAGTGCCACGGGCCAGTTAAGTTATGTTTTGTTGTTAACGGGTCAATTGTGTTTTACAGTTATATGCAGTCTTGTTTTTTGCTATTCCTACGGGTCGATGGTTTCTTATTCAGAAAAGAAATGCTGAAATAGAAAGAAGGAACCGGGCCCGAGAGCTCCGTGCACAAGCGCTTCAATTGCCGGATGCCACCCTAAAACAAAAGGTACGGTTTAAGCGCTTAAGGGAATAGTTGGTTGTAAACGGGTTGTAATCAAGTTGTAGACGTGCTAAACTGGTTGGATGGTTGTAAAAATGGGTTAAACGGATCTTATACGGGTTAAATCGTTTATTTAAATGCAGGGATGTAAATGAGCCGAGCCCGATCTCCATTTGTCTTGAGCTCGGCTCATTTTGACTTACGAGAGCTCGTGCTCAGCTCGTTTCAAGCTCTTTTTTTTAAAGCTCGACTCATGAGTTGTTATTTCAAGCTCGGGCTCGGTTCACTTAATTTTTTTAATTAATGTATATACATTTTTAATTATTTTTATATATTTTGAGAACCTTAAACAAGCCTAAAACCGGCTCGCTCGTGTAGTACCTTAAACGAGCCAAAGATCGGCACGAGCTCGACCGTTCATTGTGAATTTAACTTTAATACACAAGGCTTGATAAGGCTCGACGAGCCTAAACGAGCTTTCATACAAGGCTCGCGCTCAGCTAGTTTCGAGCTTTTTATTGATTCGAACTCGAGTAGCTCACGAGCAACTTGGCTCGTTTGAATCTCTATTTAAACGGTATAACAGGTCAACCTGACCATGGCCCATTTATAAAATGAGTAAGACATGACAACGCAAAACCTGATTATTTTTAAATTTTATAATGTATACAGATTCTGAGTGCTCAAGAAATGTCGGAAAGGATTGTGATTGACCAACATCGGATCGTGTATACTACTGATAAAGATGTATCAGAACAAGACTATGAAAAACACGAGTGGGACATGAGGTTCAAAGATGCATAGTAAACTTGTTCATAGGTTAAAAGAAGGCTGAATATATTACGTGGTTAGTTTAAAATGTCGCTAATTTTGGTACACTGACAAGCAATCGAAAAACACAGCCAATCACAAAGGCCAAAGTGGACTAGCAGCCCATCTTGCACTTGTTTTTGTGGTAATATGGAGAAGGTTTTGTTAAAAGTAGTTTTGGGAAGGTCTTGTGGTATATATTATGTCAGTGGTTGGGTTGGCTAAAGGAACACTCTTTAATGCTAATTAATTAACCCCAGTTGATTTGGTTGATGTGCGAACATGGGTTGTTTAAACTCGTATTTTGTTGTTTCTTTTGCATGTTATAAGTCTATAGTTACAAAAAGAAATATAAAAACTAAAGTTGTTATTATATGTAAATTATAAAACTTGAATTATCTCTCTCATAGTTAAAATTTTGACATACTGTGGCCAGTTCAAGTTAGAATTTTTAAATGGTGTTGTTTAATAATAAGTTTAGGTAAACGGTAAAGTCAAAAAACAAAAAAAAAAAAAGAAAAGAAAAAGAAAAGGATTTAGGTGTATCCGCTTTTGAGAATAGTAGATTAGGACAAAATGATTTTGGATCCGTGTTTGAGAATGACGGATCATCTGACAAGATTCTAGAAACATGTAATTCACTATTGAGAATAGTGGATTAGGGCAAACCTGATTTAACCCTGTTAGGCAACCCCAAACCTGATTTAACCAAACTAATTAACTAACCAAACTAACCAGCCAACTAATCCAACTTTGGATTCTACCCACTTATTGTACACTGCAAAGCTCCCATTATCATCTGTCATTTCAAATGCAAAGGCTGTCATGAATGCTCCATAATAGCAAGATGATAAAGCTGCAAATTAACATTAGATTTCCTACCAACTCACATGCAACCTTACAATTTAAGACCTGTGAGTTGCCATGAATGCAACCCCAAAGCCGCCACCATGAAGAAGACGAAGACCAGAAAAAAAATATTTTTTTTCTAATCCGCCATTACAAATATCGAATTAGGTTTTTTAATTTTTTTTTCCTAATCCATTATTACAAATAAATAACTTATGTAACCATTTGACAACAAAACATGCACAAACTTTCTTCATTTTATCATTTTTTTTTAACTAAAACTAAATTGTAGCCCTTTATACTGAGCCCATGACTTTTTATTTATCTACCAAAAAAAGAAAAGAAAAGAAAAGAAAAGAAAAATGAAATAAAAAATCTTAAATCAAATCAATGTTTACTGCACAATTACGAGAGTTTATTAAAAGCTTTTGACTAGACAAAAACCCACGAACCAACCACACTCCTCCGGCGCCCACCGATCAACTGCATCTTCTTTCTTCCATCTTTCAGTCAATCATGACGTTAATCGAAGACCAACAACTACAACTTACAGAACTTCAAACACTAAAAGGCCACACGGATAGGGTTTGGGGTCTCGCTTGGAACCCGGTTACCGGCGCCGACGGTGTTCCGTCCATGCTCGCTTCCTGCGGCGGCGATAAGACTGTCCGAATCTGGAGACAACGGAGCCCTAACTCTACCTTTGATTGCTCGGTTAGCTTTTTTGTTTTTAAAGTTTTTTTAATGCATACCAGGTGTTCGATGAATTGCTTGTGTGAGATTTGCTTGGTTACGGGGCTGAATTGAGTCTATGTTTTAACTTTTTACGGAAATCCGATGTATGTTAATTAGTTGGATGCACCTTCTGAATTGAAATTTACATCTTTGTACTAGGACGGACAATCTGGTCGGGCGGGTTTGGGTCGGGAACGGGTCGATTCAAGAAAGGGTTAACTTGGTTCAGGTCGGAACGGGTGTTGGATCATAGTGGGTTGGTTTAAAAAAATGCTTTTAGAAAAAAATAAATAATAATGCTTGTTGGAGACTTGCTTGATTACGGGGCTGAATTGAATTTATGTTATTTCAGAAATTCTGTGTATGTAGGGCTGTAAACGAACCGAGCTAAACAAGGCTTTATTTATATTCACCATTAGTTTTAGGGTCCAACTGATTACTTACTTGAAACTTGTTATACGGAGCTCTTATTGTGGCAGTTTGTATATAATGATCATTAATTAGCACATTTGATTGCTTCAAACCTATGCTTGTAAGTTGTAACCCTAGTTGGAGAACTTTTGTGCTAAATGAGTTTCAGCACTGCAAGTTTTGAATTTTGTGCCCTATTAAGTAACATAAGTCTCAATATATCTTTTTGAACAAGTTAGACTGCTATTTATACATTGATTTTACATCTTGTATATTGATTTGCGATATATGTGTTGTTTGAATCACCTAGGTGTGTAAACGAGCCGCGCCAGAGCTCGACTAGGCTCAAGCTTGGCTCGTTTTGACTTATGAGAACTCTTGGCTCATTTTGAGCTTTTTTTGTAAAGCTAAAGTTTGGCTCGTTTTTTATTTATTAATTAAGTTGTATACTTTTTCAACTGTTTTTTATCTCTTTTGGGAAAACCTTAAACGAGCATAAGCTCGGAGTTCGTGTAGTACCTTCAAAGAGCCAAAGCTCGGTTGTGCAGTGTGAAATCAATAAATAGAAGTCCAAAAGAGGCAAAAAGTAAAAATATACAAGGCTTGTTAAGGCTGGGCGAGCCTGAACAAGCTTCCTATACAAGGCTAGAGATCAGGCTCGATAACTAAACACGCTTTATGTAAGGCTTGGGCTTGGCTTGGTGTGAGCTTTTTATCGATTTGATCTCGAGTAGCTCGCGGGGGGCTCAGTTCAGCTTGTTTGCACCTATAGAATTACCTGATGTTTATATATTGTTTGATATACTGATTTTAGGATTATGATTTTATATATATTGTTTAAATCACCTGTTTACTGTTATTATACCAATTTTTTGTTTGTGATTTTATACCTGATTACTTAATAATTAACAAGTGAAAGTAAAAAATAGATATTGATTGTATATGCCTTATACCTGTTGTTACTGTTTTTGAATAGCCTGTTTTTTGTTTTGGAACTTTGGACTTTGAAGCTTAATAAAAGTGTTATGATACACCTTTTAATTTTGTAAACTTTTGCCATTATTCAGGAAGTATTAGAAGAGATTCATACTCGGACAGTTAGATCATGCTCCTGGTCACCATCTGGTGACAAGTTAGCGACTGCCAGTTTTGATGCCACCACTGCTATATTGGAACAATATGGGAATCAATTTGAATGTGTAGCCACCTTAGAGGTATTTTTTCGTTCATGATTTTCTTTTGCATTATCCAGTCACTTCTTTTTGAAGCTTTCTGAAAATAATTAATCCGTTGTATTGATTTGAATTAAATGCAATGTGTATAGGGTCATGAAAATGAAGTTAAAAGTGTATCATGGAACACATCTGGTTCACTTCTTGCAACTTGTAGCCGAGATAAATGTGTTTGGATATGGGAAGTTTTACCCGGAAATGAGTTTGATTGTGTTTCCGTGTTGCAAGGACACGCACAAGATGTTAAAATGGTCCAGTGGCATCCGACGGTTGATGTTTTATTTTCTTGTAGCTATGATAACGATATAAAGGTAACACACATTCTTCATTAGTATGACTTTTATAACTGATTGTAATATTGAATAATCAGTCTTGCATGAAACCGGGAAAACCAAACCGACGGTTTTATAATTTTTATAAAATCTGAATTTCCGGTTTGGTTTCGTTTTTGCATGTATCAAAACTGAAAATATCAAACTGAAATTATGGATTTTCATGTTTGTTTTGAATATTAATTGTTAAGCGAAGTATAAAAAAATAATAAATAGTGTAACCAAAATATATTAGCACAAATGTATAATAATCAATTAACCATTGATTAACAAAAGGTTTTAGGCCCAAAGTTTTAGATCCAAATTCAATATTCTTGGGCCAATCTTGATTAGCCTAAAAAGTTCAAGTCCAAATGGTAAAACTGGAAAATCTAAATTTGAATGGTTCTAAAAACTCAAATACTGAATTTCAGTTTTTGGTTTGGTTTGATCCCAAAACCGATACGTGCACACCCCTGATTAGTCTCTAGATAATCAGCTGTAATCAAATGTGACACAGGAATAGCTGTTTGATAAAGTCTATTTATTTAAAGATTTTGTAAGTAAATTGACTAAAAAAAGACATTGCTTAACTAATCCTGTTTTTTTAATGAAAATTTCTTTTGTTATTTTAATAATTATTTTTACTAATAAAATTATTAATACTGAAGCAATCGTTCCAGTCACAGTGTTAACTGAATTTCATAAATTTGGTAAATTGTTTTCTAATTAAGATTTAATTGCATATGGCAGGTTTGGGCAGAGGACGGTGATAGTGATGATTGGCGTTGTGTTCAGACGTTAAATGAATCTAATTGGTACTTCATTAATCTTTTGCTATTTATCTGAACATATTCATATTTATTTTAATTTATTTTTTGTTTCTTACAATATACCAGTGGGCATTCATCTACGGTGTGGGCTATATCTTTTAACACTACTGGAGATAAAATGGTTACTTGCAGGTAATAGTTCAAAACATGTTACTTTCAGTACGGGTCAAAAAAGGACGGATTGACCCTAAACACTTTTTGTCAAAAAATTTGTAAATCAATTACCAATTGTTAAGTGTTTCAAACATTTGTCTATTTATTTAATGATAATCTTATTTCTAAGTTTTATTTAGAAGGTTTTATGTATTAAAAATACTCTTTGGCTGTAGGTTTGTAAACGAATCGAATGAACACGAATGGAGCATAATCATGTTCATTCTTTTAACTTTAACCGAACAAACGAGCGGACATGAACAATTAAACGAACGGGTTATCTTGTTCGTGTTTGTTCGTTAAGAAATTGAACATGTTCGTGTTCGTTCGTTAAGAAAATGAACATTTTCGTGTTTTTTATGTTCATTTCTTAACAGTTGATACGAGCGGTTCACGAACTGGTTCGCTGAACGTTGAGTTCGTTACAAGGACAATTTTAACACATATGACCTATTAGAGATAAAACATGACTCGAATTGATCATTATACGTATCATCATTGACATAGTTTCTGATAAAATAATTTGTAAATAACTGAAAATTCGTGAGTTAATTTGCAGCGATGATGTCACCATTAAGGTGTGGGGTGTTGACATTGCAAAATTACAATCGGGTGATACTAATGCATCTTGGTGAGGATAATTCCATTATTTTTATATTTTGTATCCACTAGTTAATGATCCATGTATGCTCACATTCTCATGAAATGCTTATATAATACCCATTAACTTTTTTACAGGAGTCACCTTTGCACGCTATCTGGTTATCATGACCGAACAATTTTCTCTGTCCATTGGTCAAGGTTACACAACATATATATTTTATTATATTTGGTGTTTTATATTGTTATTTATTCGTCTAATATTTGAATATTACAGGGAAGGTATAATAGCTACTGGAGCAGCCGATGATGCTATATGCTTATTTATCGAGTCTGAAGATCATTCGGTAGGGAACAAAAATTGACTTTTTTGGGTCAGCTTATTTGTTCAACTTGGTTTTATAGCGTTTATAACACGAGCTTAATCTTCGTTTATGCAGGTTGATGGACCGAAATATAAACTACTTCATAAGAAAGAAAAGGCTCATGACATGGATATAAACTGCGTGAGATGGAGCCCCACGGTAATCTTTTAATATTTTAGACTTAAATAGATGTTGACTATTTGACTTTTTGATGACTTTGTGGCTTTACACCTAAAAACATTTGACTTGTTTACAGGAAAATAGGCTTCTTGCCTCTGCCAGTGATGATGGTACAATCAAGATATGGAAGCTGGATTCAATGCCCTAATTTTGTAAGGTTGTTTAATTTTTTTTATTTTTTTTTTCTGTTTGTTAAATTGTTTATTTGGATGAGAATTTAAGAACGCCGTACTTTGTAAAAGTTATTCCTTTTTTTTTAAATTTGTGCACAAAAAGGTTGTCTTATTGTGAAAAAGTAATATTATGGTGGTTTGTATGATCCATAAACCAGATGATGCATGATCATACCCGAGGCTCGTGTATTCTCATTACAGTCTTGATAATATTTTTAGGTTCGTGGTTAAGGGGTCAAGATTGTTCCTAAACAATTTAATATCAACTAGGATTTGAGACCCCGTGCTTCGCGAAGGACGAATGGCCGACAAAAAAACATACGTAAAAACGTTGAACCATAAACGTGATGCGAGTCAACGTGAAATCATCACGTATCATGTTACGACATCGGAACTAAACAAAAGAAATAAACCCATCAATGCCAAAATACAACAAATTATCATATGTAAAATCAAAAAACCGACAAATTATAGCTACAAACCGATGCAGAACTGTTAATATCGGCGGCACAAGCACAAATTTTTAAACATGAATTTGTAAGCCAAAAAATCATATTTTAAAGACACGACATCAAGTGTCGAAACACGGATACAAAACATGTGAAGACGTGATATTTTAAATTATGAAAAAAGTTTGGATCAGTAAAAAGACCAACTATAAGAAAACACAAAAGCAAAGTTTAAAAAAATCGTTAACCGATAAATAAAACATGTAAAGCTCACACTTACCCAAGTTTAAAGTTTAAAATTTTAGTTCGTTAAATATTATTATTTTTATTATTTGAAACAAAAAATAAAAGAAATAAAAACCTCTAATGTATTTTTAAAGTTAATATATATAGGGTAGAGTTAAAATACAAAGGACAACAAAAATGAGAATGGTGAGAGGAATCTAGTCCATTGATCTTAGATTTGAATGGCTGAGATTAATTTAATAAATAAAAATTGATGAAAAGGGCATGAAGGTAATAACTCATCTTTGTTGACTTTCTCTCTCCACATGCAAGACACATGTCAATCCCCCCATCATATTAAAATGTCCATAATTTTTTCATACAACATTATTTTTTTTAAAAAAATTCACCATAATAATAAGCGTTTTTTATCTTTAATATGAGTATCATATTGTTATATAAAAATTAAAAAAAATAATGGGTTTTTTAATTGTGTTTTTTTGTTGTTCATTGTCTCATTGTGTAATATGTTGTTTCCATTGTGTTTTACGTTTCAAGTCATTGTGTTATACGTATTCACCATTGTGTCTTACGTTTTAGGTCATTGTGTTATACGTATTCACCATTGTGTCTTACGTTTTATGTTGTATTATACGTATTCACCATTGTGTTTTACGTTTCAAGTTATTGTGTAACATGTATTAAGCATTGTGTTTTATGTATTAGATAAAAAGACACAATGGTGTGCGAAAAGACACAATGACGAAAAAAGACACAATGACAAAAAAAGACACAATGATAAGCGAAAAGACACAATGGTGTGCGAAAAGACACAATGACGAAAAAAGACACAATGATAAGCGAAAAGACACGATGGTGTGCGAAAAGACACAATTGTGTGCAAAAAGACACAATGACGAAAAAAGACACAATGGTGTACGAAAAGACACAATGACGAAAAAAGACACAATGGTGTACGAAAAGACACAATGACGAAAAAAGACACAATGATAAGTGAAAAGACACAATGACGAAAAAAGACACAATGATAAGTGAAAAGACACAATGGTGTGCGAAAAGACACAATGACGAAAAAAGACACAATGGTGTGCGAAAAGACACAATGAAAAAAGACACAATGATAAGCGAAAAGACACAATGACGTGATTTTTGTTTTAAATTTTATATAACAAAATCATACTCATATTAAAGATAAAAAAACGCTTGTTATTATGATGCTTTTTTTAAAAAAAAAATATCATACGAAAAAGTTATAAACGTTCTAAAATGATGGGGGTATTAACATGTGCCTTGCATGTAGAGAGAGAAAATGTGTACAATTACCTCTATACCTTTTTTCTTTTGGTCACCACTTGACACATGTCAATTATTTATGGCTTCTCACACTTCTCATTTTTGTTACCCTTTGTAGAATAACTTGACCCAATATATATATATATACATATATATATATAGGGGAGGGTTATCCTAAAAACAAGTAGTTTCCTAGAAAGACTAGAAATAAATCATAGCCACTGGATCATGTTAATCAATGGTTGAGATTTAAAATTATCAAAAACCGTCATAGTTTCCTAGAATTACTCTTTTACCATTATAACCGACATAGTTTCCTAGATTTGTTCTTTCACCATATGTTGTAATGCCACATGTTAAAAATCTATTGGTTTTTACCATTTCTAGGAAACTCTTTCTTTTTATTTGAACTATTTTCTATATATATATATATACATATATATATATATATATATAATATATATAAACGAAAATATAAAAATCCTACGTGTCGCGATGTGGTCGCTCCCCCTTTTTTTGGAGTCACCAGATTTGCTTGATTTTAAAATGGAGGCTTCTCATGCATTTGACCCGAATTCATGGGTATGAGTCTTACTAAACCCAGATATTCCTTTAACGGGTTATAACATCTTCTGAAATTAAAAATTATTCTCACCAAATTATTGATGTAAAAATTCTATAAATTAGGATATATTAAAAATTAATATCTTATTTATTCTAATATATATATATATATATATATATATATTATTTAAATTAAAAAACCAATTTTATAGTAAAAAAATAAACGGGTCTTGGTCCCATACGTATATTAATAACTTTTATAAATATTATAAATTAAAAAAACCAATTTTACAGTAAAAAAAATAAACGAATCTTGGGTCTCATCAAAACCATATAGCTTTTAAACTGGGTTATAACATCTCATTTATTTGTGAAACAATTTATCATCAAACCATAAATTTATAATTAACTTTCATACAATAAAAAAAATATAAATTCAAAAAATAAATAAACAAACAATATAAAACACCCCCGTAATACGGGGAATAAAAACTAGTGTATATATATATATATATATATATATTTGATGAGTATCATTACAGAACTGTTAAATTATTTAAAATCTTGAAAGAACCCTTGAAAACTAACGTTTTTTTATAAAATTTTTTGTATGCTAATGTTATTTGAGTTTAGTTTTATTATTTTGTTATATCTAAATTTACGATTACAATTTTGAAAAAAGTTTTTATACATATCTTTGTTTTGTTTTACACCTATGTAAATTTTGTTAGTACATAAATTTTACACATATGTAAACTTGTGATTAATATATGTAATCAAAAATTTTTATATAAAATATGATAAAACTACTCTTAAATAATGTTAATATATAAATAAAATTAAAAAAATGTTTGGTTGTGTAGAGTTCCTAAGAGTTATTAACTTTTTTAGAGTTCTTAAATGATACCAACCCTATATATATATATATATATATATATATAAAAGATCCAATACAATAATCCCTAATCGTACATTACGTATGCGGATTCCTACACTGTTGATTTCAAAATCACGCGATGGCAATATTGTAAATTTCATTAACTATATCCACTGCTCCCATCGATTCCATCCGCCTTCACTATCACCGTTCATCAATTCGTCACCGTCCAATGATTGCATTCACCGTCGCGACCATCGATGTTATCGTCATGAACACCATTTTCCTCCGTCACGAGTTGTTCACAGGTCAGTTGATCAAACTGACCGATTATAATTGAAATTGCGAAACTAATTGATCAATTAAACTTTGAAATTGATCAAATTAATCATCAATTTGAAGCTTCAATTGATCAATTTTTGAGTTTTGAGTGATGGGTTTTAACTGAACGTTTAAAGGTTTAAGTCTAAACGTTTAAGGATGAGAATTTGGCTTGAACGTTTAAAGTTTTTTTCCTTAACGTTTAAAGGTTTAACCTTAGAACGTTTTAAGGGTGAAATTTAGATTGAACTTCTAAACCTCTTGTTAGAACTTTAAAGTTTTGGTACAGAACTTCTAAAGTTTTTTGTATAGAACTTCTAAAGTTTTGGTATAGAACTTCTAAACCTTTTGTTAGAACTTCTAAAGTTTTGGTACCAAATATCTAAACTTGAACGTTTAAAGGTGTTCGTTTTGATCAGAACGTTTAAATTTGTAGTTTTGATCAAAACGTATTAGTTGAATGTTTAAACTTTTTGTTCATTTTTGGTCAGAACGTTTAAACTTTTTCTTCATTTTGATCTAAACTTTTTACTTTAGAAGTTCTAGACAAAAAATTTAGAAGTTCTGTACAAAAAGTTTAGAAGTTCTGTACAAAAAGTCCAGAACGTTTAAAGTTTTTGTGCAGAACATTTAAACATGAACCCTAATTATAGCTCAATTAAGTGTATTATTATGCAATTTCATAATCGATTAATGATTCTAAAGCCTCATACACATCAATTCTATTGATTAAATCAACAATATTTGATCAATTTGAAGATTATTAAACTATAGCGATAATGGGTTTATCGATTTTGATTATGCTTTAGTTTTGTGGATGATTTGATTATGGTTGAAGGCTTGCAGCAAATGACGATCTGTTATGCGAGAAGTATTTTTTTGATTTAATTACAATTATGCCACCGCGTAGTTTTAATTGCAATTAGGATCTGGTGGTGCAGGGTCTCGCGTACCTAATGTACGATAACCTATTATTGTAGTTAACCCTCCTCTATATACATATATATATATATATATATAAATAAGTATAGATACCATATAATAATGTAAAGTCTAAGTAATAAGAAAATAAAATGAAATATTATAAATTTGGATAGTAAATTAAATAGTGTTTTTTTGAGTGACAAAAGATCTCCCTTTTAATATATATATATTAATGGTATGAGATTTGATACCAAAATCTTATATTGCTTGGAGTTTCCTTCGTAAATCTCTTGCAGTTGGTTATGTACTTTGTACTCATTTCTGTTATATTATGCTTGTACCGCTTGTTCTTTAGTTATTACATTTTGACAATTTGACTTCAACTCAATAGAAAGGAAACCCAAGCCTGCTTCAAGACTTGTGCATCTATAAGTTGTAGATGCATATTGTGAAAAAGGCAGACGATGAAATCATGATGATTTAAAAAAAAAAAAAAATTCATCATGATGATTTTAAAAAAAAAAACCTCTTCTATTTTGGTGGCTCAAGTGGCTTTATTTTTCTATACATTGCATCTTTGGGTGTGTACTAGCCGAGCCCGAGCTCATTTAGGCTTGTGTTTGGCTTGTTTTGTTTAAGAGGGCTTGAGCTTAGAGCTCGGCTCATTTAGAGTTGTATATTTGTAAAGCCTAAGTTCAGCTCGTGAGTAGTTTGTCAAACTTGGCTCTGGCTCTACTTGTTTATTATCTAAAAATATTATTTAAATATTTATATAACTGTACACGAATGTTAATTGTTATAAGTTTAATATATAATATATTATATATTTATATAATTTTTTTATCAAATGTTTATATCATATAATAGTTATTGTAATTGGATTCTTTTATTTTTAATATTATGATACCATTCGATAAAAAAAATAGTTATTATGCATGTATGTAGTTATTATATAAATATATCAAACAAAATTTACACAAATAAAAAAGCTTGTTTAGGCTCGCAAGCTGACTCGAGCTCGATATGTGAAGTTCTTGCTTATTTAATTAGCCTTAATTAAAGCTCGAGCTTGTCAATGTTCAACTCGAGTTGAGTTTTTTAACAAGTGGCTCACGAGCGACTCAGCTCGACTACACCCCTAATTGCATTCTTCGTTTAGAGCAGCTAAATCGATTAGTTCACAACCTAACGTCCTAACCTGAATACCTGATGGCATGATTGATGGGCCTTATAGCTTTGTTTTGCATGTTTGCTTTGGGCCCAAGTGTTGAAAACTAATCCAGATTCAAATACTACGCTACTTGGACGGATGCCTCACAAATCACAATCATATTGTTCGAAGTTGAGCTTTTCATACTCTAGGTCAATCTTCTACATATGAGCTTTTATTTTGGTCTAAACCCTATTACACACTTTTACTCACCTTTCGGTGTTTTTCTCACTTGTTTCGCTTGTGATATCCGACCAAATACACTCCCTCTAGGGGCGGACCAAGGTAGTGTGACTTGGGTCACCCACACTGCATGATTATTATTTTTTAGCATATATGCATCTTAGTCACAACTGACTGAAGAAATTTTGACGCGTAGCCCCCGGATATAAATAAATAGACAATAAAATCAAAAGTGATATGTGTTGTATAATTGTATTGGTTAATCCACATTTCTCTAACATTTACTCTAAATGAGGTCAAGGGTCCGAACCTTGTTTTATGCTTTTTGATATCTTTTTAAAAATGTTGTTTAGTTTATTCATATACTTACTAAATGTAATCTAACCTCTTATTTTAGTTATTTTTTCTATACGGATAATTTCTTTTTAATCGTTGCCGTGTGTGAAGCTTGAAACAAAGGCACCCCCCCCCCTTTTTCCCAAACCCCCATCTCTTACTTTAGTTATCTATTATTAGTTTGCTTAAACTCACTAATTTTTAAATCATGTTAACTTTCTTTTAGTAATATAATCTTATTTTATTTTTATAATGTTTTTTTTTATAATTTATTGAAGTTAGTATGGGGTATAGTTGTTAATAATATAACGGTTTTATAAACTTTCGAATTTTTACAAATTTACGTCAAAGAAACACTTTGTTTTTTATACTTTTTAAATGAAACACTGTGTTTTTTATGCTTATTAAATAAAACACTAAGACCTTATGAAGACATAGTTATAGAACTTAATTGAAGAGTTTTTTGTTTTATTAAAAGTTAGTAATCTATAAATTATATAAAATTTTAATTTAATAAACTTAGAGGTTTTTAAAATTATTTTATAAAGTTTAAATATATGCAAATATTATATATGCCTTATTTTTCATGATGTAAAGAAACAAAGAAAGATAGCTTTTCACCATTCTCAATCTTTGGATGTTTGTGGTGACAAATCACAAGCTAAAAATGTCTTTAAACGGAGTCGTACAATGGACTTTTTCTCATAAAGATGACACGTAGACGATTTTGAGCCAATGACGTTTTAAAAAAAATGTATCTTATTTCATTCAAAACTTCAACTAACAATAATGAAAAAGAAAGATTCCAAAGTCCAAACAATATTAGTGAAAGCACTAAAAAGATTTCACGTTTTTTTTTCCTGTGTCAACATTTTTAAAGAGTTCCACAAGGTGTTATTATTATCATACATAATAAGTGCTAAATGCATATTTACATTTACATATACAATATAACATCAATATTTTTTCGTAACTTTTTTATAACAAATCTAGAGTAAGGGGTTGTTTGCTTACATCTGAATGGAAACATATGATTCATTCAGACTTCAGATTGTTTGGTTCCAAACAGAAAAACATCTGAATTGTTAAAATTAGGTCTGAATCATTCAGACTTACTGTTGTTGTTGAATGGGACAGATGCTCATTCAGATCTGAATGAACCAAACAACCCCTAAGATTGTAAGAAGTGTTGCTCAAGAGGCTTAAGTCTTGGAGCAGTGCAAGGTTGAGGATAGCGTCGTAGACTACGAGTGTTTTTGGCTGGTTAAGTCATGTTGAGGCTTCGAGACGAGTACAAGTATGAAGAATCAAAGAAGTGAAGGTATGTGAGTAGTGAGGAAGTGATTATTTTACTTTGACAGGATGATGGTATTTATAGGGTCGTTTAGGCGGGATGTTTGGCTTTTGAGGATCTCTTTAAGGTACCATTTTATTCATGTTCCGGACTAACTATACTTACGTATGGCATCATATCATTCCCATTTTGATGTAACATGGGTTCTGCTAGTTGTGTATTACCATTTTCGATACTTAGCCAATGGACGCTTTTTTGTGCAAGCTCTTTATATATCCTAAAGGCTTTTGAATATTTTCTAAGTATAACGAATGTTTCACGTAACCTTCCTAATTGACGACCTAGTTCCATCATTGATAAGCCCAGGGGACGTGATCGGCCTTTTATCGGTACTTAGCATGATTGAAATGTGACGGGCCTAAGTCACGACGTCTAGCTCCTTCATAATATTTCTTTGTGACTTGTATTAAGGTTTGGACGATGCGGCTAACTCAGATTAGTTCGTTTGAGTCATTTCTTTATTACTTAGAAATTAGAATGCAATTGGAATGTGCTTGTTACTTTTGGGCAGTGACCAAGCTTGAATCACGGTCCATGTTCATTTGCTTTGTGGGCTCGGGGATATATATAATGCTTTTAGGCTGCGACTTGCCTTGAGCCTCAAATTGGATGGGTGTAAGCCATGGTTGAGCCCGAGTCATGGTTTGATCATCTAGGGCTCATTCTAGCTTTATAAAAAATCTCTAAGTTGATGACGCCCGTAACCCTATTACCATCGCACCTTCTTTTGTACTTGATGCTAATGTCGTGGTTGTCCCTAAGTCACGGCTTCATTATGCATGGTTGGCCTTAGGCCGTGGCTAAGCTTCAGTCATGGTTCTTAGGTGTGTGTTATTGTTGGACGCTCGGTTCTTGACTAGCTAAATTGGGTGTAACCGAGGGTCCTGCAAGAACTAAGAAAATTAAAGTGAAAAAGCAGATTAATACATATTTTTCTTTTTCAGTTTTATACTCTTCATTGAATCTGTTTATACGATTTTTGAAGTCCTCGGCATGTTACAAAATTAATGCACCCAACATGTCTCAATATAAATCAAAACGTCAATCATTTTCAGATAAGAATAAATTGATGCATCAACTTAATTTCTATATTTAATATCATGACCATCTAACTATACTATTAAAACAATAGACTTTAACTCAACATGGCCACTTTCTATTGGTGTATTTTTAAACTTTCCATTTTTGTCTACTATTTCTCTATTTTTCATTTGAATAAAAAAATTATAAAATAAATTAAAATACTAGACAATCAATGATTATTAATAATTCATGTGAATAATTAATTCTAAATCTAACTATACTATTAAAACAATAGACTTTAACTCAACATGGCCACTTCCTATTGGTGTATTTTTAAACTTTCCATTTTTGTCTACTATTTCTCTATTTTTCATTTGAATAAAAAAATTATAAAATAAATTAAAATACTAGACAATCAATGATTATTAATAATTCATGTGAATAATTAATTCTAAAATAAATTGAAAGACTAGACAATCAAAATTATTAATAATTATTAAATATTTTTAAAATCTGGTCAAAAATCATAATTAACCTATTAATGTAATTATGATATTAATTATTTTAATTATTTTTAGAATTCAAAAATTTACTAAATCATCTCATTTACATTATATAAATCTCAAGATTAAAAACCCAACCCATTTTAGTCTCCCTCTCTCTCTCTCTCTCTCTCTCTCTCTCTCTCTCTCCTCTCTTTCGGTTTATTCCCCCGCCGTCTCCTATATTCCAATAATGGCAGATTTTGTTATATGTTTTTCTGGTAAGGTTATATTGTTTTCCGGTAAAGTTTTATATTTATTTTAATTGTTATATTAATTTTTATAATCTATTTATGTTATAAATCAAAAGCCAAGATTGAATTGATATATTGAAGTTATTATGGTTTTCCGGTAACGTTTTATATTTATTTTAATTTTTATATTACTTGGTTATTATATTTTTAGATTCTATATCAAAATCTAAGATTGAATTGATATGGTGAAATTATTACGGTTTTTCGGTAGGGTTTTATATTTATTTTAATTGTTATATCATTTTGTTATACTATCTTTAGGTTGTATATCAAAATCCAAGATTTAATTTATATGTTGAAGTTATTACGGTTTTCCGGTAAGGTTTTATTTGATACTCTATCATATTATTCTTAATGTTATTATGGTAATTATATTTCATACTCTATTTGATACTCTTATCATATTATTCCGGTAAGGTTTTATATCAATTATAATTATTATTGTTTTCCGTTTTTGTTTGTATATATATTAATAGTAATATGATTCTTTCTTATTATCTCTTTAGGTTATATATCAAAATCGAGGATTAAATGGAGATCTTCACTATTTCGTTTTTCCGGTAACGCTATTCAAATTTCCCGGTTGTAAATTATAACATCAATTTTACATTTTTTTCACATGATTCAAATCTTCCATAATTTGTAACTTATTTATTATGTGATATTAATATTAATATTTAATTTTATCATTTAAGGTTATTGTCCCCAACTTGATATAGCTAATTTCATGGATTGAGAATTGTTTGATAAAATGTCTTTTATTTTATTTAATATTGATATATATTTCTGTTAGTATTCATGTATTTATTTATTTTTCATAATTTATGTAATTCAATTGATTATTATATAATCCATAAATGAAATTTAGTTGATTATTCTTTAAGACATTAAATTATCTATAGTAAGATAATCAATATTATAGTAAGATAATCAATCTTATATTGTTACAAAAATATGTTATAGAGTTTTAATTTCACAATTTGTTAAAAAACCGAATTTAAATATATTATAGAGTTTTAATTTCAATCTTATTTTAAATGTTTGTTTTTTTACTTTTAGTTCAACACTTTTGACGTTTGTATCTTAATTTTTTTCTTAATATTCATAACACATTTAAACCTAATTAAATACAGAATTTGACCAATTAGCAACAAACTTTTTAAAGCTTTCTATACTCTTCAACCTCAACAAACATTTTCATTTTCTTATATTATACCATTTTTTTAATTATGCCTAAATGTCAAAATTAATGTTTAAAATAAAAACACCATTTTATTATTTAAAAAATAATAAAACTTTTAATGTTTTTTGGAAGTTGAATAATTAACCAATTTGATTTTAAAATTTTTATAATTATGTCAAAATTATCAATTACAATACAACTGTACTATATATTATTTTTAAAATATTTTTGAAAATTACTAATTTTTTTATTCATAAAAGTGAACCATAGCTTTTGATTTAATAGATCTAACTATAAAGTTATTGAATGTCTCTTATACAAAAGTTAAAATAAAAATTCTTTTATAATAATTTATATATTTATTGATTACAGTTTTATATAATTATATGTTTTTGTTCATATACAAAGCACACGTGCATGTTTTAACTTAATTCAAAATTTTATTAACAAATACTATAATTATGATTTGTCAAATTCTAACAATATAATCTAATTGTGGTAGTATGCCAATATCAACAAACATTATTTGACAAATTCTCAATAACATCTAAAAGATTTTGATGATTTCCAACCACATGAAAATTTTCATTTTTTTTATTTAACCAATTTATAATTATGTTTAAAGTCAACATGTATGCCTAAAATAAACCACACATATTTTCGATAACCATTTTATAATCATAACTCATTTTCTCTTGAAGCTAACAAAATTCAAATACGAGCAAGTTATGAACAATATTTGACGAAAAACTAGCTCGAAAGAAAATGTATGGAATATGTATAATTTACTGAAACAAATATGACATTTTAAAGTTAAAAATTAGACATTTGAATTAAAAAAATAATTTTTTTTTCTCAATGGTAGATTATGAATTTTACATTTTTAACTTTTGATTATGTTTTCAAAGATTGTAATTAAATGTTGTTTGGGTTTATCTTTGTATTTTATTGGTTTTCGTACCAATATTATTTACAACTTAAAGTATGTTATTGTCCCGAATAACATATAACAACTTATGTTGTCCTTTCAAATGACATGTGTTTGTTTGAAAATTTAAATATTTCCACCCGTGTCGTACACGGGTTAATAACCTAGTGATATATATAGAATATTAATGTAAGGCTTTAAGATATTTTTTTTTTGTTAAGAGAGTTTTTCCTTTATGCATCATTAGAATCAATTATCATCG
Source organism: Bidens hawaiensis (assembly GCF_021521415.1). NCBI lineage: Eukaryota > Viridiplantae > Streptophyta > Magnoliopsida > Asterales > Asteraceae > Bidens > Bidens hawaiensis. The sequence goes on from NW_027493293.1 coordinate 48,698, forward strand.
CCGTTTTAACAAAGCTTATAATAATCCAAACTAAAATTCAGGGGTTATCAAAAATCAGAAATTCAGTTGTCACGTTTAACATGTATGACGTGTATGTATTGACATGTTATATTACGTCTTTCAATTAAAAGTCAACTAGTCAGCTTATTAAAAATGTAACAAACAATATATAAAATTACATGTTTTCAAGGTCAGCGTGTCAACCCGATTATTAATTATTACGACTCATTTATTATTATTACCCGTCAACCAATTTACAAAGTGATAACAAGTCATTTAAAACCCGCAAATTCGATCGCTTAAAGTAAGTCAAACCATTTCAAATGGGTTGCATGGATTGTGTTTTGATTTTAAGGCTAAGTGTTCATGTTATGGTTAAGGTTAAAGCAACACAAACACTTATCAAACGGATTTTCTTGATTATGTTTGTCTATTAAGAATAGGGGTGTAAACTAGCCAAACCGCAAGTGATATATTTGAGATCAGCTTATTAAAAACTCTGATCGAGTCAAGATTAAACGAGCTAGAGCCTAGTATAAGTTCGTTTAGTAAACGAGCCCGAACTTCGTGTATCGAGCTCAAGTAGACTCGTGAGTCTAACTGAACCTTTATTTACATAATTTTTATATAATATATTAACTATATGCTTACATAATAATTATTATTGTTGTAAAAATATATAAAAGTAATTATATTACTTAATAGCAAATAAAAAACAAGTTGAGCTCAAGCAGTGGTGAAGCAAGACTCTATCTTCGGGAGGGGGGGGGGGGTACGGGGACCCCGGGTTCCTTAGAAGTTTTGCCCTTGAACTCGAGCTTGAATAACTAGCCGCTAGCTAAGCTCGATCTTTCCTAAGTTAACCAGTTGAGCTTGAGTCGACTCGTTTAAACCACTAGAGCTTAAGAAAATAAACATGTTCGTGTTTATTTATGTATGTTATTATTCTAGACAAACGGTTCATAAACACAAATGAGCGTAAACAAATAGAAATAAACACAAACTGAAAAACATCAAATAAAGCAAATATGAATATTCAAATTAAAGTTCAAAAATACCATCATTGCATCAAATATTTCAAGGTATACAAAGCTATATAAATTTATGGTTTTCAAGTATGAAATCAAATTAGTTTTAAATTAATATGTAACGGATGTATCTAAAAAAAATCAAGCAAATGAGCAATTGAACGTAAAAGAACAAACGGGGCATGTGTCCATTCTTTGGTTAATTGAACAAAAAATTGTGATCAAATATCTATTTATTAAATAAATAAACATAATCCAACTTTACGTTAAACAATTCATGATTAATATCTCCTTGGATGAATTAACCAACCTTCAAGAGGTGATGTGTAGTGTTAAGCACATGATTTCACTACATGTTTAAATGTTTAATAATCAAATCTTAAAGCTACATAAGCTTCTAGGTGAGGTCTCATAAGCTAGAAATATATAAAAGAAATAAGCTGTTTTATTCTTTAAAAAACCAGAAACAACATAATTAAAGACCAAAATCTTTATCATTCATCTGATTACATATATATAGCTTCAATATTAATCCACTAAATAATACACAATATATCTCCTAATGAAACTTATATATAGGTATCTCAAGATCATAAAAAATAAAGTTTGACCATTTGAGTAAACCCAATTACTCGACTAATAATATAGTTGCACTATTTAATATTAAGTATAAAGATTAGGAAAAACACTTGATAATATATTATAAGCTCTAGCATTGATTCTCTATCCTTAGGTTTGATCTTCGTTCTTGAACCAAAGCTGCTCTAGCTGACATTATGCTATTGTTCCCTAAAGTAGAATCAAACACCGTGCAATCTATCCAATCTTTTAGCAAATCTTCGTGTCCCCATATGTCAGGGATCCTAACCCGACCCGCCATCTCGGCCCGATGCCTCTTTAGCCTATCTCTTCCGTTCTCTTCCACCAACGCCACCTCTGGTGGTGGTGGTGGTGCACTCGCGTCTCCTACTGGAGCTGCGAGTGAAGAGTTACAAGAAAGAGAATTAAGTTTCTTGGTCACTTCAAGATTTGTGTTATTGATGGTCAAGCCTTCATTTTTATTTATTTTCTTTGAAGGATGAATATGGTTTTGATGATGGGTGGTCTTCAAATGTTGTTGTTGTGGTGGTGGTGGTGGCAAAGCATGACGTTCTTCGACCGATGGTGTATTAGAAGAATGGTGGTGGTTGTGGGTGGTTTCAAAATTAGGGTTTTTCTTGGAATCCAATAAACCCATGGTTTCTTGCTCTTGCTCTTGTTGTTGTTGGTTTTTCATGGAGATAATGTGGATTGATATATCTTTTGCAAGAAGTAATGATCAATTGATATGAGTTGTTGTGGAGAAGAAGAATGTTTAAAATATGTATATATATGGGTGGATGAGTGAGGGTGGGTGATTTTGTGGTAATGCATATTGACACAAGAGTGTGTGTTTTGTATGGTTTTTGAAAAATGAACGTGTCTTGTTGAATATGGGACTCATTTCATGTGTGGTTTGGTTCAACTCTTGAAGTTGAATAAAGGAAAGAGGGATTAATATGTTACCTAAAGATCTTTTGGGTACCCCTTAGGTTTTTGCTTTGCTTTTAAGTGTTGCAAACACTAACAATAACTTGTAGTATGAATGGAAAGCTGAGTTAGGTGATGCTGAAGTTTTTTTCTTATGTATAAAAAATTTATAAAAATAGTTTATGTGATGGAAATAACACAGAGTCATCCCTAGTGGGGGTGGTGCGCATGTCACCTCACCAACATACTCACCGACAAACCATTTTGAGGAGTGCCAAGGATGGCTTTAGCCCTTCGTCGTTAACAACTTAATGGGCGCGAGGGGCAAGGGAGATGGGTCAACCTAAGTTTTTACCGATCACATGCACATCAATCTTTATATTAATTTTTGTTTTATCTAGCTTACAAGCTAAACCATTACACACAAAAGTAAAAATAAAAAAATAAAATAAATAAGGTTAAAATAAAAGAGAACCATCTACTTATGTGACATATACCATGTTACTTTTTTAGTTAAACTATTATGCATAATCTAAAGTACATGCCGAAATTGATGTCAATATTTTTTATTTTTTCTAATACTTTAATATTTATAAGTAATAACCGATTTATTTTTTATAAGTTAGCACGTAATTTTCTTCTACTAAACATGACATGCATGCATTTAATTGTAAAGACTTTATTAGTTCATTAAGGTACGTGATGTTTGAAATTGCGTTTTCCAAATTCTGATTTTTGATATTGAGCTTTTAATCATAATTAATCCAGCCTTAAGCTTTAGATAAAATTAATTATTATTACGTGTTGGTACGTTTGAAAAGCTAGAAACAATACAATCTTCTCCCACAAATTTGTTTCTCTTATATTTTATATATACATAACCGGAAAATATATATATATATATGACAAAGAAAGTAATTCAATAAAACTCAGGAATTCTTTTAAAGGATGTCTCAAACATAAAATTATTTTTATCATTATATGTCTTTAACCGGTTCCGTGATCTATGATTTACGTTTAATATATTTTTATGTCTCTCTGAGTCTATATATATGATAATCCCCAAAAGAAAACATTAAACTCTATTTGTACAAAGAAAATAATAAAATCATACAATTCTATTTGTTTTCATCAAATTAGGCTGCGTGTTGTGCCTTGACGCCATAGACGCTATAAGTCCACCTCACCAACCTTTTGCTCGTTAACCCATGCCGACCAAATCAAGGGAGCGCTTCCCGTTATTGTGATGGGGCTGAAATGGCTCAAAGAGTGGGGACCGTCCAACTAAGAACCAAGGAATTAATTGTTTGAACTAATAAAAAAATCTATCTCACCCTACTTTACCACTTTCCTTTTTCATTTAAATTTTAAATAGTTTAATTATTGTTTTAATGGAGTTATCCCACAACGCTAAAAGTAACAAATGACTAGTTATCATACGTGACAGTGATGTGGGGTGATTACTAGCTTTTGCTAGTTATCCCATAACACATAGCCTTATCGTTATCTACTTTATAGATTTTTTTTTTCACTTCAGTTTTTATTATTTCAACTTTAGACGTTAACTTATTTGTTTAGTATGATATGACTTATAAAGGGAAAAAAATTATTCATCAAACGTACGTGTTCTAAAATGATATATGTAAAAAATTATTTATGTTATTTATCATTATATGTCTTTAACCGGGAAAAAAATATTATTTGATTCGACTCTAATTCTATAAATACTTGTATATATTCATCAAACGTACGTGTTCTAAAATGATATATGTAAATTAGCGGTTTAATATATAATATTTTATTTATGTTATTATGTATGTATCTTAGAGCATTATTATCTTTATTCATGTTTATTTCTAAAATGCTGTAGGTTATTGGATAACTAGCATACGTTATTATTTTATGATTTTATCTTATGTTATTTACTACTTATGTTACTACTTATTGTATTCAAAATTTAGTGATTATTTGTATATACCTAAACTATATGTTTGTACTATTAGAAATAATGACAATACATAAAAAAATAAAAGATGATTAGAAAAAGAAAAAAAAAAGATGTGTCGTGGCTAATTTACGTACGGTTGTTTTGATCATTTAAAGTACAAGTATGATAATCAAAAGAGATCAAACCACATACGATTTAAGCTTCAAATGTTTAGTATATTCGGTTTAGGTAGTGGTATACCATCAGAGTAACCTTACTATTTGAAAAATTTATATAAATAGGAAATACTAATGGGGTGTAATGGTTTATAGGAGAGAGAAATTTTTATTGGGTTTCTAGGTGTTCCGTCATTTCAAATGGCGGAACCGACCATAGTAGCATAACCTGTCAGAAGTTTTCTGGTGACATGGACGTTAATTTGGTGTTCCGCCATTTCAAATGGCGGAAGCCAAATAAAAACCACATGTTCCGCCGGTTCAAATGGCGGAACACAATTTTCACCACTTCTAGGCTACCCCTATTTATTTTTATCACTTCCGCCATTTGAAATGACGGATGTGAACAGTACCGACTGTCCTGGTTTTTTACGACACTATTCACTCATGCTATTTCAAAATTATGTATTATATGGTATTTTTATTATAAAGTATTTCAATTATAGGTATGGTTACTAAACAAATTATAGGTATGGTTCGATCGTAAAGACTCGCCCGAAGACACGAGAGTGCGATGAGATAAAACCCGTTAACAATAAAACGCCTATTTGTCATTTTCAAAAAAAATATTATATATGTAGAGAAAATGAAAAAAATAAATTATTTATTTAAAATATACTTTTTTTTAAACATATGATATTTTTTATTATATTCTACACACTTATTCCATTTGAAATGACAAGAGTGAATAATGAGGGTAAGTAAAATGTGTGGTCAAAAAACATGCAGACAAAAAGGTGTCATAATAACACTGTTCACTTCTGCCATTTGAAATGGCGGAAGTGAATATGTGGTCAAAAAGGTGGAGAAAGTTATGTCATGTGTCATAATTGTTGGTACTGTTCACATCCGACATTTCAAATGACGGAAGTGAATAGTGTTGGTCAACACCCCTCATCAGATGTGTCAGGATTTACACTATTCACTCACGTCATTTCAAATGGCGGAAGTGATAAAAATAAATAGGGGTAGCCTAGAAGTGGTGAAAATTGTGTTCCGCCATTTGAAATGGCGGAACATGTGGTTTTTATTTGGCTTCCGCCATTTGAAATGGCGGAACACCAAATTAACGTCCATGTCACCAGACAACTTCTGACAGGTTATGCTACCATGATCGGTTCCGCCATTTGAAATGACGGAACACCTAGAAACCCAAAAAAAATTCTCTCTCCTATAAACCATTACTCCTCATTATTATTTCCTATTTATAAAAATTTTTCCTTACTGTTTGATTCAAGTATATACCACCTAACATTTAAATGGAGGTATTGTTCGATTATTATGGTTAAACTCGTGACACATAATTCCTAAGTCTCCAGAAAAAAAAAATTCAAAACTATCATAATACGTCATTCTTGTTTCTTGTAGAAAAACAATAAATGTCATTTGGAATCTTGTGATTCACTGTTGGTGTGCGTGTGAAAAGAGAATGGAATAGGAACATAAGTTGTTTTAACAAAGGGTGACCACATAAACTAGCTGTCTTCTAAAACCCGCAAAATTTTAAAACCAGAGAGAGAATAAGCTTCAACAAGCATGAGCACTGGCACTGGCACTGGCACTGGCACTGGCACAAGCTCGAACTTCACATCTTAGAGCTTGACATGACTAGCGAATCTATTATTTATATAAATTAAATAAGACCTATCATATATAATTACATACATAACAAATACTATTTCTATGATAAAATTTAGCTTGGTAACATTTGTTCCATAAAACACATAAATTTCTGTCTACATGAATAATAATAATAATAATAATAATAATAATAATAATAATAATAATACAGTAACTAGGATAGAGCTCGTGTGATACACGGGAGGTTAAAAAAATAAAGCAAAAAAGTTAAATTTAATAATATGCATAATAACATTTCTTAGGGATTCACGAAATATAAATAATTTCTTAAAATACATAGATTTGTAAGAATAATTTGTATATTTGTATTTTAAAAGAAATCAAGATGGAAGATTGTGAATCTCTACCAATTATGAAAATGAGAAGGCTAACATCAATTTACCCTTGTTAAGTTGGTAAGCCATAAACTTTTAAAATAAAGGTAGTGAGTTTGATTCTCACTAACGACATATTTTCATTTTATCATTCGTGAAGGAGAAATTGTAAAAATAGAAACTTGTACACTTGACAGTCTATACGGATGGTCTAATTGAATGACATGTGTAATTGTCTTGCTTTAATAGTATAGGGAGATGAACAAATGATGAACAAATCAAACCCAAGCTTTATAGATTCTAAAACATGCTTAACTCAAATTCGAGTTTTTCTTAAAATAAACAGCCTAAGGGAGATATTTGTGGCATCCCATCCAAATGGGTCATCTTCACCAACTCCACGTGTCTGCTACATAACAAAAAAGAAAATGGGTCATTTGGTTATTTACATTACATACATTGCAGAGGGTAGGTTATGGGGTCGATGATGGAAATGGTGTGAAGAATTGCCTACTCATCATGTATGTTATATATTGATTGGAGAATAGTTTATTTTTGTTAAAGTTCGTAACATAGAAATTGTTATAAATGAAATTTAATATTAAACGTAACAACATGCATAACTCAAGGCTTATATTTATAAATAATAAATGAATATAGATTAGAAATAATTTATGTATAATTGTAAATTGAAATGATATCAATTAGCATATAGTAGGTAACTGAATATTTGACTAAACAATAAGTTTGAATACAAATAAAACGGTTTATTGTAAATCTTTTTTTTTCCTAAAATAAACGATTGATTATATTCAAAATGTATATTTAGAATGTATTATTATATAATAAATTTAATATTTTAATATTTAAGGTTAATCAAAATCGTTTAATATTTAATAATAATACGTTGCTTAATTTAGGAATGAAATAATAATAACAATAATAAAAAGCATAATAGTTTCATTAACTATCGTTATTATAGTCAAACCTTTAAATTTATTTGAATTTCAATTTTTTGTAAAAATGCCAATTATTATTATTATTATTAAATTATAAAATTCTGGAATAATAACGGATTAATTTAACGTAGATTAATATTTTTAGAAACTTCTAGAATAGATTATATATGGAAAATCAATATTATACTTTTTTGTTTAATTTTAAAAATCACTATTATGATTTAGTAAATTTACTAAATTTATAATTCAGTAAATATTAATAAAAATTTAGAAACTTTATGATTATATACGGTTATATAATTTTATTTAATATTATATAAAAACATAAATTATTTCCTTAATTATAGTTAATTTAGTCAAACCTTTAAATATAGTCAGTAATAATTTGAATTTGAATATCAAATTCTAGTCAAAAAGTCAACTAATAATGGAATCGATTATGTACATTAATATCTTTATTAAATTCCAGAATAAATTATATGTGGAAGGTGAATATTATAATTTAATATGTATTTTAGTTTTAAAAATCATATTATATTTAATTTAGTAAATTTAGTATATTTATAATTAGTAAATGTTAATAAAAAATTAATAACTTTATAATTAATATTTCAGGAATATTAAATTAAAGAATAAAGATCATAACCCAATAAAACATTATAGATGTAATTAAATAGTAACCGTAACATATGTGTAAATCAAATCAATTTAAAAGTCAACATTGAATTGCAATTTTGGCAACGATTTTTATTTTAGAAATCGGTTGGCAATAGTAAAGTCAATATTATTGCAATTTTGGTATTGAATTATGTTTAAACACAGGTTGTTAAAATTTCGTGTCTTGCACCATCTTTATTTTGTTAGAATTTTGAATTTAAAATAAGTTTAAATATGCTAATTAAATTGTATTAAAATCATTAGTCTAATTTATTGAGTTTGACTATCCTTATTAGTTATTTAAACAAAGAAGGATAGTCAAACTCAATAAATTGTATTAATGAGATACCTAAAATGGATAATTTAAATGTGTCTTACCAGAAAAACGAAATAATAAACGTGATTTTTATTTAAAACCTAGAAGAACTACATGTAAAAAAAAAAAAAAAAAACAGGAAAGAAAAATATAAAACTTCAAATAAATATAAAACAACCATTGTTATAGGTATAACACATAATCGGAAAAACTTACCGGAAATCGTAAATACGTCCACATTTAAGCTTCATCGCCGTTTTTGTTTACAACCTAAACTGATTTTAATAAAATTAGTTAACAATGAAAATAAAGATAAAAAGGTTAGAGGAAACAATAATCGGAATAAAATACAAAGTTGCCGGAAATACATGTATCAACAATCGAAAGTTTATTATAGAATATAAACTTACCAGAAAACGATTAATACAAATCTAGATCTAGATTAGCCGGAATATATGAGAGGAAAGAAAAATATAAAACTTCAAATAAATATAAAACAGCCATTGTTTTAAGTATAACACATAACTGGAAAAACTAAACGGAAAACTTACCGGAAAAACTAACGGAAAACTTACCGGAAAAACTTGCCGGAAAAACGTAAATATGTCAACATATTAGCTTCATCGCCGTTTTTTATTACAACCTAAACTAATTTTAATAAAATCAGTTAACAATGAAAATAAAGATAAGAAAATTAGAGGAAACAATAACCGGACGAAAATATAATATTGCCGGAAATACATATATCAACAATCGGATGCTTATTATAAAATATAAACTTACCGGAAAACGATTAATACAAATCTGGATCTAGAGTAGCCGGAATATATGAGAGGGTGAAAGGAGATCCGGCTAATAGAGAAAGAGAGAAAAATATGTTTAGAGTGAAAAATTATGAATAGTTAAGGTTTAAATATAGGGTGATTTGGTGAAAATGACACGTGGCTGCATAATAGACAATCTGACAATGGAAAGTTGCTGACTGGATGCATATGTGGACAACCTAGAATAATGTCATATGGACAAAGTGTATTGCTTTAATAGTATTTAAAGATTTCACTTCAAATGTCTTCATATTTGAAAACTTGAAATTTTGTTCGAATCAAATAAATATTAAACTGTTGATATCAGAATTGGATATTTACTCAACATGAACAAGTCTATAAATTCGACTATTCAAGCCGGACAACTCCATTAGAATAAGCTGAGAACCAATCTGATGAACACTCTTTAATGAGCGAAGTTGTTGGTCAGCTACACAAGATAGACTCGCTAGAAACCCTGAACCAATCTGTTGAGGAATCGAAAGACGATCTAATTGCGAGTAAGGTGTTCTATTACGAATAGGTGTATAATTATATAATGAGTATATGACGTAATATTATGATAGAAATAATATGATATGCATTTTAATCTATTGTTAGTTATTTTTTGGGTTTGTTATTATTACTGGTATGATTAGAATTAATTTTTTGTAAAAATTTGGAGACATAATAAAATTTAATGCATGGGATGCATCTTTACATGTAGTGTTCTACATCTAATAAAATAACAAGTATTTTACCCCCCCCCCCCCTGTTGTTGGACAGTCAATTTAAACAATCAATTATAAATAATTGACAAAGCCACCCCGAATCCACCGCCACCAAGACAACGATAGACGATAATCATATCACAGGCTCAAATACATGATATATAACACCCCGTTTCTGAAAACAAAAGTGCATTTTAAAATGAGTATGATGGAATGAGAAGTTAAATGATGAATTGCAACATTCGAATCTGGAAGGGGTGCAAACGAGTCGAGCTGAGCCCGATCTTGATTAGGCTTGATCTCGGTTTGTTTAATATATACATGACTCGAGCTTGAACTAGGCTCGTTTCTATATCTATTTCTAAAGTTCGAGCTCTGCTCGTGAGTAGTTTTTCAATCTCGAACTTGGCTCGGGCCCGGCTCGTTTAATTAATTTTCATATATTTGTAATTATTCTTATATATTTTTCAGTTATAATTTTATATATTACATCATATATATTATTTAGTTATTTTTTCCATAACATTATATATAGTAATTAATAGTTATTATTATATAAATATATATACATGTATCTATATATATTATAAAAATTATATAAAATACAGGCTTGTTTAGGCTCGTGAGCCGACACGAGCTTGATAAGTGAAGCTCGGTCTGGGACTCGTTTTTTAAATGAACTTACTTTTAGACTGATCAGGTTCGGGCTCGAGCTCGTTTAAGCTCGAATCGATCGAGCTTTTTCACGAGCTGATCTCGAGTAACTCGGCTTGTTTGCACCCTAGGGGTGTAAGTGAACTATTTAAAACATGGAAGGGCTATAGTGGGCAAAAGGAAAGGTTGATTATTATGAACTTAAAATTATAACAAGTGCATGTGAGGCAGCTAGCGCCTCTTTTGTGTGTTGTATACTTGTATGAGATCTCACAAAATTTTATAACTCGACTTGGAGAACGTGTTACAATAAGAAGAGATCAAAACACGTATCAGGCTGACTATGAATGAGAGACAACATACTTGTTACAATAAGAAGAAAACACAAAACACGTATCATGAATCTTACCTTACAACCGTTAGATCACTTCATCATCCAACGCCTTTCAATAAACCACAATCTCATACCGACCTTGCTTATCAAACCTCTCTTTCTTTCTTTCAACCACACTTGTTCAGTTCAATTCATATAGTCCTTTACAGATATTTTGATAAGGTCAGTGTTAATCCACTCATCATCATCATCATCATCATCGTACTCAGTATATCCCACCAATAGCAATGTTATGGTAGGGTCTGAGGAGGGTAAGGTAAGATGTAGACAGCCTTACCTCTATCCCATAGGGATAAGGTCAGTGTTAATCCACTCTAGTAGATATTTGCATATTATGTCTAAAATCGCTTTAGATTTGTTTTGTTTTAATATGTGTAGCTCTAATTTTTTCAGCTGTGTTCAATATATGACTTTTAAGCCTTAACAATTAAATAATATAAAATAATTTTTTTAAACGATGATTAAAGTATAGCAGTAAACATAATAATTAACAAAATTATGGTATTAAGTAGAATAAGTTTATGACATATAGAGTAAGCTAATAGCTAAAGTTTTCTGGGATTCTATAAATATATATAACATCGGGATTTTTTTAAAATATTTACGCCCCTGGAAAAAGTGTGTCCTGGCCGGCGCCCACATCGCCCACCCTCAAAGCCTCCCCTCCCTTGACGTCCATGTCAGTTTAAACGTTAGGTTTATACTTTGTATTCACAGTTTATCAAACAATTAGTTTTAAAATCATAATTATAATTGCTTTACTATATATAGTATTGTCGATATGTAAGACATGATATACTAATATGAAGTATATATCTTAATTTTGTGTTTCAGATGGCTAAGGTGAAGAGTCAAATCAGCATTGCCGTCATTGGACATGTCGACCTCGGCAAGTCTGTTGACAATGTTAAGAATGTTGCTGCTAAGGATCAGCTGATCAAACATGGTTGATGATCCGGCAGCTATGGTGTTCACTTGGGTGTAAGAATATGTAAATAAGCGAATAAGGTACAGATAAACTTGGGTTGTAGTATTGTTGTTTGTAATCTACGTCTCGAGATCGTGTAACATGTTATGTTTGAAGTAATATATTTGTGTTTAATCTACGTCAAGATTGCATGGTATGTATGTTTTATGAAAAGTATACAATACGACAATATGTAACTTACAAGTTTATTAAACCCAGGTTATTTGAATCGATGTCTCATGTCTAAAACAACAATGTCAATTGCGTCTTTTATTATTCTCGGGTTAAAAATGAACACGGTAATGGTTGGAAGGTTGTGGCTGAGGATTGTTCTTGACTTGGGTCATTCATGTGTGCAAATTCTCTCTTTATGTAGCCAAACTAGTGTTTTTACCTAACGCGTTATGTTGGACAGGTTGGTAGAACACAGTCGATGATAAACCCAAGAGTTGTCAGTCCTAGTCGTTGAGACGCTGAGTCGACGCGAATTTGGACACTATCGGTTACGCTTGTTACGATATAGACACCGTCGGTAAAATACGAGCGTTAAAACCCAAAAAATAAATTGTCGGTTAAACCCCAAAAAATAAATTGTCGGACAGTATCGGTTACACTCGCTACGGTATAGACATCGTCGGTAAAATATGAGCGTTAAAACCCAAAATATAAATTCATCAAAGTAACATATAAAAAGATTAACATGTATCGTATAAAAAGATTAACATATAAAGAAATAAAGAATGACATTTATTTGGTTGGTAAACCCAGCATGCTAAAACTCAAGCGTTGTTGGTCTCCCGCGCATTGAGGCGGTAACTCGACACGAGTTCGGTTGGCTTCAGTTACTTTCGTTATGGCACAGAGCTAAAAAGGGAAAAAAATTGAGGTGGCAATGGGGGTGGCGTCATTGGTCGGTAAGCTCGGGCGTAGTCGGTCTTAGATGTTGAGGCTATGAGCCTACGTAAATTTTGTTCGGATTTCGTTTATTATGTTTTTTATGGTACCAGAATAAAATAAAAACACAAAATGACACTGACCAATACGGTGACACCAAGTGGTTTAATCGGGACTTAGCGATACCAAACTTGTTAATTGTTGTATATAATTATTTAGACAGAATTACAAATTTTGTCCTTTAAAAAAAACCAAATTACGCTTCGTGTCCTTTTTTTAGTTTCCTTGCAGGTAGTGTACTTTAAACTTTTTTTTTCTACACGTTATGTCCTTTAACGCTAACTGGGTTAGAAAAACACAGTTAAATACCCTCACGTGAGGTGCATGTGAGGGCATATTGGTCTTTTTGCCTACCCTGCAACTTCTTCTTCTTCTTCATTTTGCAGATCTTTACCTTCCCCTCCTTTCTCTCTTATTTCTCTCTCTACGCCACCACCATCACCATACCACAACCACTCCGCCCATGGATATCCTCAAACACCATCACCACCGCCACCACAGCTCCGCCACCGCCACCACCGCTCCAGCTCTGACCACTCCTATGACGTAGACGCCGCCACAGCTCTGCCACCAGCCACTCCGGCCATGAATTAAGATCTGCGATTTCGATTTTTCAGATCTGCGACCACCAACCACAGCTCCGTACACCGCCGCCACCAACCACTCCAGCCACCACCACAGCTCCGCCACCACCGCTCCATCTCCGTCACTGCTTATTCGCCATCACCACAGCTCCGCCACCACCGCTCCAGCTCCGACCACTCCTATGACGCCGACGCCGCCTCGGAGTTTGTGTTTCATGTTGCGCCTCCACCGTAGAATCATGCTGAGCTTGACCTTACTCTCCGGTTGTAATCGTATTATTATCTCCTATCGATGTGGGTTTTTATTAATATTGGTCTTCAAGGGGTTTTGTTTGACTTAAAGGGGTTTTGTTTGCAGGTACAGACGAAAAGACCAATATGCCCTCACATGCATCTCATGTGAGGGTATTTAACTGAGTTTTTCTAACCCAGTTAGCGTAAAAGACATAACGTGTAGAAAAAAAAGGTTTAAAGTACACCGCCTGCAAGGAAACTAAAAAAAGGACACTGTAACATCCCGAAATTTCAAGATAATATTAATTATATTACTTAATAATAGAGGGAAAGTTTACTCGGGTTATCAGGAAATAAATAAAAGAGTAGGAGTTGGTATGGGTCGGGCTAGTGTCGGGTAATGGACGTTGGTTATGGATTTGGATTAATTGAGATGGGTTAAATAAGAATGGGATTTCAGGGATATAAATACCCCCAAAACCCCAACCATATCTTCATTTACATCTATTTCTTCACACACTCAAAACACACACATTCTAACCGATCAAGATTCGAAGCCGAGACCCGAGATTTTGTTGATAGATCTGAGTTGGTAAGGTAAGAACAAATCCAACAAAGCTAATATTACTGAAAATGGTTAGGATTGGATGGGTTAACCGGACCCGAAACCCAAACTGCCCAAATCGGACCCCTAAAACGTCGATTTTAGGCCGATTTGATGGTTGGGATTTGTAGGCGCCGATCATACGATTCCGTGGGTACCAAAATCGAGTTATTTGGCTAAGAAACGAAGGATTTATGGGCAAACAGATCTGCAGCGCGATAACTTCGCCTGCAAGATTAAGTTCGCCTGATGAACTTCGCCGTCAAGCGTAACTTCGCCTTCAAGCCAAGTTCGCCTAAGGATAACTTCGCCTGAAGCCAAGTTCGCCTAAGGTTTAACTTCGCCTGAAGCCAAGTTCGCCTAAGGTTTAACTTCGCCTGAAGTCAAGTTCGCCTGATGGCAACTTCGCTGTAAAGCTAAGTTCGCCTAGCTGGTAACTTCGCCTACAGTTAAGTTCGCCTAAGGTTAACTTCGCCTAGAGCTAAGTTCGCCCGAGGGTTAACTTCGCCTAAAGCCAAGTTTGGTTAGAAAATAAATTATAAAGCGATAAGTTAAAGTAAGCTAATACTAGGCCACCAGATTAGATCAGACGAGTATTGATACGTGTAACTTGTACAGTCAGCCGAGCTCAGTTAGAGAAGGGATTTACAGCTATCAGAAAAAGAAGCAGAATTCAGGTGAGTTTCTAGCCCCATTCCTTGTTATGTTTTCGGGGCTGTGTGCATACTCGATGTGTTGTTAATACATTTATCCTAAGTGATAAGTGTATGTCATATGTGATATGTGTGATAGATATGAATGATTGTTTGTCGGTACGCGAACGATCTTCGGATATTGCGCGTACTGTCAGGTTAAAAATAAAGGTACGAATATTATATATCGTAGATGTATGAATATTTCAAATGAATACTTGTCGGGGCGTGAACGATCTCCGGATATTGCACGTAACGACAAGGGGTATGGTTGTTAAATGAATGAGGTAAAGAATGCCTAGAGTGTTCTTATGTTATAATGTAAGTATGTGTATATAGGTACACGAATGGCATGTGAGTTCTACGTTCGACATAGTAAGTTAGGATGGCAAATCCCTCTAGCTTCTGTCGGACATAGACTCGGCTGGTAATGGCATAGTTAAGGACTGCGAGCCTTATACGTGAAGTAGATGATATATGTAAACGTAGATAAGGACTGCGAACCTTATACGTAATGTAGATAGGCGTCAGCATAGGAAAGGACTGTGAACCTTATACGTGCTGTATTTGTAGCATAGGGGAGGACTGCGAACCTCGTACGTGCTATGAATTAGGTTGCAACATAGGGAAGGACTGCGAACCTTGTACGTGTTGTGGATGTACTATGGTATAGGGAAGGACCGCGATCCTTGTGCGTACCATAAATGGTGAACATAGGTAAGGACTGCGAACCTTGTACGTGTTCACGACCTTGAGTACAGATATAGACGGTGATCTATGAACGTACTCTCGGTAGACTGAGGTTAGTGATAGTAGATATGTATGTATGTATGGTAGCGAGTATGTAAGTAGAACAGAAGGGTAACTAGTGAAGTATGGATATGTATCTACGGATATGTATGTATGTGTATGTATTGTATGGCGTTCGATTAACTAGAACTCACTCAGCGTAGCTGACTTTTAGTATGCACGCAGGTGAGCTGATTATAGAGTTAGCATGAGGATGACACACGGCATGGATTGAACGGCTGGCATCTGAAGAAAGAAGTAAAGATGTTTTAAATATAAAATTTTGTGTTATGGTATCAAAGAAAAGATTTAATATTTTGTAACAAATGATTGATGTTTTATATTCCGCGAAAAGTTTTAATAAACTCTGATTTGAAGAACTGTGTTTATGAGTAAATCCGACACGAAAGTAGGGCCACCGGGTTCGGGGCCTTACAGACACGAACCGTAATTTGGCTTTTTTTAAAGGACAAAATTTGTAATTCTGTCAATTATTTATTTAGTTATGTACTTTTTTTAACAATATCCGAATGAGTAGTCCTGGGACGAGATGTAGCCATTTAACTTGATTTTAATGCTCGAGTCCTAACTTACATTGGAGCACCATCAAGGAGCAAATTTAGAATTATAAAAAAAACTTGAAATTTAATTCGGATAAAATTAAGAATCGGATTTTCAATATGAAAATCGGGTTCTTGTCTAGATCGAATACTAAATATTGCTATAGAATCGAATTCAAGTACATTATTTTTGAACCAATCGGTCCCGAATAAATTCATTTGCATAACCTAAAAATCGATTGATAAACACTCCTAAGGACCTAAATGAGCATAGTTGTTGGTTAGCTACACAAAATAAGACTCGCTAAAAGCTTGAGCTGATCTGAGCTTCAATGAGTATGAGCTTATAATGGAACTCATTTGAGAAATAACTTTGAGCACAAAAGCTTTACATTAATTGACTAAAAGCATGTTTGGGATTTAGTTTGAAAAATGCTTATTGGCTTATTAGTTTTTTCAAAAAGTCATTTTGAAAAGCCAGGATTTGAGAAAAACTGTTTTTTTAACCCTTTTAAAAAGCTAAAATAAGAAAGTTTTTGTGATTAGCAAACACATTTAAACTTATTGGCTTTTTAAAAACACCAATAAGCCGATAAACATTTTTCAAACTCAATCCTAAACATGCCCTAAATCGGTGATCCTAAAACGAGCATATGTTGCATACAAGTTTTGATTTAAATTGTAAATACAATTAGCACCCCTTAAAATCTTCTAAAATTCACCTAATGCCCACTTTGTATGACTCAAACCCGCATCACTTTGATTTGGATAAACACTTTATGTCATTAGGAGAAAGGTCTACACAGACAATTACCTAATTAATATATATATATATATATATATATATATATATATATATATGTATGTGTGTGTGACTGTACGAAATTAATAAAGATTTTAATTTATTAAGGTGCTAATCTCTTTTATTTGACAAATTATATGTTGTTATTTGAGGTACTTTGCAAATGAGTTTAAGGTATGAGTGATTCGAAAAATATGTCCTTTTACAAACATGTTCAAGAAGATGGTTTCAAGTTAAATTCTAGTTCACTTAAAATGATAATCAAGAAGAAGAAAATATGGTTCGAAAAATTGGTAAAAAAGATCGACGTGCAAGTTATACGGGTAACTTACCTATTGAACCATGTATCAACCACCTCTATACCGCAAATCTCAACTAGCAATGACATGTTCAGATACTACATTGACCGTTTTGAGGTAAAAGAAATTTTTTAGCCCTAGGTTTGCTTCTTGAACATTGAAGGAGAATGCATAAAAGTCCAATAGTTTTATTTGCTTCTTAGTCTGAACTTAGATGTTTGTATGTGAAAGAGAATCTGGTAACCTAATTTTCCTTATTAATCGGAACTTAGATGTTTGTATGTGAAAGAGAATCCGGTAACCTAAGTTTTTTTTAACTGGAACTAGTTGTAAATTCAAAAATGAAAACTATCCATGAGTTGGAGCCGAGTCAAATAGATGCTCGGTTTTTGGCTAAGCTGGAGATGCCCACTCATCTCGTATTATTACTAACACGAGTTGATACAAGCATGACTTGAACTCAGCTCGCCAAGACTAAACAACGTTATTTAGGACCTCTTATTAATTTGCTTTACGTTGAAATTGACAATATTCACATAAAAACATGTCACCCTTGAAATAGATTATTGATATAACATGTTGGAACTTAGGGGGTGTTTGGTACAAAGAATGGAATTGTAGAGAAATGGAATAGAGAAATGGAATTGCAGAGAAAGGGAATTGGTCTGGAGAATGAGAATTGACTGTTCTGTTGGTAGTACAGAGATTTCAGTAGAGAAATATAGCTGAGAATCATTTCTCTTGTTTGGTACATAGACAAATATGCGGCTCAGATGTCAAATAGGGAGTCAACAAGTATACAAATATATTAAAAAAAATTAAGGTTAAGTGAATTGCCAATATAATTACACACTATACCTCTCCTGCTTCAGATGATTTTCGTTTCGTACAGCGCACGTGATGTGATTCATCAACAATCAATACAGCCCACTTTTGCTTTAAAATGCTCTTCTTCAAATGATGCAGCATTGTATAAGATATGACGACGACTTTTGGAGACCTTGCAAAGTTTTCAGGATTATTTACATGACCAAAAACTGGAAGACAATGCAATTACAGAAACAAAGCATCAGCTATTATAAGTTGCTCAAAAAGATATAGTTCTTACGTTTACCAATTGTAATTTATGCCAATGATACTATTTGAAACAAGCTGAGATGACAAATAAAATGTGTATTTGCATCAGGTAAAACATGCACATGTTGAAGAGATAGTATTACCCTAAACTCCTAAAGAACAGACACTTACATTAAGACAAGAAAAACCAATCAACAAAATCATCATCAATATACAATCCAAAAACTAGTTATATACCCTATTTCCATATATTATTTGTCACTTTCTTAGATCATCAAGACTCAGGTACTATTATACATAGTGTAAGGAGGAGCAAGTACACTTCGAACCAGTTGCGCCTCTCATGATGCATTCCTCGATACCGAACATCACGGTTAACTTTAAAAAAAACAGCTCACAGTCGAATTTAAAATATTTCATCATCTGTATGCTAGTTTCAACTGCAACGCTATTAATTAAAATAAAATAACAGGATAACCCCTAGTTGAGAAAGATACCTAGATGAATATCAGAAGGCAAACAAGATGGAAGCCAATGCTCCAACTCTTCTGCCCATGTATATCTCAAAATAGCCGGGCACACGACTAGAATTGGGCCTTCATTCATGAAACAGCTTGTAATTGCAATGGCCTAAAATCAAGCAAACAACTAAGTTAATGTATACTAGTTATCATCTGATTACAATTATTATTACCTGAAGTGTTTTTCCGAGGCCCATTTCATCAGCAATGAGACACCTACCGCCCCTACGCAATCCAAACTTGACACCTTCAATTTGGAAGGGAAGCATCACCTCCAAGAGAGACTTTGAAATAATAATCAATAGACGTGATAATACGCTTACAGCTCTGCGCGTCACGTAAGGGATATCTTCATACTCAATGCGCTCAGCCTTTAACGCTTTGACAACAGCGTCATAATCCTTCAAATGGAACACGCATGCCTCTCCACCGACATGAGTTTGTGTGTAATGCGATGGAACCACCTGGTGAATTAGGGCAATAATAATCAATAGAATAGAATGTAAGGAGGATTAATTAATAAATAATAAAACATACAATAGGGAGGCAGTGGGTTAACTTCTGGAAGCAATCGGCTTCACCGGGAAACGAGTAGCCGTCGACGGGCAATGGCTTGACGGAGAAGGAGTCCGGCGAGGAAATCTCGAGGCGGACGATGAATTTGTGAGTGGGTTTTTGGCACTTGGTTAGGTTCCAGGGTTCTTCGTGGTGTCCTGGTGACTTGCGCTTAAGAGGACGTGAGGCTGAGAAATGAAATCAGAGAAATCCAATTATCCGCTATTTTTAGAGAAACAAAATCAGAGAAATGGAAATGGTTTATTTCCATTTCTCACCTCTTTCTTTCATAAACAAACAAGAGAATTCTTTCCAATTCCATTTCTCACCCCTCAATTCCCTCTACCAAACACCCCCTTAAATCATAGTAAATTACATGAACAAAAATGATATAACACATTGTTAACTGCTTTTTAGATAAATTACAGCCGTCAGATTACCTGAGATGAAATCTGGACCGTCTACAACTTCAAGAAATCCTTACATAATTTGCGAGACAGTTTGTATGTGGTTCCTCTTTCTCCGGCGACATTCCCAGGGTTTTTATACCATATTTAAAACAGGCGATGATGAGAAACCTTTTTTCCTCAATTTGTTCAAAATTTCATTTCCTAAAACCGGCCGTCAAGGGATCTGAGAGAGGGTTTATCTTAACTTCGGAAAGATGTTTTGTGCCTAACCACGTGGTTCTCCGGCAAACAGATTCAAGTCTTGGTTCGTTGATAAGTTCGGGCCTAACCATCAATTCTGCAAATTCAAGGTTAGTCGATTGATTATTGTTCTAATTTTTAAGTGAGTATTAGTCTCAATTGACGGAATCTCATGCTTTTGGTTCTTTTTTATTTGGATTTCAGTTATGATACGATTTTGTGGATTATTTTGATCACCGTGATGGAGGCATCTGTAAGTAACAACCTTAATATCTATTTTCCATTATTGTTATTAGTCAATACTAATTGCTTTTGTAAACATACATATTTTACAGGTTTAATTGGGCGTATGCAGTAGCCAAGGAGACGACACATCCGGTTTATCAATGTTATAAAATAATATTACCTTATAACTCAATAATTTTATTAGTTTGTGATATCTCTCTCTTGATTTTGTAGGTCACTTCAGCATATATGTTGGTAATCTTAGCCCTGAAGTTATCGATGCTGTATAGTTTTCCTGCTATTTTCTGTTTACCATACTTGCTACTCTTTGAATCTTTTGTAGTATATTTTTAATGATTTTATTTGGATGTTTGTAAGGGACTAGAAAATGGGATTAGTAACTGAGACAAACATTTAATTTCATCTCCGCGGTAAAGATTTGGATGTTGGTAAGTGATACTGTCCATTACTCTATTTTACTTTTATATAATTTTGTTTGAATTTCTACACTTTAGCATAACAAATGAATCAGAGGTTGTTGGATGCGGGTTCCATGATTATAGGAGATGGATTGATTTTAAAAAATGATGAGTTGAACGTTCAACAATTAAATGCTAAACTGTGTGTATGAGGTGCAGAACTTTGCGATTTTGGATGGATATCGAACTACGAGGCACCTTCCTGTCATGAGACAATGAAGTGAGTAAAGGCATCACCTTTTTTGCATCTGAAAGTTGAATGACTTTTCATTTTAGATTAAATGATCATTAACCGCTGAGTTGGTGCGAGAATAAATGATCATACAGGACATGACGATTTTTCTAAGTGCGTGTAGCTGAAGGCTAAACTTCTATTGTGTAATAAAGGTCCTGACATATGTTATTGTTCATCTAAAACTGTATCAGGTTTCGTTGAAGAAATAAGAATTTGGTCGTCTAATTGGGCAGCTCATAGTTCTATCCATTTTTTCCTAATGTATGAACAATGCTTCTTTCTTGATGTGGGGTTTTTAGATTTTTGTTTGTCCTGCTCATGCTGATTTTTTTTATATTAATTTATGAAGATGATGACTCTGGATGAAAGCAAACAGATGCTGGGTTCGTTAAGAACAAACATTGGTTAAAGCTTGGGATTAGCTATCTGAACTTCTTATGTCCCAAATAGATGAAAGAATTGTTTTTGTTTTTTGAACTTCTTATCTCCCATATATATGAGATGTAAGTTGTAGTGGTAGCATCTATTTGTCGTGATATGGATATCTTTCTAAGTATATTTTTTGATTATGGATCTATTCTTTTTTGCTTAATCATACTTCAAACTGAGTTTATTCAAAACTAGGTCTTTTAACTTTTTGCCTTTAGAAATGTTAATGACTTTCATTTATGTATTTTATGTAAATATGAACCTACTTATTGATGAAATATTTCATCAATTTTGGCTCATTTTTATAAAATATTGTTTCGTTTAGAATGCAAAAAAAATAAAAAATAAAAAGATTCGTCATTATAACATTAAGGTACTTCCGTCCACCGGACGGGTATAAAACTAGTTAGTTCATGGTATGAATATTGTCGCTCGTGTGGATCACGTCGATTCTTTTGGTGTTTGCTTTCATCTGTTCAGGGAGTTGGTTTAATTTTGCAGAAAAAAAAAGTCATAACTTAAAGAAAATGATGCATTAATAAAATTTTAAATTTAAAAAACTAATGGTTTATCATATATGAGAGTGCATATATTAAAATAAAATAAAACTTTTGACGAGTTTAATGTGTTTGACTTGTGTAGCTTGTAGCCAAGTATTATCATTTGACCCGTTAGCAACAAAAAATAACTCAATCCGACTCGTTGATAAGAAAACAAAGCGGGTCGAGCTCACTTTACCATACTGATCAACATTGGTGAATCACTCATAACCCATGTCTCTTGTATTTCAGTGTGATAGTGGCCATAGCAAGAGTTGATAAACATCCCTCCTGGTAAAGATAAAAATGTGCCCAAAAATCCATCTAATGCGCGTAAGAACTCCAACCGTAATTCTGTATAATAAAAGTCAAAATGTCTGTACGGGTCAAGATACTCCGTTAATGTTACCAAATTGATGCAGGAGCATCCGGTCCATTAAGTCGGCCCGGCCTGGCCCAAACGTTTATTTTTATTTATAAATAAAGTTGTTAGGTCTTTAGTTTCATGAGTTTTTTATTGAATTTTAATTGAAGAGAACTTTGTTCTTGGAACCTATGGTTCAAATTATCGGTATTTGATTAACGAAAGTGTCATGAGCCATTTGAATGCTTCCGTTCCCGCATCACAAACACACCGCTTGAACCGCCTTTTTTAATGTTACCAAAAACACTGCTTGAACCGCCTTTTTTTTCCTTTATCATTGACATGTGTTACACTAAAATCTAGCATTTGTCTGATCAAATGAACATTCACAGGAAATGATATATTAAGCCACAGATATACATGAAATTAGTAAATGTTCTGTTTTGAAAAACAATTGTAGATCAATTTTGCTGTCAAAAACATGAGACTGAATGGAAGTATTAATTAATTGATTATGTGATCAGTATTCTTTTTCATGTAATGCCCTTGAAAAAAAAAGATTAAAAAAAGCACAAAAAAAAGAAACCTATGGTCACTTCAAACAAGTTAATATTACACATGGAACTGCAGAAAATAAGTCCATTAATAATATCCCAAGAACTAGAGAAGCAAAGAACAACTTGGAGCAATATCTTTTATTAATTAATGTCAGACTTTGTAGATCAATCCATAAACCAGGCGGAACCTCTATCCACACGGTTGAGTCGACTTTGAGCTAACCGGGAAAACCGTCTGGTCAATGCTTTTCTCTCCCATATGAATATGTGAGAGCTTGAGCATTCAGAATCTGCATGTGGATGATTAATTATGGTGCAATTGGCATGATGTGAGTTGCGTAGCAAGTAAGCTTCGACACCCGGAACAAGTTCTAACGTTTGCCTATAAGATAACACGCTTTCAATATCTAGATGGCGTGGACTACAATCCAGCTTCAAACACTTCAAGTCCCAAAAAGGCGAAGTATATTTATCATCCAGAAACAGCGAGAGTAGATGAACAACAGGCGCAGAAATCGTAAGCGATCTCGCTCCATGTAATGCACCAAACAACATCACCAGATCATCGAACCTTTTCTTCTCAAGATTTTTGCGACCATGCCAATTGATGACCACAGTGTCAAGAACAGGAAAAGAGCCCTTCAACTGCGGGAAACCATACCCTTCCCACTTGAAATACCTAAGTTTCGGAGTCGTGAATTCACAGCAATTAATAATCTGATTGTGGTCTAAGAAGGTAAATTCTGAGAGTTGAGGGGCGTGCACGTTCAAAGCGTGACCGTTTGTTACAACTTGACAACAGACCAATGTTAACTTTTCTAGCGCCGGGAACCCTGAGAATGGATCGAGATTATTAATAAGTACCCTGTGGAGATGTAACTTGATGAGATTCTTATATGTTCCTGATCTTGGTTCCAATAACAAGAAACCTGAAGAAACACTGCTCACTAACTTCAAGCTTACTAATGAATCCGATGAAGTATATATCGGCCAGTACTGGGTTGGGTTTGTAGTGCCTGCGAAGTAAGTATAGAACGACCGGTTCCTGTGGGATTGGTTTATAGTGTCTACAATGTTTGCTTCCAATTCTTGGACACCATGCGAAAACGCGTAATCGAAAACATTTTCTAAAATCTTGGGAATGCATTTTCCACCATAGTTTAAGGTTAATCTGTCCAACCTCACCGGTTGACGATGTGATAAAGAATCAAGCATAAACTTATCAAAAGCACGGCTGTTTATAAAACCCTTGGAACTGAAATTGAGAACCGGAGTACAGGTCCATAAAGAGAACCATGATTTCGATAACACCATTGTTCGAACAGCGTGTCTAGCATTGAGACAAGAAAGAATACGAAGCTGCAGGGATTCTGGCATGTTCGATAATCTGTCCACCATTACTTCTTTTTCTTCTTCATGTGACCTTTTAACCGCCATGTCTCTCCTCTCCATCTGCAGAAAATTTATAGAACTAAAAGTATGTCATGCTTTCGGTTAAAAAAACCAGTTACTAATATATTTGTTTTGCCAAAGATGGACTCATTTGTTCAAAAAAAAATACACCACATAGCATACCCATAATGATTAACACACTAATTCCATAAAATTAACAGCAACAGTCCCAATAATGACAACTCACTAAGCTAAAGTAAAACAAACAGATAGACACAAATGGCAATCAAAACCAAATCTAGAAGCATAAGTAATATTTTGTTCGTGTCTTAAGTTACAAAATCAACCCAAAATTAGTCATAAAGGCATAAACAGAACTAGAATTACAGATTACACAGCAGCAAGTGTATCGGTCGTGTAGTGGCACAGTCTAGCAACTCCGGATATTGAATCCGTGGACACAAAAGACGATCCCGATACTAAACCTCTATTGAGTCTTAGCTATCATACAAATTGATTTGATTGTTTTTTGTTTTTTTATAACTAAATTACTTAAACTTAAAATAAATAAATATACAAGAAAACTAGAAATACTAGACAGAAAATCGGAACTAAAGGCGGAACACTAGCATACAATTGACTATTTTCGGGATATAACGACTCATATGACACCGATAGTCTAAGAGTGGACACACTAGGGAATTTTAAGGCTTGGAATGTTAAGGTTCACTAACGTTTCTGACAGACAAATCTCCCGTCGGTCTCATGTATCCTCTAAGGGCTGGTACTAACAACTCTAGGGACAAAGGGATAACCAATCTAGACCGGTCTAACAAAACCGAGAAAGACACCACTCATGGTCACACAACTAACGTCTAACCTAGTGATGAAACAAGATAACTAGACTTCCTATCTCCTGTCGGTCCCAAGGAAGGTGCAAACACTTATATATAACATGTTACTAATAAGAATCCTATGGTGAGATCTACCACAAAATAATAATTGACACGACACGTCGACACCAAATCAAGCAATAACCACACGAAGAAATCAATATATAAACATATAAACACGGAATAAACTAGTAAAGATCAAGCTTCTTAATAGTAAACGGTGACACGATTTGCTAAAAACCCAAAAACAATAACAAAACGTCAATAATCATTCTAGTATAAGTAGTTTAAATATTTAGCTACTCATGACTAAAACGAACAAAACTCAGCTGTAAACATGTTTTTAGACCGAAAGAAAACAAAAGATAGATTACAAACCAAGCCAATTAACGTTAACCGAATGCTCGCTCTTGATCAATCCGCTAATCTTTGCTTTGCTCCAGTATAGTAGATGTTCTCCGTAGCGATTTTAGCAGCCTCCTGTCAATATTAATATTATTAGCCGTCCAAAAATTATTTCTCCACCGACTTCTCAATAACTATATATTTTAGGAATTTAGGGTAAATTTGAAAAATATTAATAGAGTTTCAAAATTGTTTTAATTATGTCAATCAACTAAAAATGATTCTAATTAAGTCATTAAACTTTCATATTTTATTAAATTATAGGTTTTAATATGTTTTTCTTTATCATATTACACGAGTATATGAACTATAAATGCGACATCCAAAATTTTTGTTTAACCAATAAAGTTTTAATGAAAGGTTGTAAGTAGTTTTAAGTTAAAGGGCCAAAGGAAGCATTATGCCAAACTAAAATATGATTGTCCTAGCATAATATTCAAGGGTGTTTGGGATTCTTATTTTAACATCCAACTAATTTTTGGGAAATTATAAGATATGTCACAATATTGTAACTAATCAACTTAAATTGATTAAAATAAGCAATCTCAAACACCCCATCAGCTACAATTGTGACAACCCCTATTTTTGATTCGATAACATTATATTGTAGTACTAAAAATTTCTAGAATTGAATTTAGCTAATAATTGAAAACCGTTTTAATCTGTTTTATCTCAATTCAGAATCAAGATAAGGACAACAATAATAACTCCAAACCTAAAGGATGTCGCACGTTTAACTTCAAACCTAAGTGATTTAACTACCCGTTTATTACCATTTCTTATCACCGAAAGCTCTAAAAGGCAATGACTTTTGGGACATGCAACAATCATACAACTGGAGCGGTGGCTCTTCGTTGCGGCACGAGGACTTAAAAGTTGGCCTTCTCATTGCATACTCATTGAACGCCAGGCCGGTAATCCTCTAAAGGGAGTGGTATTGTCAAGGTGTAATTAGAGCATGAGGATATGAAATCATTTGTGGTTGTATTTGGTATACCCGTATGGTTGTTGAGTAAACATTTGGTGCGGTGAGTTTTGGTTTCCACTCGGCCTTGAACCACACCATCTCGAGCTAGAACTACCTCCTCTAATGTGTTCCCAGAGTACCCGCTTGCCACTACCCGAACCCATTCCCATTGATTAATTATTCCATTGGCAGTTAAGGTAAAAAGTGTAAGAAAAAAATATAATGTACAGACTCGTAACATATCCTTATACTTAATTTTTAGCTTATTAATTCATGAGGTTACATTTTTTTAGAACACCAATCAAACTTTGCTCATAAATTACGCTTATTGTTGTTAACCACATGACTTGAACTTTCATCTTTAAAAGGGCAAAGTCTTATCTAACATTGTATTTAGTTTGGTTAAAGGGAATCTTTAGTTCATTAAGCTACAACTATAAGTGGCAGGGCCGGCACAATAAGGTAAGCAAGTAAAGCTAAGGCTTTAGGCCCCCAAAATTTTGAGGCCTCAGTTTTAAATAAATTAAATTTATAATGTATATTATCTTGAGTTTTATTCTCCACGCAAATGCCTATACTTAGTGCAGTGGTAAGATTGTTGTGCTTATTAAATTGTGAAAGCCCGAGCTCGTATCACGGGAGCCTTGCATTTTCTTGTTTTTGCATGTAGATGGATAATGTTTAATTTCATTATCTCCAGCTGGTCTTTTTTAGTTTATACCAGTGAGTGGCTAATCAATTATTTCATTTTTTTATGAGTCTTTTATTTTATTTCCAATGCCATACTCATCATTTTTTACATCATGTTTTATTTGTGAAGGCAGAATTTTTTTGTTACATAACTGTGAACTAAAACATTTTTTTGTACCGAAGTTATCAAATAATAACCTAAGAAGGAACTTTTATCCGCAAATCTACTACTCTAATAAAATAATACTACCATGTGTCACTTATCACTCTCTCAACCATCCTCACATTTTTAAACCCATTTTGTTATTTGGATCCCTTGTGGGTCATTACCCAACCTAAAATAGCCTTATTCTTATTTATATATAAAGCAAGTGTGTTAATGTTTATTTATCTCGTTTTTTTATATATTTGAACGTCATGTTTATCCTTAAGTCAATTAAAATACTTTCTCCTTTAAAAATTTTCATCATATACATTGACTACAATATCATAAATTTGTTTATAGACATAGTAACCATTTAAATTTATTATTTTGGTTTGTTTTGGAAGGCTAGAATCATGTTCTTCTTTACTTAGCTATCATATATATATAACTAGATTTTATTCCATGTAATACTAGATTGTTTAATATCATTCATTTCTAATATTAATATATTTTTTTTGAATTTTGATTTTATTTATTGTAAGAAAATTATTAATACACTTAGGATTTGATGATGAAAGGGTTTCACAAATAAATGAGATGTTATAACCCGGCTTAAAAAAGCTATATGGGTTTGGTGAGACCTATGACCCGGTTTTTTATACAATAAAATTTTTTCTTAATTATAAATAGTATCTTTAAAAAAAACAGAATACTAATTTTTAGTATATCCCTATTTTATAGGATTTTCATATAAAATATTTGATGAGATTAATTTTTAATATAATAAGATGTTATAACCTGTTTAAAAGGTTATCTGGGTTTGGTGAGACTAATACCCGTGAATTCAGTTTAAATGCATGATAAACCTTCATTTATAAATAAAACAATCCGGTGGTTTAAGAGAATTTAAGAAGTTTTCGTTTATATATATATTTAAGACTAAGATTTAATACATAATCTTGTTTTATTAAATATGGTTAGCTTGTACTTGAAAGAACCCGTGTTTTCACACGGACATCTATATCGCTTTGTCAAGATTTACGTGCAGGCACTGACTAATTTTGATTATTGATAAACTAGGTATATTGACCAACAAAACCTCAAACGTATTGTACAAGTAATTATTTCTTATTAGTAAATATTTGCGTAATTTTTCTTTAGTAATTCCTATAATTTTAATATAAATTGTAATTTTATTAACAATATTTGATAATTATGTTGTCGATTGTATTTTAATTAATGTTCAAATTTTAAAATGTTAATCAATTTCCCGTGTAATACACGGGGCTCAAACTAGTTACTTATATATTGTAGTTAGGCATGAAAAGATCAGTCCGGATTGCGTTTGTTAGCTAACACATATTTGTTAATGGCCGAATCAAAAAAATTGAATAATCTCAACACTTTTTATTAAATAAACACAATGCAAAAGGACCTTTGATTTTTACTCGACTTTAGGCCTCCTAAATGGTTGGGCCGCTACTGATAAGTGGTAAGCAATGTTGTTAAGATTGGACTGGTATGGTCGGTTGAACCGCTCTGATCGGATTCGGTTCACCGACCGGACCGGTTCTATGCAGCTCGTTCGGTTCCAGAAAACTAGCCGATCCAACCGGAAAACCGGACTGATTCAACCGGTTTACTATGAAAAAAAATATATTTTTCTTGAAAAAACCTTTTTCCAGTCCAACCCGCCATTTTTTAAGGAAAATTGTTCGACCGGTTGAACCGGTTACCCGTCCGGTTCGGTGTCTGATCCAGTTACGAAAACATTCGTGGTAAGTTAGATATAATTGAAATAAAAACCATATAAATAAACATTACTAAACAAAATTGTTAACAAAGGATGGAACTCCATTTTGTATGCTTAAGATGGGGTGTGAATATCATCTTTATTATATTCCGGAACAAATAATAATAATAATAATAATAATAATAATAATGTCCCTAAAAAAACTAAAGTTTATGAATTTCTCAAATGTGAATAAAAATATAAGTTTTTCAAAATAGAAAAATGCATTGGCTCTCACATGAGTTGTGAAACCATGACCTTCACATGATACCCATAATAGTCATTATAATCCGTCGCAATCGACGGAAGCACATTAGCCGTCAACGAAGCAAAACAACCTCAAAAATCTCGCCATGTGTCTAAATGTTTTGTCATCTGACGAAACTTGAACTATTTCGTCTTCCGACGAAATGCTTCATCTCAAACCCTAAACCTCCATAACCAACCTTTAAAATTGATTTTTAGTGAGCATATAAGTCATTTTAGCTAAATTCTTTTGATTTTTTTTGGGATTACTCCATAAAATAGTAACAAACTTTGAAAGTTGTTCCAATCAGGTCACTAGTAAAAACTTTTGTTCAAATTAGGTCATTGAACTTTCATTTTTGTTCAAATCCTAGATATTTTACTTGGATAACATGTAATATAGGTTGTTTTTTTAATTTTTCAATGTTTTTACTTTGCATTATAACTTTTAAACTTTTAAAGGTTACGAAAATTAGTAAAAATGCGAAATATAATTTCAAAATTCTGAAAATTTTGTAAAAAAAAAGTTCAGAAAATTGCGATAAATTGCAAAAACTGAAAAAAAAATGCAAAAATGTTCTTTTTTTTTTTTCTGGAAAATTGCAATAAATTACAATCATTTTAGTTATATTGTTAGGTAGAGGTGGCAAATGGGTTGGGTTGGGTCGAAACGGGTCATGGGTCGGAACGGGTTAGGGTTGAAACGTGTCACTTAAAAAAATGGTTGTTTTGGTTCGGGTTGGAACGGGTTAGGGTCAACAGGTTCGGGTTAAAACGGGTCAAGGTCGGAACCGGTCAAAACTGGTTTCGGGTTTTTTGGACCAATGAATCAGCGCGTTTTCAACACGTTACAGCTCGTTTTAACAGCAAAAGCTCGTTTAAGCGATTTTTTCAGTCCGTTCAGCACCTAACAGCTCGTTTAAGCGATATTTCAGTTCGTTTCAGCACCTAACAGCTCCTTTAAGCGATTTTTCAGTTCGTTTCAGCACCTAACAGCTCCTTTAAGCTATTTTTCAATTCGTTTCAGCACCTAACAGCTCGTTTAAGCGATTTTTCAGTTCGGTTCAGCACCTAACAGCTCGTTTAAGCGATTTTTCAGTTCGGTTCAGCACCTAACAGCTCGTTTAAGCAATTTTTCAGTTTGCTTCAGCACCTAACAGCTCGTTTCAGCACCTAACAACTCGTTTAAGCGATTTTTCAGTTCGTTTCGGCACTTAACAACTTGTTTCAACATGTTTTGACCAAAATGGGTTGTTCTGGTTCGGGTCAGAACGGGTCCGGGTCGGAATGTGTCCAGGTCGGAAATGTCAAAACGGGTTTCGGGTCGGGTTTTCGGGTTAGGGTCACCAGGTCGGAATGACATGATTGGAACAAAAGTTTTTATTAGTGACCTGATTGGAATAAATTTCAAAGTTGGTTAATATTACAGAGGAGTAATATATTTTTTTTTTTTCAGTAAATGCATTGGCTCAGCACATTCAGAACCTACTAACACCAGCAACACCCTTCTTCTTCAACACACACTGTACGACCCGTTCTGAGAAGGTGCAGATTTTGTGAGGGGGTACCCCCTTCAACTTAAGAGAAGGTACGGTACCTTCTCTTAAGCTGAAGGTATCACAAGAACACCTGCGTTCACTCCTAGACCCATTTTCCAAAACCCAGCTCGTAGATCTCTTATTAAAGTTGTATGTTTCTTATTCCATAATCTTTTTCTTCCGTTTGTTGTACTTTGTTACATAAATTTTCAATTCAAGACATGGGTAATTTAGGGTTTGTTATCACTTGTAATCTTGATACCTAAAGACGTGATTTAAATCTGATTTATGTTATAAATTTGCAGGATTTTTACTATTAATTTCTATTTTGTTACATAATTTGTAATTTCAAGACATAAGAAATTTAGGGGGTTTGTTGATACACACAAAAAAGGTTTAATTTTTATCCAATTTATGTTGTAAAGTTGATTAACATCTAATTTGTGTGTATCTAATTTCATAATCTTTTTCTTGAAATTATATAATGTCACATAATTTGTGACATTATATAACAATAAAACCCGACCATACCCGGATCCAGTGTTTAGGGCTTAAAATAGATGTCATTGGGGGCATGGGTTTGGTGTTTTCTTAACTCATTGTATAGTTTTGGACTTAGATTTCTTTGTTTTTTTTCTTTTTTTTTTTTGGGGGGGGGGGGGGCTTGGTTAATTTTCGGGGTGCATTTTTTTTATAGATAAAAAGTATAAAAAACTAATTTGGATTTTAGTATTATGAGGATGTCAATTTGTGTTATTTTAAGGCATAGCCTATACAATTTCTTGAAATACCATTGAAGAGTGATGATAACAGTTATGGTTATAAATTTATGTCTAGGTGTTTCTTGAAATACCAAGTACACGTACCATCCTACTAATGTAACAAACTGATATCGAGTAAACACCGTCGGTACATGTATCATTCTGTTTTCATGTTTTTGGTTTTAGTACTATTCGGTTTTCGTATTTTAAATGGCACTGGTACCGTCTAATACCAAACATATAAAATCGGCATGATATCCGGTTCATACTTCTTCAAACTTGTACCTAACAGAAGAATAATTATTGCCTTTTATTCTACAATTTTGCTGGCAATTTTTGTGATAACATATTAAAAAAGTATCAATGACTCTTCATAGACTAGTTGCATTTATTCTCGTTTTCCTTTATTTCTATAATACAAAAATTGTATTAACCATGGTAAATCTGTGAATTGTTAGGTGAGAATACGAGCGGATCGGTTCAACATGATTCGGGTTGTTCATCGCCTCTTGAGCAAACTTGGTTGGTTTACGGCCACCAGCCAAACCGCATGGTTGGTGAAAGACTCTAGTGACAACGGAGAGAAACTCTTGATGCTTCTCTCCAAAGAGTGAACCACCAAACCGCTGTTTTAAACAAAATAAAATAGCAATAAGTAAGTGTACAACCAAAACTTAAAAACGAGAGAGTAATATACCACGTGGTCTCTTTAGAAATTTTAATTCCAAAATACCTAGATCCCGATCATAAGCGCTCATGCCATCAACGATTTTGTTACAAATTGCTTGTTCAAAGTTAAAGCAGTCCAACACTCTGATAAATGCCGTTCTAGTACACGTTTGAACTTCTCTTAAGGCGGTCATTAAAAAGCAAGTAGAATCCTTTGGCGTAGAGATCATTTGTTGTCCAAAACTCATATATGAATCCGATATCATCGGGCATTTCCTCTTTGATTGCTCCTATTGCGTAGTATATGGCACTATAAATGTATGCTACCTCGGTTTTTTCTTCGATTTGGACGATGTTTAGTAGCTTCTATAAATGATCAACCAATCAACTTATCCTATGAAATTCAGGGAGGAAGAGGTCGGTCATGATAGAAGCGATCACATCGATTTCTTCTTTAAAAGCATCAACAATAACCATGCATGTTACACAGTCAAATGAAAGGGTAATTTGTTAGTGTAAAAAATCAGCGGAGGTGATAGTAGGGCCCTCCACAACGGCCAGTGTTGTTTCTCATAGCCTCAAGAACCATGTTGTATATAGACTTGGTGAGGCGTTTCGCATCTTCCACTATTTTATCTACCCAATCCAATTTTCTTAATTGTTTTAATATCATGTCAATTAAATCGACTATGCACGGGCTCCATAAGATAGAAGGGAACCTCTAACGTATCTCTTGTACCACATTCACATAGGGTTCAACATTTCTAGTGAGTATGTGCAACACCTTATCATCTACGACTCTTTCAATGATTTTCTCAAACATAGAAAGTAAATCTTTGATTGGAAATCTCGAATCCATCGAGTAATAATAGCCCTTGAAGAGGGGCAATAAACCGTGAATTTTAAAAGCGTATGATTTTCATTCTTTGCAAGATTTGAACATGATTTCTTTTTACAATCATTGATCCCTTTGTATTCATTTATGCAAGTATTTGTTTAAGAATATCGTGTCTCAAGTTCGTTGATGATGGGGTTGACAAATATGAGGCAAATGCATCAACCAAAGCATTAAAATACTGAGAACCTCTCTGGATATTAACAGTAGTAGTAACAATAACAACAATAATAATAATAATATATTATTATTATTATTATTAACATAATAATAATAATAATATATTATTATTATTATTATTAACATAATAATTGCTCTAAAAAAGAAATTATCACCAATGATCTATTTGACAGATATGGTAATGGATTCGGCAATTCAAAGAGGCACACGAACAAAGCTCGTGTGTTCGAAAATGTTTCCGTTTTTCTAACTTCTTTCTCCATCAAAGTAGCCGAAGTTGTTGGTCTCATGGAGTGCCAGCGGAGGTGGATTTCCGGAAACAATGATCGCTGATTTATGATATGTTTCCTATGTTGTGTTTTGACTTGTAGCTCATATTTTCGGTTTATAATTGAATAATATTTGGGAATTATTCTTGTCATACATGTGATTTACCGGGCATGGTTGTTGTTGTAATAGTCGTGTCAGTATATTCGGTCCGATGTACCCTATGGTTTGTTACTTCTACGTTTGTTCTTTGTTTCATGAATCTACATATTATTTTAAAATTATGGACAACCCCTTTAGATTGCATTATTCATTTTAAATATAATACTCAACTAGTAGCAAACCCGCCACGTTGCGACGGCGAGACACAAATTAAGTTGGCATCGGTTAAGTTCATTAAAACATCAAGACTAAATAAAAATTAAGTTTGTAAACGCTCAAAAGAGTATAGGAACACATACAACATATAATCACAGTGACACAAATTTGTTCGCCATTGTTTAGGTTCGTGTCGGTGTACGCATTAAACCCTAAAAAAATTTAATAGACACCCAAATTAGTAAACTCGTACAGCCTATGATACAAAAAATTAACATATTTAAACCGACACTTATTTGGGTGCTATTGACTACGTTTGTTACGGTACCGAAACTATACCCAAAAACTAATTTTGTAAAGTTAACATACTTAAATAAAGCATGGGTATTGCCTCGAGCTGTTGATAAAAATTCGTTTGGTATCAATTTGATTCATTACAAATAATTATCATAGTCAAAAACATACTTTATACATAAAATAGATTAAATAAAACATTAATATAACAAATAAATAATACTTGGTGAAAAAATAATACATAAAAACATTAATATAACAAATAAATAATCCTTGGTGAAAAAAACATAAAAGTGATTCCAATGAGGGGCTTGAACTCAAGCAAATGAGTACATCAAGAGTTACAAAGCACAACTAAAGCCACCAGGCCAAACAATGGATTTGTTTATCAATTCAACTTAACTATATAAAACTCATACAATTGCTTCTAGAAACTATTATGTGACACCAACATTTGATATTTATCTTAGTATATATAATGTAATAATGAAAATTAACCATTGATTATGTATTCTAACATCATAAATTGCTCATACAAAAGAAAATTACCACCCATGATTCATTCGTCTATGGTAGTGTGTTTGCCTCTTGCAATATGGTTCTCGGTTTAAATCATTGCAAATGCAAGATAAGGTGAATCTTTAGGTTCTAAATTGTAAAAATAAATACTTTTTAAGTTATAACTGGTATATGATAGAAGCCGGATTCGAGATCGGCGGTCTCCCAAGATATGACCCTTTGAGCGGGTTAGACTCCAAGAAACATTAGAGAGAAAGAGACAATAAAACTTTGCTAATTTTCTTCTTAATTCATTCTTAAACTTGAAATGTCTTTTATAGACTTACACTTGAAAGTAGCTGAACGAAATAATGAACTAGACCACTAAACTAAGATAACTTCTCACTAACCTAAAATAAACAAACAAGTAATGAAACTAATAAGAAATTAATAAGTTGCATGGTGAACATGGGATGACAAGGGTCTTATATATATCTCATGATGTGTTGTTTACATGGCTTTGGGCTGGAGACAGAGTTTTGCATAATATGGCTTAGCACTAAAGACGGGTCGGGTCATACATGACTGGCTAAAAACCCAACTCATCGACAGTTCGTAAGAGAGGGTCGCGGGTTGGGTCAACCTACCTCAATTCATTTTTGAGTTTCATACAAAAATTTCAACGAACCCAATCATTTTATACGATTTACCCCATTGGTTATATTAACTAATATCTCTTAGTTAGGCCACCTCTATACCATGGGAATAGTAGCATAAGACTCAAAACTGGTAACTAAAAAAATGTAAAAAACTAAGTGTATAGGTTTGCTACCGATACTTTATTGCGTTGTTAGCATAGTCAATTTTAAATAACTCACAGCCTCTGATAAGCAATGTGCAACTTTAGATTTCATATTTACTAAAGTAAATAACAGGCAATTATACTTGAACAAATAAGTTGTAAAATCGGTCATAGAGTATTTCAATCCAAACATCAAAACCCAAAAATATTAGTTAGATGAGAACAACCCTTCCCATCTCGGTTCAAAATGAAAGACAACTACATAAAACAAAAGCCAACTATCAATCAGTGAGTCACGCCAGACTCACTCACTCTGGAACCAAAATCAATATCATTTAAGAATCTCACCAATTTACATCTCGAAATGGTGATTTTAAAGGATCTTGATTCGTTCTCAAGGTTTCCAGCGCTAGTCAAGTTAACATTGGCCACCTGTATGGTTGAAACCAATGGAAAACTTTGAACTTGCACACGCCTAAACTTTCAGAATTTACCTTCTTCTACTACAATCAGATTATTATTGGTTGTGAATTCACAACTCCAAAACTTGTTGGAAAATTTGTTACGTGTGCATTAGTAGGTTGTTATGACACAACAAATGCACACTAGTAGACATTGATGAATGAGATATCGATGTGTGGTTGTGTGTATTTGAAAGAAAATACTATAGTGGTGTATCCCACATTGGTGGGATGAAAAACTTGTGCCTTGTTTTTCCTCTATAAATAGAGAGGTAAACTAAGTTGCAACGCACACCAAACCTTACACACAACACAAGCATTGTTGCAAGGTTTTTTCAACTTCTTCTTCTTCTACATTTCTGGTTTCTTTTATTCGAACCTTTTTCAGGTTTACGGTTAACTCCGGCAGTACTACTGCTCCGGCTGTTGTACCCTGGGAAACAACGAGTTCTCTTGGGAGACTCGAAATATTGTTTTAAGGGCCCCGTGTTCAACACGATCCTCAGCCAAACCGTTTATATATATTTTTTTTTCGTATTGTATTTGGTTTATTTCTTTGATTCTGTATTGTATTTCAGATTCTTGTAATGTATTGTATGAGTAATAAAACTGTTTTGTTAATTTTATGTTTATTTACTCAATTCACGAATTCGGTTCCTACAATCTTAAAACAATATTTTTAAAATCGTTTCGTGAAAACTTTGTTTAAATTTTCAGAAACTATTCTGTTTTGATCCAAACCAGTTTTGTTTCAAAATAGTATATGTTTTAAAAAAACAGTTTTTTCTTTTCTGTTTTGGTCTCAGAATCAAGAACTGGATCTTCAAAGTTGGACTTAGACAGATTCGTTCTTGGTTTAACATTCTGAAATCAGAAAAGGCTCCTTTTTGGGCTGTTTTTGGCTATCTAGCACGAGATAGCTTATCGTGAAAACTTTGTTTAAATTTTCAGAAACTATTCTATTTTGATCCAAACCAGTTTTGTTTCAAAATAGTATATGTTTTAAAAACAGTTTTTCTTTTCTGTTTTGGTCTCAGAATCAAGAATTGGATCTTCAAAGTTGGACATAGACAGATTCGTTTTTGGTTTAGCATTCTGAAATCAGAAAAGGCTTCTTTTTTGGGCTGGTTTTGTTATCTCGCACGAGATAAAGCTATCTCGCACGGGATAAATTTATCTGGCAAATTTCAGAATTTTCTGAATTTTTTTTTCTAAGTTACTAACTTGGTCTGTTTTCTGTGTGCAAGAATGACAGGACCAACCCCAAACACTTCTAATGCTACCCCTGCTGTCCATTTGACCACCCCAGCCAATGTGGGAGCGACCACAATGGCTAACCATGCTGAAAAACCCGAAAAGTTCACGGGTGTCCACTTTAAGAGGTGGCAGCTGAAAATGTTTTTCTACTTGACAACTTTGAACTTAGCACAGTTCTTGGAGAAAACAACCCCCATACCAACTGCCCAAGATGATGCCCAAAGTGTGAGTGCTTTGGACGCTTGGAAACATTGTGAATTTCTATGTCGCAATTACGTGCTCAATGGTTTGGCGGATCCATTATATAACGTCTATTGTGGGATAAAGACTGCCAAAGAACTATGGGAGTCTTTAGACAAGAAGTATAAAACCGAAGATGCGGGAACAAAGAAATTTGTTGTGGCCCGTTTTTTGGACTTTAAAATGGATGACTCTAAGACTGTGATCACCCAAGTCCAAGAACTACAAGTTATACTTCATGAAATTCATGCCGAGGGTATGACACTTAGTGAAACGTTCCAAGTTGTAGCCATAATTGAAAAGTTGCCTCCTAGTTGGGTTGAGTTTAAGAATTATCTTAAGCACAAATGAAAGGAGATGACTATTGATGAATTAATTGTTCGTCTTCGAATTAAGGAAGACAATAAAACGGCTCAAAAATCAGCTCGTGTGGAGCCAATGGCTAAGGCCAACATGGTTGAACTTGGACAATCTTCTAAGGGGGGGGGGGGCATAAGGTAAGGGTAAAATGAATAAGGAAAAGGGAAATGTGAACCTTGGACCGAAGAAGGAGGTTGTGAAAAAGAAACCTCAATCTTCAAACTTTCAAGGTGTTTGTTACAATTGTAATGAGAATGGCCATCGTGCGAACCAATGCAAGAAGCCTAAGCGTGAGCGTGGGCATATGGTGGATGGAAATGGTGAACCGTTGGTGGCAATGATCACCGAGCTCTCAGCAATGATTGAAGAAATCAAACTTGTGGGGGACAAACTACAAGGATGGTTCATTGATACAGGTGCGACCCGTCATGTGTGTGGTGACAAGACCCTCTTTAGCACCTTTAAGGAGGTTTCTAGTGATGCTAAGTTGTTTATGGGGAATCAAGCAACGGCCGACATCAAGGGTGAAGGGAATGTGATCTTGAAGATGACTTTGGGAAAAGAGCTTACTTTGAGCAACACTTTGTATATGCCCGAAATTCGTAAGAATTTGGTTTCGGGTTGGTTGCTTAATAAGTTTGGTTTTCGTTTAGTGTTTGAGTCGGACAAGTTTATCTTGACTAAGCGTGGAATGTATGTTGGTAAGGGCTATGCCCTCAATGGTATGTTTAAATTTGATGTAACCGTGATTGGAAATGAAATGAATAAGGCATCTACTTCTGCTTATATTATTGAGTCTTTAAAATCAAATGATTGGCATGGTAGATTAGGACATGTAAATTTCAATTCACTTCGTCGTTTAATTAAATTAAAAAGCATACCAACATTTCACATTGATACAAACTCGAAATGCGAATCATGTGTTGAATCCAAACTTACAAGATCATCCTTCAAATAGGTTGAAAGAATAACCGAAACACTTGATTTAATTCACACCGATGTGTGCAATTTAAAAATGTGTCCAACAAGAGGGGGAAACAAATATTTCATCACGTTTATTGATGATTGCCCAAAATATTGCTATGTATATTTACTTAAAAGTAAAGATGAAGCAATAGAAAATTTTATCTTGTTTAAAAATGTAGTTGAGTTACAACTTAACAAGAAAATTAATCGTGTGAGAAGCGATCGAGGAGGTGAATACGTTTCACCATTTGCGGATTTATGCGCACAAAGTGGCATAATACATGAATTAACCCCTCCTTATTCTCCACAATCAAATGGCATGGCGGAACGAAAGAACCGTACATTGAAAGAGATGATGAATGCAATGTTGGTTAGTTCTGGGATGAGCCATGACATGTGGGGGGATGCCATTTTAACGCCAAAATTATCTTTTAAATAAGATACCTCTCAAGAATAGGGACGAGACTCCTTATAAGTTATGGAAGGGAAGAGAACCTTCGTACAAATACATGAAAGTGTGGGGGTGCCTAGCTAAAGTCACCGTACCACCTCCTAAAGCTCTTAGGATTGGTCCCAAAACTGTTAATTGCATTTTCATTGGATATGCTCACAATAGTAGTGCACATCGGTTTTTGGTACATGAATCCAAAAATCCAAATGTACACGTAAACACTTTCATGGAAGCGAGCCCCAATACTGTCTCGTATTTTGAGCACGTGTTTCCTAAGTTAGGACACACACATGAGGCCTCGTCATCACGAGCGAATGATGTAGGTGCAAGCTCGTCAACACAAAATGACGACTTAGTTCATGAAGGAACACATGAACGGCCCGAGACTGAGGATGGTGATTTAAGACGAAGCAAAAGACAAAAGGTTGCAAAATCCTTTGGTCCTGACTTAATAAGCTTTATGGTTGAAGGTGAACCTAATACCTACCATGAAGCGGTGACCTCACCTGAAGGACCTCAATGTAAAGAAGCAATCAAGAATGAAATTGATTCGATCTTACAAAATCATACTTGGGAATTGGTAGATCTTCCAGTTGGTTGCAAACCACTTGGATATCGTTGGATATTCAAAAAGAAGATGAAAACAGAAGGAAGTATTAATAAATACAAGGCGAGGCTAGTGATCAAAGGTTTTAGACAAAAGGAAGGTCTAGACTATTTTGATACTTACTCACATGTAACACGTATAACCTCTATAAGGTTGGTGCTTGCAATCGCGTCTTTACGAAGTTTGGAAGTGCACCAAATGGATGTAAAAACGGCTTTTCTAAATGGTGATTTGGAAGAAGAGATATACATGGAGCAACCTGAGAGTTTCTCCGCCCCTGGTCAAAAGGGCAAAGTATGCAAACTCATCAAGTCTTTGTATGGCTTAAAGCAAGCTCCAAAACAATGGCACCAAAAGTTTGACCAATTCATGATTAGCAATTGTTTCAAAATTAATGAGTGTGATAAATGTGTTTATGTTAAAAACACAAATGGAGGTTATGTTATTTTATGCCTTTATGTGGATGACATGCTTATCATTGGGAGTAATGATAAAATGGTTCAATCTACAAAAGACATGTTAAAGGCACGATTTGACATGAAAGACATGGGTTTAGTTGATACTATTCTTGGAATAAAAATCATTAAAACCAAAGAAGGTCTTACTTTGAGTCAAGCACACTATGTCGACAAAATTCTTGAAAAATTCAACAAGGAAGACAAGCGAGTGGCTCATTCTCCTGTTGACACTACTCTACATCTATGTAAAAATAGAGCTGAGCCGGTTGCTCAATTAGAGTATTCAAGAATCATTGGAAGTCTAATGTATCTCATGACATGTACGAGACCCGATTTAGCATACGCGGTGAGTAGGCTAAGTAGATATACTAGCAATCCAAGTGTTCAACATTGGAAAGCTATTATAAGAGTGCTTAGGTACATAAGATACACAAGAGACTATGGTTTGCATTATACCAACCATCCAGCTGTGATCGAAGGGTATACTGATGCGAACTGGATTTCGGATATGAAAGATTCCAAATCAACAAGTGGGTATGTGTTCCTACTTGGTGGGGCAGCAATATCTTGGAAATCATCCAAACAAACTGTAATTGCTAGATCCACAATGGAGTCTGAATTCATTGCCTTAGACAAATCTGGGGAAGAGGCAGAATGGTTACGTCAATTCGTGGAAGACATTCCACGATGGCCAAAGCCGTTGTCGGCAATTTGCATACACTGTGACAGTGAGTCTGCAATTGGTAGATCTCAACGTTCAATGTATAATGGCAAATCAAGGCATATGAGACGTAGACATAACACGATACGACAACTACTGTCAACGGGTGTTATCACGATTGACCATGTAAGGTCAGAAGATAACATTGCAGACCCGTTAACAAAACGCTTAAGCACGGA
This sequence comes from Bidens hawaiensis, assembly GCF_021521415.1. NCBI lineage: Eukaryota > Viridiplantae > Streptophyta > Magnoliopsida > Asterales > Asteraceae > Bidens > Bidens hawaiensis. The sequence goes on from NW_027493293.1 coordinate 90,435, forward strand.
TAAATTTTATAAGTTGTCGATAGGAATGGGACTAAAGCCCGCGATAAAGGAAGTATGAGGGAAACCTAACTTAGCAGACTGTATATCCCAAGAGCTAAGTTCAATAGGCAAACTTAATCATATGACCAGAGGCAGTCACTGTGGGGGAGTATCCCAAAACCAAAGGGAGTCTTGAACTTCCTAGTCCTTTCTCCTATGGGAGTACCCTAAAACCAGTGACATTTGGGAGAGGTTAAGCATATTAAGGTTAAGTGAAATAACCATGATGCTTTTAATGATTCATGGGAATCACCTATGTTAGAGAGAAGTGTGGTCGCTTCAAATGGAATTGTGGGGAGGCGCAATTTCCTAGAGCTCTCGCAGAACCAGGACCGTGATCCATGACCATAACGGACACAAGAATGAGGGGTTGACCAAACCATGGAGAGTATTGTGTGAAGGCATATTGTCGTCTACACAAATGGGGGTCTGTTCAAAGTCATCGCGACTACAAACCGCTAGGAGGCTAAGTATGCTTCACAACGGAAGGTTCAAAGGGTAACACCTACCTATCCGGCAATACTCAACTGCTGAAACTTACTTCGAAGAATCGATTTCCATTCATGTGGGCGATTGTTGGAAAATTTGTTACGTGTGCATTAGTAGGTTGTTATGACACAACAAATGCACACTAATAGACATTGATGAATGAGATATCGATGTGTGATTGTGTGTATTTGAAAGAAAATACTATAGTGGTGTATCCCACATTGGTAGGATGAAAAATTTGTGCCTTGTTTTTCCTCTATAAATAGAGAGGTAAACTAAGTTGCAACGCACACCAAACCTTACACACAACACAAGCATTGTTGCAAGGTTTTTCCAACTTCTTCTTCTTCTACATTTCTGGTTTCTTTTATTCGAACCTTTTTCAGGTTTACGGTTAACTCCGGCAGTACTACTGCTCCGGCTGTTGTACCCTGGGAAACAACGAGTTCTCTTGGGAGACTCGAAATATTGTTTTAAGGGCCCCGTGTTCAACACAATCCTCAGCCAAACCGTTTATATATATTTTTTTTTCGTATTGTAGTTGGTTTATTTCTTTGATTCTGTATTGTATTTCAGATTCTTGTATTGTATTGTATGAGTAATAAAATTGTTTGTTAATTTTCTGTTTATTTACTCAATTCATGAATTCGATTCCTACAAAACTAAGGTATTTCGAGTGGGGAGAGAATGGTTTTCTGAAGTGGGAGGGCGGTTTTCTTGTTCTTGACATCATGGTTATCAATTACATCGGTCATTGCCCCCGAAATCTAGAGAAGACAAGGTTTGATGATATTCTGCTGATGTTATTTGATACTTTATGCATTGCTAGATCGCTTACTTTTTTCGGACGACCAATGTACTTCACCTTTTCAGGACTTGAAGTGTTTGAAGCTGGATTTTAGTCATCATCTATATACTGAAAACATGGTTTTGAGTCAAACATTAATATTTGTTTTAGGTGTCAAAGCTTTCTTGTTGCGCAAGTCACGTCGTGTCAAGTGTACCATAACTAATAGTCAAAATGTAGAATCTCCGTGCTCAAGCTCTCAAAAGTTCCCATATGAAAGCCAAGCTTGGTTTAAAAAAGCGAGAGGTGAAGAAAAGCGATGGGGTTTAAAACAAAAAGTGTGAAGCGCCAGGCGCAAAAGCGAGAGCTTTTTGTACGCGATACGAACATATTTATAAAACTTTTATATATGTATATGTCTTGAGTTTTTAGCATCCCAACTTATAATGTAGTTATTTTTAAGTATTATATATGATTTAATATATAAACTACCTACACGTCTACACGTACAACCTAAAAAGAATAATGGATGACATTTAGATGCTTAAAGATCACTTGCGTACAAAAGGTGAGCACCTCAACTTCGTTTTAGGTCAATTTTTGCCTAGAAAATCCCGCCGCAAGCTCGCATTTTAAACGTTGTTCGCCTTGACTAGCTTAAAGCGAAGAGGCCCTTTCCTTAGGTCGCCTCAGACGCGTTTTTTAAACCAATGAACCAAGCGACGACCGGCCCAGTAGCTCAGAGCCGACCCAAACATGTGGTTAATAAACCCGCGCAGTTTTGGTTTGATCTCCAAGCAGCTACAAAAACAAAGAACAAAGTTGTTCAAGCACAAATGGAAATGGTTTATAGCATAAGCTTGGTACTAAATAAGCCTGCTTCTTCTATGTTCCTATTTTCTTTGAATGTGTTTATTGTTTGTTTTATTTGTTAGATTTAAATTTGAATATGGAGTCTCGTTTTATTTCTTTAATTGATGTAGTCGCTTTCAATAAAAATGTTGATATCCGTTAAATTTGTCGAGACAACAACAACGCGGTATTTTAATTTATTATTTTCAAAACGGATAATATGTTGAAGAGAGGGAGCACGGTGTAAACAAGCCGAGTCGAGCCCCAGTTTGACTAGTCTTGATTTCGGCTCGAACATGACTTTTAATAATCAAACACACATTAATGCACCTCCGTAACACAACGGGGTTTGTTATAGTATTCTTAAAAGACGTCATTTAATAATTTTAAAATTGGTACAATCATAACATAAAGTATGAGAAACATGACAAAATTCATGCTTTTTTTTGGGAATTATATATAAGATAAAAATAAATTGTTTGTTGTAACAATTTTTTTTTTATTTTTATTAGTTTTTTATTTTTTGATTTCTTATTTGTTTTTTTATTTTATATGGTCTTCTTTTTTATATGATTTTCGTTGGGTTTAGATCCGGTATGGTAACGAACATAATTACCGACCAAATGCGTGGTTGGGCGTTCACGAGTGTATTTTTTGGCATTAGTTACAGTAACATCACGTACCAAACTGATACCAACTCGATTCGCGGCGACTCGCATACACAACACGCATGTTTGACCAACTGAAAGCACGTCGTTTTTAAATAATTTTTTTCCTTGCCATAAATTATATGAGTATTTATTAAAATGGGGCGGAGGGAGTATTTATTAACGGTGTAATTACTATAAATGTTATATAAGGTTGTATTCAACTAGCTAGTAGAAGTGTTTTGATATAAAATCCAATTTTAAATAGAAAATTTAAAGAACAGTAACAACATTTTGTTCTATTGTTTTAACTTATATTAACTTTAATACATAGTGTTATATTGTTCTAATAGTATAAACATTAGTTCATATCGTTTAAACTTAATTTAATACGTACCGTGTTATGTAAAATTGTATTTTACGATCGTCGAAATCTCTCATTTAAAGGGTTTTTGTTAGAACATATTCCTAGTTAGTATTAATATATCAAATTAGTGATTCTAGATCAAAATATAACTGAAAACTTATATTAAAAATCATTAAAATCAAAATATTGTTTAATGTTTAACCATCATTCTCAAATGACTTGGTAATTATCTTTAAGTATATTATCTCTTAAAGCGTGTGGGGCCATTACGTCATGTCTTTAGGAGTGGGGCCAGGACCACACGTGTGCTTGGACTCATGTGCATTGATTTTAACTTTGAATGAATAAAAAAAAACATAAAATTAGTCATTTGGTTGCGGCCCATATAATAGAAAAACAACTAGTTGATTTAATTCGAAAAATAACTTATGAAATTATTTTCTTCCATCTCTACTCAGGTGACGTGATCAAAAAGGTTTTCTTAGAAAGATTCTTTTCGTATATGTGGCATGAGTTCGAATCTCTTTGAAGACGAAAATTTGTTAAAATAACATCTAGGAGTCTGAGGTCTTTTAGGTGTATGTTGTTAAATAAAAAATAAAAACATATTTTATAATCAGGTTGTGTTCATATGATATGTATAGTTAAGCCCTTAAAAAGGATTCGACGCCCACTCATTGCAAGCTTAAGATAAAAATACAAATATGTCACTTTCAAAAATCCATACTTAAGTATCAAACACTAGTTGTTTAGTATTGGTTTTGTGGTCAATAAGTTTTAGCTCAACTAACATTTGAGGAGAAGTGAATATTTGGGCTAAACATACTAAGGTCTAAAGTTCAAATTCAATCTCAACCGGATTTTACTGTAGTAGGCCTTCGAGCGACAAATCTTCCTCAAAACTGAAGATGGTAGGCTTGAGGTATAGTGTCTTTTGCCATTGGATTACACAAGTAACCGGACTTTATAAAATCCAAGTTTGCGAGGATCTTATACTAATTTATTATCGGTTACAAATTAAAAAAAAATCATATCTAATAAAGAAATTGTTTGAAAATTGTGTCTCTAATGTAACCGATATGATAATTGATGAAGGCTATACAATTTTCTCAAAACATTATATGCGTGAATGTAAGCGACACGTCTCATAAAAAAATTACTTTGAAAAGCGAAAAATTAGGAATTTTTATTTCTTATAAGTAGCAACAAGCCAACAACATCATATAACGTACAAGACAACACTTGGGGTACCACGGAGTTGATTATTTTAAGAAAACCATCAAAATCACATCTCCAATCCATTCCCTATTATATGGATGAGTTATATGACAATTAAAGTAAATCCCTAAGAGCATTCACATCTCATTCCATATATTTTTCCTATAATTTAGCTAAAAAACACCATTCCATAAATTTATCTATTATTTTTCAAAATTCTTCCACATTCTATTCCCTATTCATATCCATAAATTAATTCTCTATTATTTTTTTCTCTTTTGTCTTGTTATAGAGTGAATGGTGATCGGAGGATAGGTGATATATTATATGGTATGGATCAAAAATGAGTCCCTATATTTAGGGATTTACTTTAGTTGCCATATAACTCATCCATATAATAGAGAATGGATTTGAGAGGTGATTTTGATGGTTTTCTTAAAATTTACCCTAAATTATATGAGTTTGACAACTTTAGAGAATAGGTTGAGAACTCTAAATATAGGGACTCATTTTTATCCATACCATATAATATATCACATATCTCCCAATCACCATTTACTATATAATTAGACAAAAGAGAAAAACATAATAAAGAATTAATTTATGGATATGAATAGGGAATAGAATGTGGAAGAATTTTGAAAAATGATAGATAAATTATGGAATGATGTTTTTTAGCTAAATTATAGGGAAAATATATGGAATGGGACGTGAATGCTCATATAGAGTTATTAGTTAACGGATTTGTGTTGTCCAAATAAAACTAAAATGGATGAGATGTTTATGTAAAAGAGAACGTGTATGAGTTGCGTAGACCCTAACTCCAATTGCAAGCTTTTGATTGGCTACGAGTACATCAGGTTTATCGATAGTGATCATTCATATTTTAAATATATATGTAATTATACATTAATCTGTTAAAATTTTATGTTGATGACGAGAGTATTCCCAAATAAGCACCATTTTTTAGAGGTGAACATGCATCTGCCATAGTTAGATCAACCTTAAAACGGAAGACACACAACCCAAGATAAATGCAACCATTCAATTCACTTTTTAATCATGTGCACTTAGTTTTTCACCAGAGGCTCATCCGTTATGCGTTGAGACCAGCGGTCTTTTATTCTTAGGAGATAACTAGTTCCACATGATTGAAACAAAGGCCCTTATAAATGCAATAATCAGTCTTCATGTGTTTATGACCAAATCCCTTGTAGCAATAAGTCAATAACCGTTAAATAGGCAAATACAAAACAAATTTTATGATTTTGACTTATTCATCATTCATATTAACAAGATTAGAAAACATAAAACCTTAAAAGTTGTATTTTCAATGTGTTATAGTGGTAGACAGTATTTGTTTTTCAATAGAGATCCATGTTTGATTCTCACAGACAATATTTTGAGGGTATGGGGGCTCAATAAATGAAAAACGGAGAGCTTTGTGATCTCAAATTCAATCTCGATGGCATCCGAATTTTACCACCTGTGGATATTCAGACAGGTATTTTTTTTTTTCCGAAACTGAGAATAACTTGGAGACGCTTAAGGGCTCCATGTGATTGAATTGGATCATGTGACGGTGGCCATTTATCATTGGATTACTGATACGTGCCTAACCACAACCCACGTAGCCCATGTTTATGTCTTTTCATTTGTTTTTAATTAATTATTTACTAAGTCCTAAATTAGTGGTTAGTGGTCTAGTATGTGCATGTGTTTGATAACTTCTTGTTGGTTATTTACCTTTGGATGTAAGCCTATATAAGGCATGGCAAGTTTAGAATTATATGAAGAAGAAAATTGATAAAAAAATGTCTCGTTCTCTCTATTATTTCTTTGGAGTCTAACCCGCTCAAAGGGTCACTATCTTGGAAGATTAGCCATCTTGAATCGGCCTCTATCAATTACCCTGTACAATTCTCTGTTTGTTTAATCTTGTTTGATCGTTAGAAAAATCCTAACAAAACATTTGAAAAAAATGTCACCGCCGTCACACTCAGTTTCTACAATAACTCTGAAATGTGGCCCAACAAAGCGCGTGAGAGATACACTACACACTATATAAACCATTATCCCTACAACATAATAATAATAATAATAATAATAATAATAATATTCAATTCCTAATTAGTAATTACTTTCTACTCCTCACCGGATTCCTATCAAACTCCGGCAATGGCTCCGGCGATTCAAAGAGGAAAGATCAGAGCTCAAGTGTTCGGTTTCCGTTCTTTTAGCTTCATTCGCTACCAAAGTAGCCAAAGCCTTTGGTCTCCTCGCCTCCACAACCGCCACCAACGGAGGCGGAAACAATGGGCGCTGATTGATGGCGTAACTCGTTCGGGTTACGTCTGTTGTGTTTCGACTTGTAGTCCCCTCGTATTATTGGCGTATCAGTCAGTCACACGACCTATTATTATTATTATTATTATTATTATTATTATTATTGGTATATAATTAGTGAATAATAATTGGGGATTTGATGTGTTTGTTGTCTGTGTAATTCTGGAAGTTTTTGTGTCAGTATTTACTATTTACATCAGTTGTATTGTACTCTACCCTTTGTTATATTCTGGTTATTGATATTAACTATACATGTTTTAGAAAATTAGATTTCGTGTTAAATTCTTAAATTTTCTGCATGTTGTTCTTTAATTTTAACTAGGTTGTTGACGTGAATTCGATGGGTATCAACTACGTTTGTTATTGTACTAAAACTAATCCCAAAAATTAATTCCTTAAAGCTAACGTATTTAAAACAAATTAAAAAACGAAGCAAACTAAAAAACGGACATTGCGGTAGCGAGTCGATACAAATTTAGTAAGTATCGCTTAGGTTAATTACGATAACGACAGGGAATAACAACAAAATCAAGTTATCGTATGTCTCAAATAACTTTGATGTGTGTGTGGTTGGTTGATTTCTTTTATTATTTATCTATGATTTAAAATTTATAAACTTAAAATACTAACTAAAAATATTGATTTAGTGTTATTTAGCAATTAAAAAGTAATTTACTCAAATTATAAAATCGTTAAGACAATGCCAAATATAAAATGAAGAAATAGTGAAATACCAATTGTCGCAAGAACTGAACTCGGGTAAAATACTTGAAACGTAGCTATGGAAAATAAAAAATATAAATGAAAGAAAAATCATTTACTCTAGAGAAGGACAAATCCTAGATGTGGACCAAGTTCTTTCAAACTGAAATTACAAACATGTCCCCTGTTAGCACTAAGGTTTCCAATTATATATAGTACTAGTTTTTATCCCCCGTATTACGGGGTTGTTTTATATTGTTTATTCTAATATTTATTTATTTTTTGAATTTATATTTTTCTTATTGTATCAAAGTTAATAATATACTTATGGTTTGGTGATAAATTGTTTCACAAATAAATGAGATATTAATAACCCGGTTTAAAAGCTATATGTTTTGATGAGACCCAAGACCCGTTTATTTTTTTACTATAAAATTAGTTTTTTTAATTATAAATAATATTTATGAAAGTTAATAATATACTTATGGTTTGATGAAACCCAAGACCCGTTTATTTTTTTTACCAATAAAATCGGTTTTTTAATTTAAATAATATATATATATCTTTTTTTTTAAATAATTAAGATATTAATTTTTAGTATATCCTATTTTATAGGATTTTTACATCAATAATTTGGTGAGAATAATTTTTTTAATGAGATGTTTAAGGAATATCTCGGTTTGGTAAGATCCATGAATTCGGGTCAAATCCATGAGAAACCTCCATTTAAAAATCAAGCAAATCTGGTGACTTCAAAAAAAGGGGGAACGACCACATCGCGACACCTAGGATTTTTGGATCTTCGTTTATATATATTATAGATAATTGTTGCGACGAGTTCAGTCATAATCGGTTTAATTTGCTACAATAACTGTAATATACTAAAAAAAAATAAATTAGTAAACACCCTGAGATTAAAGTTATATGAAATTAGGCATACCAATTAATTAAATTATGTTTTGTACTAGTTTTTTTTATAAGCATAGTTATATATACTCTGATTAAAAGATTAACTTTTAAAAACTAGGTTTCTTCTTTAGTATTAGCTATTGTATGCTTTCTAACATTAATAATTTAGTAGTGGAACTTTTAACTTATTATTAAAAAAACCCAATCGGTTGCTTTTTAGTTTGCCGGCTACACGTGTACTGTTGACATGGTAATCAGGTCGTCTACCGTATTGTTAAATGCTTAAATCTATTTTGCCACAAGAACGAGTTATGTGCTATATATATATAACGAGAATCATATAAGTAGTTTATTTTGTTTAAATAGTTCAAAAACGATATTTTTCAATAATTAGCTTAGGTGAACTTTGATTAAACTCAGCTCGTCAAAATCTGTATCTTGGCTTTTAGGGATGTGTATTAAAAACAGTTATAATGATTAATGACCATCAATTTGTAAAATATTATTATTTTTAACTGATGTCAAATTGTCAATCAACTAATCAATTTTTTTTGGTAGAATTTCAAGTTTCATTGGAAAAAAAAAATATTAGGCTGAGGGGTGTGGGGCGCAATCCTAGGCACGAGAGCCCCTCCGCTTGCGCCTCAGGGCGCTAACCCCACACCACCGGGGCGCGAGCCGGGGCGCGAGCGGGGCGCGAGCGCGGAAATCCAGGCAGGCTTGAGTGTGGTCGCGGGAGAAGAGAGAGGAAAAGCTGGTGGGCCCGCCCAAAAGAGCCGTTGAGCTCGAGATTTTTTTAAAAAAAAACCTTAAAACCCTTATATAATATCCCAAACTCCTATATAATACCCCATTTCATCTATAAAATACCCCATTTCACCCATATCAATCACCACAACTTCAAAATAAAACCCAAAATCAACCCATCTTCCCAATTTTTTTTTAAAAAATAATGTCGTCGTACTTGTCTGATTCCGACTCCTCCGAAGAGGATGATTTGCTTCTTCATGTAGGGGGAGTTTTGACCGCAACCGTGGTCGATCTCTTGCAAAATCAAGCCCATCAACCTCGACTCCCGAGGGTTAGAGCACCACCTCGTGATCGTGATCGATCGGGTGCTAACGATACTTTGTTTAGGCATTATTTTAGCCCTCAACCGGTATATGAGGAGTCGGATTTTCGAACTCGTTTCCGAATGAGCAGACAATTGTTCATGCGTATAGCAAGTGATTTAGAGGCACGGTATCCCTTTTTTCAACAAAGGGAGGATGCTAGGGGTCTCCCCGGTTTTACCCCTCTTCAAAAATGCACGGCTGCTATCCGTCAATTAGCGTATGGCATCTCGTCGGACGCTTTGGATGAGTATTTAAAGATGTCGAAAAGGGTTGCACGTGAATCCCTTCATTTTTTCTGCCAAGGTAAAAAACATTAATTTTACTTTTTATTAAATATTTATTACATTTTGTAATATATATTATACGTAGGAGTCATATCGACTTACGCTCGGAGATATCTGCGTAAACCTACAATGTATGACATCCAACGCATATATGAGGTGCACGCAGAAAAACATGGTTTTCCTGGGATGCTAGGTAGCATCGATTGTACGCATGTTGGATGGGCTATGTGTCCAACGGCCTGGCGAGGTCAGTTCCACCGTGGTGATCATGAAGGGCCGACCCTTATACTTGAGGCGGCGGTGTCACAGGATCTTTGGTTTTGGCATGCTTTTTTTGGTGTTGCTGGGTCAAATAACGACCTTAATGTTATCGATCAGTCAAATTTGATCAACGACCTTATCGACGGGGTTGAACCACCTCAATCTTTTGTTGCAAATGGAGAACTCTTCAAGTACGGGTACTATCTGGTCGATGGTATTTACAACAAATGGGCTTTGTTAGTTCAAGCTTTTACAGATCCAATCGCCGACAAACGGAAGTATTTTACGAAGAAGCAAGAGTCTGCTAGAAAAGATATTGAAAGAGCTTTTGGAGCTATAAAAAAACAATATTATGTTCTAGCGAACCCGATACGTTATTGGACTCGGGAGAGGATAACGGACGTCGTCTACACGTGTCTGATCCTACACAACATGACGTTAGAAGACGAGGGCAAAGCTATCTGCCAAAACTACCAAGGTGACATTCCGCCACAACCGTCCACAATCAGTGATCAACAAAAACTTCATAACATAGCAAATATCAAGAGCCGTGAGATACACGGGGATCTTCGACATGAGTTGGTTGAACATTTGTGGACGAGGCGACCCGATGATCTTGTATTAGATTAGTGTTATTATTAAGTATTATTGTTTGTTTAATTTTTAGTATGTTTTTTTTTTTGTAATTTGAATTTTAAAAAAAATGTGTGTTTTTTTAAATAATTTATGAGTTTTTTTAATAATACGTTTTTTTAATACATTTATAAAAAACTAAAAAAAAAATCCGCTGGAGCCCCTGCTGGAGCCCCTCCACACCAGGGCCAGGGGCTCCAGTGGGGGCTCCAACACCCACCTTATCCAGTTTCTCTCTCTGCCACACGTCACAATATTATTGGCTGGAGCCCCCACTCGCGCCCCCGTTAGAGCCCCCCACACCCCTCAGCCTTATAAAAATTAAAAGTAGGTTGGATTGCGTTAAAATAATAATAATAATAATATTAATAATAATATAGTTATTATTATTATTATTATTCTTATTATTATTATTATTATCATCATCACTTGCTGCTTCTAGAAACGTTATGGCAATTGCAATTTTTGGTCCACGTTTGACAATACTTTTATTACTCCGTATTATATAACAGAATTTTTTTTTCTTTTTTTTTTAAAAACAAATTTCATAGAAACATCCAAACGATTTACAATGAAATGGCAGGTAAGCGGGCAACAAGCTGCGCCGTAACCCCCTTTTGGATAGCAAACCCAATCCGACTAAAAACAAAGTTTTGATTCTTATGGGCTGATACGCGACTATACACAACTTTCTGAATCCTATTCAAAAGGTCCACGGCATCCGGAGCTAAGAAACCAAAAGTGTCAAAGGCGAAGGGGATAAACACGTGTTGATTCTCCAAACAAGCTCTCTCGTGTTTAGCAACCTTGCCCGATGCCGCCTTCAATGCTGCCTGGCCTGCTACAAATCCAGTATCCCTAATCCCAACAAGAGGGGACACTCCTGTGAGGTCGACACAAGCGTGTTTTCTCCCTACCCACCCAAAAACAAGTATATCGGCCGGTCGTAATGTAGATCTTCCTTCTTGAGGATCCGTAAGAAAGTTTACGGGGGCTTCTTTTTTAGCCGAAATTCCGGCTCGTTTAAGAACATCGCATAGAACATCTCTCACCAAATCATGCCTAAAGAAATTAAATAACATATATAGAAATAAGCAAAAGAACATGTGTTACACATGTATAACAAACAAGACATTGTTTTTAGTGGGCTATTCTTCTAATGTATATGATCTTGGTGCTCTTTATCGGTTTAAATAAATGACGGCCAAAACAAACTTATATATTAATGACCAAATACGATGAAAGAATATATGCTTGTTTAGACTCATATTCACTACTTGGTTAAATATAAACAAACAAATACAAACATATCTACTTTGCTTAAATAGTTTACATCCCACTTGACACTTGACAGGGTTCTATACTTCTATATTTAGACATTAAAGAATTGCGTATAAGTAGAATTGCGTATATTACTTGGTGCATATTTCCAATACCGGGATTTTCCCCGCTCTTTCCAACTCTTACTCATGTCGTCATACTCTACGCAATGGGCCGGCAACCAAGAAAATTGTGCATCAGAGTAGCCCCACCAACATGTAACGAAAGTACGAAACAATGAATGTTGAAATTAGAGGACTTAGAATTGTTTTTTTGTCATGTGCCTTTGCGGTATTTAATTTGCAAGCTTTTTAATAATACAACATTATGTCTTTGTGTTATTAATATGAAATAGTTATATAGTTTTTTAACCTCTTTTAGTAATGTCGAAACTATAACTGGCTTGAAATATAATAATTCAGAAAATCGAAATGTTTTATTGAATTATTTTATAATTCAATCGGATTATAACATAAGTTAAATTTGCATCTATGATTCCTACCATAATAGTGTGAAGTATCTACAAGGAAGCAAGCTTATAAGGCTTTACTCGCATAGGTCTTCCATGAACGCAATGAATGGGCACGCTAGCGGTAACAAATGCAACCCCTAAAGATGCCGTATTGTGGGTGTATGTCCGTGGCTGTTTTTTACGCACAAACTTGAAACGACCACATATGGATGATTGATACCATTTTTCCTTTCATTTTGTGGTGATATAGAGAGAAAGAAAGAAAAAGAGTCTATTTATTTTCCTCCTAAGCCCCACCAATATGAAAACTGAGTCAAATATGAAAATTAAAATGCCTTGTTCTTTCTCTAAGTATTTGCAGCCCCATATATTTGTCATGGTTGAATAACACCAATTGTAAGCCTCTCTATTGCTTCTTCAAACTCCATATTGAGGAGTTACTAGAAATGGTGCCAAGATATCAAATTATAGATGCTCTAGCTAGTTTGAAGAAACTACAAGACTTTTCTTTTCTTGGACGAATAAGATGTCATTCGTTTGATGAGACTAAAAAGTTTGGCTACTAGCGGGCAACGACATCCTGAAAAATGTCCGGGCCACTAACATGGACGTTAGTTGAAGTCGACAACCTTCCTAGAGATCCCTTGAGGAAGGGAAATTAAGAGGGATTTAGAGAGAAAAGAATATATTTTATTTTTTCATTGTTTTCTTTTTTTCATTTTTATTCATTCTTAGACCATCTGTACTCAAACGTTTTGGGGGCGTGTTTTGGCCCAAAACGCCGGGGAACACCCCCCCCCTGGCGTTTTGGGGTTTTATTTGAACGTTTTGAGTATAACGCGGAAATGAGAACAAAAATAAAATGAAAAAGAGCCGTTGCATGTATCATGCTGTTGGGATTTATATATATATATATATATATATATATATATATATATATATATATATTAATTAAATTTATACTATAAAAACAAACCAAACTCATATTTTTTTAACACGTTCCTCTATTCCTTCCACTTCAATATATTTTTTACTCAAATATTTCTACCAAAATGTTTCCGAAGAACAACCAAAATGTTTTCGGTTTCGGTCAATTTGCCCGTCAAGGCAACCAAAATCCACAACCGAACCCATCTACCGCCCCCGATGCCAACCGTACCTATGATGGACCCGCAAATGGCCGCGTACATAGCATTGTTACAAAACTCTATGCCAAATGCGGTGCCCGGTTTCCAAAAACCCAACGGCAAACGTTTTTGTCGTTTCGGGTTCCCAACCCGTCCCGGAGACCCAACCCGACGTCGAGTTCGTGCCGGAGACACAACCCGTCCCGGAGACCGTAGGCGGTTCGAGCCAACGCGGATGTCCGAGAAAACACGCAAAGATGCCCGCCGGCGAACCTCGGGTTAAAAAGACAGTGATACCGTGGAGTATCGACGAGTGTGTACTATGTGCTCGTGCTTGGTGCGTGATATCGAAAGATACCAAATGCGGTATGTTTTTAAAGTACATATATATATTTTTAAATTTCTTAAGACAATCATTGAACGTGTAATGTTTTTTTTAGTGAACTATCAAAAAACGGGGTTATTTTGGCACAAAATTAAAGAGTTGTTCCACGACCTTGGCGGGGACTGGCGTAGAGAAAAAGATTCGTTACTGTCGAAATGGGGCGACATAAACACCAAATGCATGGGTTTCCATACGGTTTACTCCCGGATCAATCGAACGAGGAGTAGCGTTGTCTCGGACGCGGAAGTCATGGAAAACGCGTTGACATAGAATCAACATAAGGTCTCGGGGGCCTTCAACTACTTTGGCATTTGGAGACCTGTTGAGGTTTCACCCAAAATGGAGCCAGGTTTTGGATGCCAAAGCCGAAGGTGGTCCGCGTAAAAAAAGTGTAAAACATCGTCTTCGGCTAATCCAGACATGCCCTGTTCCGACGCCCGAAACTTCAACTTAAGCGATAATGATGCCGTGAATACTATTGAGATGCCTCGGCCGGGGGGGGGGGGGGGTAGAAGAACCAAGGGCAAGGGAAAGGGGTCGCTTCGTCGTCGAATCTCGAAATGGATAGTCAATTCAAATAAATGAACTATCGACTCCGAGATTTACACGAACTTGGAACCGAACGACTTAAAGTAAATTTGGACGCCCTCGAACTTCTTAGAAGAAATGAAATGGATAAAGACATCGAGATTTTATTAAGTGAGCTAACCGAAGCCAACCCGAGAGTCCAATCTCTAAAAGCCGCTCGACAAGCGAAAATTTTAGAAAAATATAACATGTAGTTTTATTAGTATGTTTTTGTATTTTTTTTTAATTTGATGTATTTATTTTATTTTATTTTAGTTTTTATTTGGAAGTTTAATGTAATTTTTAATTTTAAGTTTATTTATTTAAATGATTTATTATTTAAATGACTGGGCGCCACGTGACGCATAACGCCTGGGGGTAGAGAGTTATGACTACACCCTGTTTTGGTAAAAAGCCATAACTCTGACTGGACGTCACGTGACGCATAACGCTTGGGGTGGAGAGTTATGACTACACATGGTCTTAAACGTAATACGTATATTTATACCATAAACTTTTAAAATAAATAAATAGTTAAATTCATATTACTAGTTTTTTAAAAACCAATTAAACTTATATGATAATTTAAATTTAATTTGAATAAAAGTAAGTTTTTTATTTTCTAAAAAAAGAAGCCAACAATCTTATAACTTATTAACGAAGCAAGACTAGCAAGTCATGCAAAGTGGATAATACTTAACCGCGTTGACAAAATTAAGTAGAAAACATATAATAAGTTGGGATGAAAAAAATTTCATTTAGATTTAATTATCTTACGCGTCAAGTCCACATTTATTCTAATTCCTAATCTTTCATCTCCTTCATTTTAGTTATTAATGGGTTATGGGTCAAAACTAGAGGCGGCAAATGGGTTGGGTTGGGTCAAAACGGGTCATGGGTCGGAACGGGTTAGGGTTGAAACGGGTTAGGGTCAAAACGGATCACTTAAAAAAAGGGTTGTTTTGGTTCGGGTCGGAACGGGTTAGGGTCAACAGGTTCGGGTTATAACGGGTCAAGGTTGGAACGGGTCAAAAAGGGTTTGGGTCAAAACTCTTTTAAGCGATTTTTTAGTTCGTTTCAGCGCGTAACAGCTCGTTTAAGCGATTTTTCAGTTCGTTTCAGCACATAACAGCTCGCTTAAGCGATTTTTTAGTTCGTTTCAGCGCGTAACAGCTCGTTTAAGCAATTTTTCAGTTCGTTTCAGCGCGTAATAGCTCGTTTAAGTGATTTTTCGGTTCGTTTCAGCGCGTAACAGCTCGTTTAAACGATTTTTCAGTTTGCTTCAGCGCGTAACAGCTTGTTTAAGCGATTTTTCAGTTTGTTTCAGCGCTTAACAGCTCGTTTAAGCGATTTTTCATTTCGTTTCATCGTGTAACAGCTCGTTTAAGAGATTTTTCAGTTCGTTTCAGCGCGTAACAGCTCGTTTAAGCGATTTTCCAGTTCGTTTCAGCGCGTAACAGCTCGTTTAAGCGATTTTAAAGCTCGTTTCAGCGTGTAACAGCTCGTTTAAGCGATTTTTCAGCTCGTTTCCGCGCGTAACAGCTCGTTTAAGCGATTTTCAGTTCGTTTCAGCGCGTAACAGCTCGTTTAAGCGATTTTTCAGTTCGTTTAAGCGGTTTTTCAGTTCGTTTCAGCGCGTAACAGCTCGTTTAAGCGATTTTAAAGTTCGTTTCAGCGTGTAACAGCTCGTTCAAGCGATTTTTCAGTTCGTTTCCGCCCGTAACAGCTCGTTTAAGCGATTTTTCAGTTCGTTTCAGCGCGTAACAGCTCGTTTAAGCGATTTTACAGTTTGTTTCATCGCGTAACAGCTCGTTTAAGCGATTTTTCAGTTCGTTTCAGCGCGTAACAGCTCGTTTAAGCGATTTTTCAGTTCGTTTCAGCGCGTAACAGCTCGTTTAAGCGATTTTTCAGTTCGTTTCATCATGTAACAGCTCGTTTAAGCGATTTTTCAGTTCGTTTCATCATGTAACAGCTCGTTTAAGCGATTTTTCAGTTTGTTTCATCGCGTAACAGCTCGTTTAAGCGATTTTTCAGTTTGTTTCATCGCGTAACAGCTCGTTTATGCGATTTTTCAGTTCGTTTCAGCACGTAACAGCTTGTTTAAGCGATTTTTCAGTTCATTTCAGCACGTAACAGCTCGTTTAAGCGATTTTTTCAGTTCGTTTTAGCATCAAATAGCTCGTTTAAGCGATTTTTCAGCTCGTTTCAGCACTTAACAGCTTGCTTTAGCGATTTTTCAGTTCCTTTCATCACTTAACAGCTTGTTTCAGCATGTTTTTGTTTCGTTGTTGTCGACATTTCAGTTTCGGTTAATTTGTCGTTTTTTTTTTGAACGAGGACAACGGACGAAACGTTTTAGTTTTTTTACATTTTTTGTTTTTGTTTTATTTTTTGAGTTATGATTTTTTTATTAATTTTTTTAATATTTTTTGATGATTTCTATTAAGATCAAAATCCCTCAAAAAAAATTCAAATAAAAAATTATAACTCAAAATATAAACAAATAACGAAAAAAGTAAAAAAACCAAAATATTTTCACCGTTAACCTCGTTCATCAAAAAAAAAAAAAACCCGACAAATTAACCGAAACCGAAATGTCGACGAAAACGAATCAAAAACCTTAATCGACCCGTCTAGTGCGAAAACTCGAAAGAAACCGAAACCCAACCCGTCCAGTGCTAAAACTCGTGTCGGCACGAAAGCTGATCCGAGCCGAAACCTAAACCGATATCGTTTCAATCTAAAACCCATTTCAACCCAAACATGTCACTTTTCCTTAATACACTAACCCACATCGACCCATGTAGTTAAATTTGTCAACCTATTTTGACCAAAAATAAGAATGTGGAATTTCAAGTGACCCATTTTGACCCATTTAATTACAACCTATGACCCAATTCAACCCATTTGAATTTTAAAACAACCCAAATTGACCCATTTGGAATGGTTTGGGTCAAGGTTGCCACCCCTAGTCAAAACCATTTTATTAATTGGGTTATAACATAGTATGAATTTTATTTATTATTGAATTAAGTGTCAATTCCATACATAATGTTTGACAAACTATGCAACTTTAGTACATTTTTTAATTTCCCGCAAATTAACGCCCGACGTTTTCAAAATTGATATTTTAGTATTTTCCGCTGACCCTGTTTGTTTGTTTTTCATTAAGTTTACGCTAAATTAATTCATAAGTATTTTGATAATCACAATTGAAATAGCGAATTTTATTTATTTTTATAATTTGACGAATCCCGTGTAATACACGGGTTTAAAAGCTAGTTAATTAATAAATGACAAGTAAGATTTTATCCAGCTTATAAAAGCCATTATCCCCACCACTTAATACTCAACTCCAAATTACATTCCACTCCTTCACCGGATTCCGATAATGGCTCCGGCAGTTCAAAGAGGCAAGATCAGAGCTCAAGTGTTCGGAGATGTTTCCGTTCTTTTAGTTTCTTTCGCCATCAAAGTAGCCGAAGCTGTTGGTCTCATCGGTGCCGCTACAACCGCCACCAACGGCCGCCCCGGTGGCGGAGGTGGAATTCTGGCACCTGGGAACAATGATCGCTGATTTACGACGTAACTCGCTCCGTTCCTTCTGTTGTGTTTCGACTTGTAGCTCATATTTTCGACTTATAGTTCGGGAATAATATTTGGGATTTCGTATCGTTGTTTTGTTGGTATATTCGGTTTTAGAAGATTTACTAGCTATGATTGTTGTCACATTAGTTATATAAGTTAGTATATTTGATCGGTTATGCTATACGCTTTGTTACTTGTACGTTTGTTCTTTGTTTCATGAGTTTATATTATTTTAAAGTTATGAAATTCGTGTAAATTTCTTAGATTTTCTGCTCTTCTTGGAAGCCGCCGACATAGATTTCATATTCTATTTCTATTCGAATGCTGTACGGTACAAGTGAATCTAGTAGCATATCCACTGTCTAAAGACGGCACGAACTTTACATGTAAATTGCATGATCTTTTCGGTGTTTCTAGAAATAAGTAAAAGTTTAAATAGTTTGTTTAAATCATATAATTTAAAAAAACAGATTTTGAGTAAATGATTCATCATGCCATTCGGTTGATTCCTTTTAGTGACTTAGTGTGTATGGAGAGTGTGAAGCAATCTAATTTTCATTGGCATAAAAATTATCCCCTTCAAACGTCAAAAATCTTGAACGAGGTAAAAGTTTTGAATTAGGGACACTCAAACATCTTCTTATACACGGGTATATGTCACGTATAGGGCTATACAATGAGGTATACGGAACTCTATACGTCTCATATAGCCTTATACGGGGCGTTGATGTATCTGAAAAACCTCCTTTAATAAATTTATTAAAATAAAGATGATTGGTGTAATCTAATCGACTAATCCTTCTAGTATACCTTTAACTTTGTTTTAGCATTTTACTAGACATAGTTTGAATAAAATAACTATTTAATATAAAAAAATATCTATATGATACGTGAACTAAATAAATATTTAATATAAAATAAAATTCAACTATAGGATAAGTACGCATAACTTGCAACCTTCTAGAAACTTATTGGTTATTCACGTTTTCAGTTTGATGTTTGACTTTTGACTGTTGTATTCTTAATAGTAGAATGAGTAGGCCCTTTAGCTTGCATTTTTCGCTTAAACTATAATATTCTGAATATATTAATATGAAATATAATATTCTGAATATATTAATATGAAAATTAACCATGGATTATATATTTTAACATCAAAATTGCACTTACAAAAGAAAATTACCACCCATGATGTATTCATCTACTTACCGGTATTGTGTCCGCCTCTTATAATATGGTTGTGGGTTTAAATCATTGGAAATGCAAGATAAGTTGAAACTTTATATGTTAGACTGTTAAAATAAACTTAAAATTAATGTAACTAGAATAAAACTGAAGATGTGTTGTTTTGGATGCCTTGGGATTGAAGACAGACTTTTCGTTAAGATGGCTTGGAACTGGAGACATGGTCATACGTGATTGGCAGAAATAGAAGTCTAGAACCCATCGATTGAGCTAGTAAGAGAAGGTCGTGGGGCCGCGTCAACCTACCTCAATTCATTTTTGAGCTTCATAAATAACATATAATACAATAATAGACCGAACACGTTAGCTCGATTATAAGGACGTGGAAAAGATGTGACTCATGTGAGTCTTATGACTTGGTGCCTTATAAAGTTGCTATAGTCTTGGTCTCCGTTAAGCCATTTAAAGTTAAAAATATATATATACGGGCTTATTATGTCTTGGAATTCAAAAGATCGGCTTATTAGGGCCTTATGGGTCCAAACAATCTTAACTAAACAACTAACCTATTTCAACCATAAATTCACCTAGTCTTTTCTTTTAATAACCAATTTTGGACAAAGTTTAGGTGGGATAATATAACTTTGGGCAAACACATTCATGATTAAGTGTTCGAGTGATCATTGGTTTAAAGTCTGATCCCTTCCACGACCTTCTATACTTGAGGTTTTCTAAAATAATGACATGAGAGCTATGTAACAATGTCGAATTGCTAGAGATTCGATTAGAGAATGTGCTTATTTGTAATTTGTACAAGGAAATTAACTTCAACATAAGAATAAGTAAGGTTAGAGAATTATAGCAAGCCTTTATAGTAGATTGGTTCTTCGACTATTTTGTCAACATGGCAAGTTGTCCCAAAAGGATGTTAATTCGTGCATGAGACCGTGCATATGAATATCCCGGTCAAACCAACCTAAACCGACCCAATTCAACCTACACGAACATTGTTCCATTTAGATCCGTTAACCTATGCATCTTGCTACTTGAAGCTTTAAGTTTTGTCATCACGTCTACTTTAAAAGATGATGGCAAAGGAAATATGCGTTCAGTTGTTGAAAACTTTTACAAAGTTACTCAAGATTATCTCTTTCTTTTCACATAATCATGTTGAGTGTTTATTACACGGATACTAAAAATGATTCTAGTACTGAATATCTTGGTGTGCTACGGAGCAAAAACTTGATAAGCAAACCCAAATATGAAATCAAGGTTGAACACAATTAAAAACAACATGAAATCAAAACACACATAGGAGATGAAGGAACCACAATGGTGAATGGTATGTATATGATTTAACAGTGGGTTATATGAAACTACATGTGGTGTGATTATAGTTGATTATATGCATATCTGATGACTGATAATGAGGATAATGTGTGAGCTATATAGTGTGGTGATCATAGGAGCTTGTAATCTTTTTAAGGTGAATCTAATTGAAATGAAATTTGTGATCCTAATATCAAGATTGAATCATAGTTGATCCTAGTGTGAAGATCAAATCACAAGTAAAATTTGTGATCAAAAGATGGCGCGTGATCCACAATGGCAATGTTTTTTATAGTATGTAATTTCTTTTTATTTTTAAATGATTATGTATTTATCGAATATTGGCGATATACTTATATTATGATATTGCATTTTTATTAAGCGACCCGGCTTCAATCGAACCCAATAACTTTAACGTCGGATGGTAATAAATACAAGCAATCACAAATTCCGAACCATGCTAAAAAATTCTGGCTCCACTACTCGAGTTTTTTACCAAAATAGGTGGGGAGGAAAAAAATATTTACCAAAATAGGTAGATTAAAAAGTATTTATCAAAATAAGTTTTTTAATTACTTTTATCACTTATAATCTTATTTGTTTTTTCATTTTTTAAACAACTCCTTGTGCCTTTTTTTTTCAATCAACTTTTTATGTTTGTGTTTGCAATTTTATTTGTTATTTTTAATTTTTAAACAGTTTTATCATTTGATTCTTATATCTAATTATGAGTAGTTGATTTTTTAATTTGCTTTCTTTAAAAATACTCGTTATGCAACTTTATTTATCTGTTTTTTTATTTTCTTTTTATTTTGTTATTGTTAATCAGCCCATTGTTCTTTTTATTTGATGGTTATCTATAATTAGGAATAGTTGATATTTTTTCCAGTATTTTAAATCTGTATACCTATGTTCCCTCTTTCTTTTTGTTATTTTAACATTTTTAATATCAACTTCTATTTCTTTATAACAAAAAAGAAGAAAATAATCAAATCTTGTAAAAAGCTAAATAGTTATTTATCTGGTAAATGAAAAAAAAAATATATATGACGATTTATGTTTTTTAGTTTTACAATGAATGTGTAATTTTTATTTGGCGTCATTTGAATAAGAAAAGCGAGGGTGTTTGAACACACAAGAACACAATGTTAAAATTTTAGAAATTTAATATTTTTAAAAAGGTAAAGTTTTTATAAAGAAAAATTAAGTTTCAATTTTCAGTTAGTTTATTTGTCCATAGTTTTGAAATAGATAATATTAATAGAAAATATTATTAACCAATAAGATAAGGAGTGATAAAAGTAAATTTATAAAAAACTTATTTTGATAAATATTTTTAAAATCACTCATTTTGGTAAATATTTTTTTCTCCCAATCCATTTTGGTAAAAACTCCCACTACTCTTGTTTGGATGAAATTCATGTATGTAATAAATATGCGCACTCACTTAACTTAATTTGATAATATGTATTGACAAACTTAAAACAAGACAATTTAAGTAAAAAAAAAACTGATGTTGAGCACGACATCGACCGACATGTTTTGGAATAAAAGAAGCTTTCTGAATATTTCAAAAGAAAATCAATATTATGTAAACAGTAAAACACAAAAACCGTAAGTGAGTGGGTCATTGAATGATGTTACTTCTACTTACGTGTCAATAATTTGGTGTTTTTCAAATATTTCTTTTTTATTTCGTGTCATTGAATTAAATAATAATCTAAAGATTACATAACACATAATCACATATGTTAAAAGGTTAGATTGGAATTGACAAGAACAATGTTTGACTTACACGTTTTCTACCTTGGGAAACTTTACATCGGGTAAATCTATCAATGTTGGTTTTAAAACCAATTGTTTTTGCAACTGAAAAAAGAATAGCGATGTAGCTCGTTGTCTGTTCGTATTATATATATATTGGTGATGTTTGAAGTTTGAATTTAAGAAAGTATTAATTTAAAGAAAATACAAAGACGCCGAGGCTAGGTAAAGTTAAAAATAAAGAAAAGAGAGTAAAATGAATTTTAATAACCATAAAAACTTATATTTTAAAATAGACTAGCTGAGTGCCCGCGCAATGCAGCGGGGTGTGCACGGAACTCGACTTTGAACGTATAGTATGTGTCAGTACATACGTCATCTGATAACAGTGTGCACGTAGCCCGGAATTTGACACGTAACTCGTGCAAAGCTAGTTGCGTGTAATCGAAGATTAGACACGCGTAACCGGCCCGGAATGCACGTTATTGACATTAAAACATGCTTAACCAACACCACGCGTGCAATTCATAACGATTGCCGGTGCAGGGCGCTATGTTGAGCGCTTATCAAGATTTGGTTATGTGCGTTACGTGGTCGTGAACACGCGTTTATCGGCTCCGGTACATGTAAACAACGACATATGCGTAACCGGTGACGAAAATTAAGAAGCACACCCGAAATATACAGTAATTTCAAATAAATCACTTTTGTAAACCAACCCGTTTTGGCCATAAACCTGTTCCGACTCAACATCGGTCTGACTTGGCCCCTATCTACTCGAACCCTTACCAAATTAACCATTTTTCTTGTATCGACTTGTTCTGACCCTAATCCACTTTTATAAATGACCCAAGCTCACCCGACTTGATCTGTTACCAGTTTTACACGGTAATCGCGTTACATGTTAACTTTTTAAAACTAAAAAACTATAACAATATCATACTCAAATTAAAGAGAATAAAATACTCGTTTTTATGATGTAGTTATTTTAAGAAAAATATTAACGTGTGAAAAGATATGGCCGTTAAAAATTGAGGGGTGGTTGGTTTTGAATTAGGGGGCATGTGTGTAACTATTATCTAAATTTACAAAAAAAAATAGTGAAGTTGAGAGACCAAAGTTATAAGTATATTTTAAAGAAATGAAAAAACTTTATTATCATTAATTTTTATATTTTTAATGCATTGTGTGTAGTACATAAAGCATTGAGTTTGATATCTCTTAAAATTTAAGAGGTCCCTCACTCATGCTTTATATATAGTAGAGAGGTGATTTTTTTCTTTTTCTTTTGTAATCTTACATGTTAAATTATGGTTGTTTTACACATGCCTAAATAGTCAATTAATATGTATTAAGTCACATCACTTTTTTACGCAGCTACCTTTTTGTTGGCAACTGAAAAACCATGATTTATGATTTTATTGATTTATACTAACACTTAAATGATTGTTATAATCGATTAATTGTCAATCTAAGTATTTAGAAGATGATAGTGTGTATTGTTAATAAAAAAAAAGATAATTGTCAATCTTTATACTTAACATAATCACGAATAGTCACTTTTATATATAAACGTGTTTAGCTTCTCTATTGTTGAACGTAATTTCATACTTCAAGTCACAAGTCGGTGAACTTGAGGGACCAAGGATGACAAACTGGTCATAGTTGGTTATGTTTCCTAATTGTATTGTAATTATAATTGGTAATGTCTTTGATAGCAATTTAGGTTAGTCCTATATATACATGTCATGGTTTGACATGACATAGAATGTGTGTGGTGTAAGATGCAACCGAGTTATGGTTCATCTAGATACACACGAGATGTAACCGAGTTAGGGTTCATCTAGATGTAACCAAGTTAGGGTTCATCAAGAGTTAAACAGAGTTAGGGTTTGATAGAGTTGTAATCAGTTTTTAGAGATAGATTTCTGATTAATATAAACGAGAGTTATTCGTTTAATTCATGTGTTGATTATCGATACGTGACTTGATCTATTATGTGGTACCGATAAGGATGTTGAACACTTGAACACATTAAATTAAGTTAGGTTAGATAAGATATTGATGGTTAAACAAGCGCGGTTTAATATAATTTAAAAGCGAAAAGGATTGTTCTCTTGCACATTTGAATGAACAAACTTGACGTGGTTGGTAAGGCTATGTGCAGTGAGGGGGCTACAAATTATGGCGTTTTGCGCCATGTGGCGCCCAGTCAGCAAAGTGTGAGTTTTTGGGCTGTAATGGTG
This sequence comes from Bidens hawaiensis, assembly GCF_021521415.1. Lineage (NCBI taxonomy): Eukaryota > Viridiplantae > Streptophyta > Magnoliopsida > Asterales > Asteraceae > Bidens > Bidens hawaiensis. The sequence goes on from NW_027493293.1 coordinate 115,067, forward strand.
TAGTGGCTACAAATAGTAATATATATATATATATATATATATATATATATATCTTACACACAAACATATATATATATAATAATAATATAAACAAACAAAACACACAGACATGTTGGGCGAGAAGAACTCATCGCCCGCGCCCCATTTCGCCTGAATATCGCCCCGAGGGGCGGTGTTCGTGCCCCTTCTCGCCCAAACCCAAGCCCCACTATACATGGCCTAAGGCTATGCGTAATGAATGGGCTACAAATGAGGGCGAATTATGATACGTGACGTCCAGTCAGCAAGGGGTGAAAATTTGTTTTTGGGGTGTAATGATGTAGGGGCTACAAATTAGGCCTACAATATCTTTTTTTTATTATTTTCTTTTTATAATTAAACTAAACAAATAAAAACCAATTTATTTAAATAATGAAATAAAAATGCATTAAATTAAAAAGAAATACAAAAAAAATACATAACTAAAAATTAAAAAAATACATAACTAATAAAAATACTAATATCTATAATATTCGTGCATTTTTTCAATTCGTTGTCGTTGCAATAATACGGCCTCTTCATGTAACCCGGCCGCTCTGAGGGATTCGTATTCTTTACTCATTTCCCGCAATTTCAACATAGTGGCAATATTTTCGTGTTGTTTGTTGGTTTCTCTCATGGCATCGTTGAGTTTGTTGGCAAACTTTTCGTGTTTTTTGATGATTTCTCTCATGGTAGCGGTGAGTTCCACGGAATTCGGTTGGTTCGGGTTGTATAACTAGGATTCATTTTGATAGATTTTTTGAAGAATTTGGGTATGAATTGTGTATGAAATGGATATGAAATAGAGAAGAATGTGTATGTTTATATATATATATATTATTAAAAAAAATTTATTGTTGACCGTTTGACAACGGTCAGATTATTAAAATATTATTATTTTTAAACAAACTTGAGCGACAACAACCCTCCTCCCCCCGCCCCTTTTCGCCCAAAAATCGACGGGTGATGGGCGGGGGGGGGGGGGGGGGGTGGTCTAACCCCTTTTCGTCCCTTTTCGCCCCACCCCACGCCCCACTACACATAGCCTAAGCTTCAACTCCCAAGTAACACTTTTAACACTTGCTTCCCCGTAAGCATAAAGGTACGAAACCAAGTTTTAATGATTTGGAAAGTCCTAATGTGCATGCACTCCTATAACTTGCAAACACGAATGTCAAGATGAAGCTTAGAGCTCATGCAACACAATTTTGCTTTGGGTCGTAACTTTTTCTAAGGCAATGTTGTTAAGTCTGAGTTGGACCGTTATTCACACATATCAACTGGCATTTGTAGAAATGTTGTTCACGTTGACCAAGTGGAATTATGCTAACCAGTTAAGTTACATTGATTAACATGGAGTTGTTGCTTTATGTTCGGTGTAACTCAACGTTGTTTAAGTTGAATTCTTTGTGTTAAACGCGTTGTACCATATGCCATAAAAGGAAATGATGGCTTATTTTATTAAACAACATGGTTGCATATTAATTAAAAGTTGAACTAACAAAATGTCAATGTGCAACAAACACGACTAGTTGATAAGTCTATTTTAAGGAAACTGTAATCTTCATTACCTCATGCGAAAGTGCACCTTTGATTTGTACTTTTGGTTGTGTTGTATTCATTATTGTAATCTGATTATCTAACGATATCGTATTGCACTATTGCTCCCCACAAAAAATGACGATTTTACTAACAAAAGACATAACACAATGTCATGCCTAAGGACCCAAATTTAGAAGATGAGTAAGTTGGATACTTGGATTTAGTATAAACCTAAAACCCCAACTCAACTAAAATAGTGTGATTTTTTTTAATATTTATAGCAACTCAAAAAACTTGGCGAATGCTCTTTTTGGCAAAATCGCTCAGAGCCTGGGAAAAGTTTTTGGATTGTCCCCCCGACAGAAGGCGGTTATTGAATGCTTATAAGGTCCTCATGCCCAAGATTTTCTGACCGTTATCCCGATTGATGGCTTGGGCCAAAGCATGTCTGCGGTCGAGTATAGGGCCATTCTTAAGTACCGTTTGATGGTCCCAATGTACCCAGAAGACGAAACATGTCCGATCTGCCGTAAGGCTTGCCTGGATAAATTCGGAGGGCATGCGGTTCATTGCAAGGAGATGCCTGGGTTCAAATACCGACATGATTGGGTGCGGGACATTCTTTGGGACATCTTAAGGCGAGCTGGGATATCAGCTAAAAAGGAAGCCCCCGTAAACTTCCTTACAGTCCCCACGGAAGGGAGATCCACTCTACGACCGGCAGATTTGCTCGTCTTTGGTTGGGCCGGGGGAAAACACGCTTGTGTTGACCTCACAGGGGTATCTCCCTTAGCTGGTTTGAGGGATAATGGGTTTGTAGCTGGGCAAGCAATGAAAAGAGCTGAAACGAAGAAGATGGAGAAACATGCTAAAGCCTGCGAAGAGAACCAACATGTTTTTGTCCCTCTGGCTTTTGATACCTTTGGCTCCTTGGCACCGGAAGCTATCCATATCCTAACCAGGGTCCAACGGGTTGTGAATAGCAATGTGTCGACTCCAAAGGGGCAGGGGTATGTCTTTAGCAGGTTAGGGTTTGCAATTCAGAAAGGGGTGGCGGCGCAGCTTGTTCCCCCCATACCTGTTACGTTGATGTAATATCTATGTTTCTATATAATGAAAAAAAGCAAATATTTATAGCTTCTTATTTTTAAGGATTCTATGGTTTGTTTTATTTAGTTCTTAATTCGGTTCTCCCTCAACATCGAATAAAATTGTAGAATATCAAGTGATCAAGACATTTTATCGATAGGGGGACATGAATTTGAAGAAGTCAAAAATGATATATAGAAAGCTTTTTAGCATCTCATTTAATGCTTGTGTTTTTATATGCACACATTTTTTTTAAAGTTTGAATTTTTACAATTATTAATAAATTATAACATAATTAAATTATAGTTCTATTAATTACTTATAAAAGATATATAATAAAAAAAATTTAATTTATAGTTCTAATTACTTATAATTTTTTCCCTATGTTCGGGGTACAAGAATAGTATTTTATCCCTGATATAACTACCCGATACTAGTATTAAACTTGCTTACATGTAATAAAAACGAATATTTATATTAACATGCTACGTAATGTTTAAATGATTGAAAGAACATTTTATAATTAGTTTTCATTTGGGGTTTCGAACCCATCATGATGACTAGATATGTAGACTTTTACTACAATAAAATTGGTGATAATATACTTCGTGTTTGCTTTTGGTCGTCTAAGATCATAAAGGTAAACCCGATAATCCAACTATCCCAGGATTAATCAAGATTATATCAACCTATGAACATCTTGTAATCTTTATTTTGTTATTCAATAATAACATTCCTTGGTGCCCAAATTTGCTAACGAATATTAAATAAAACTTAGAGTTAATTATACATATGATATAAATAGTAAGATAACATTATGGTTTTCATTTCTAAGTTAAAAAAAGTTTAATTAAACCGAAATTAGACAACTCTATTGATGACAAGGAATCTATTAGAACACCCGAATCACACTTTTGTAAGATTAGGGGATGTCTATTCGTCAATGACGGATACCTGTGGGGTCTTAATATTGTTTGCTTTACAAATATAGCTTTATGCATAGTTGCAAACCGAAGATGAATACACGTTCTTCTTTCTTCATTAGGAGTTGTAACTTATGTGTTCTAAGAGCGAATAATGTCAGAAGTTGAAACAATAACTTATGTTACGTAGAATTTATGTGAATCAGTTCTTTTTAGCAACAATTTCTCTTAGAGTTTTAGTTATATCTGAAACAACAAAAAGTTTATAGGATATATATCTTCAACATTTAAGAAAGCATAACTTTCTACTAACTTTTCTGTATATTAACTCGTATTAAAAACTAAATAACTTATTATAATAATTAATACATAAATTTTGGAAATGCGTTTTATATTATAATTTATACGTAACAAAGGTGAAGTCATTCTCAAATCCCAACAAATAAGCTTAGACTGTCCGGTGTGGATCTCGATTTACCGCCCAACTGCTGACATGGCAAGTGGTGTTGGCGGCAAACACCACCCCGGTGTAGTCGGTGCCGCTCAACGGCAAAATTATTGTTGGTATTTCACCGCCCGTTTTCCCTTCGGCAAGGTTATTGTTGTTGTTGAGCATTTTTTCTTCCTTTTTATTTTAGTAAACTAGAGCTTGAGTTAAGAGTTTGGTGAATGGTGAGCTGCAAGAGTTGTTTTATCTTTTGAGAAGATTCGAAGAAGGAAGAAGAAGATGAGAAAGAAAGGTTGCAGATAGAGAGAGGATGAGGAGTTAGGTGGTGTTATGTTATTTATTTTTTTATATTTTTAGTTGAATTGTATCTATTCATATTAATATAATATGTAATCTATTTAATATTTTAAATGTATATATTTTTAATATAATTTATTAAATATGATGTTTTTTAGTTTAACTTATTAAATACAATGTTTTTAAATATATCAAAATATTTTGTGTTTTTATTGTATTTATAGTATAACTTTAAAAGTAAAATTAAATTATATTAAATTTGTCTTAGACTTATTTTATTATATATATATATATAGGATCAGGATCATGAGAGAACCTTTTTGAAATTGAGAACTATGAGAACCATTTTGGACCACAAAAAATTCAAAAATAAAAAAAAATCATAAAATAAAAAAAACACAAAAATCAAAAAAGTATAAAAACCAAAATTCTTATTTTATCATCCCGGTTTCATAAAAAAAACCTCGGTTTAGCTAAATTATATACACATATGTTTAATATATACATATATGTATATTTACATGTTTTTTTTTGTACACATGTGTATAATTTAAGATAAATGATACTGTACATATGTGTATATTACGTAACTAAAGATTATATAAAATTATAGATATGTGTATAATACGACGTTTTTTTTTGTATTTTTTTATTGAAACCGGAATGAAATATTAGAATTTTGGTTTTTTTACTTTTTTAAAATTTTTATTATTTTTTGTTTTATGATTTTTTTAAATATTTTTTTTAAAAGTGTTTTTAGTGGTTCAAAATGGTTCTCAAAGTTCTCAATTTGCAAAGGGTTCTCTTAGGATCCTTACCCTATATATATATATATATTATTTGAAAAAGTAAGGAAGTGGTAAATTGGTAACCATTTCAATGATATTATGAAAGATAGTGGAATGAAGTGAATTATGATGTGACGTTGACGTGGCACTGTGAAGTGAAAAGTAAAATGGCATGTATACCTTATAGCCTAACGTGGAGTATTTCTTGTTGAAGAGTCAACCAATAAACCGACATTTGTCATTTAAGTGACAATTATTGGTAGTTTGTAAACATATTTTCCTGCCGAATTACACCAAAAAAAAAAAACCCTCTAAACCCCACTCAGTAGTTAGTATGTTCTTAGAAAACACATGCCTACACCTTTAAGTTATATGGTTATGTAAATATGGACCCTTATAGGCTTATATATACACTCTTATAGTATTGGGAAGAAAATGTCTCCTTAAAAATTGGATGTATGAAATATGTACCTATAACCCTTTTATGCCCATTCTATCCATGATTCCTTTTTAAAATTCTAAATTTCTAACCTCTTGTCAAATAAATAAATAATAATATTGATCTAAAATAACATGCATATATATGAGGTAATAAACAATGTAACAAGACATCTTCTGACGTGTCTTTAACATCAAAACACATAAAACCAATACATAAAAAATAAGTAAAATGGATACAACAGATGGAATTTAACCTGAAGCAATTGATGCTAGAGATATAAAACCAACATCTAAGACTCTAAGTAAGATTAATGAAGGTTACTACTTTCATTTACGGGATCAATGAACCTAAGTACCTAATACATGTGCTTGAATGCTGTGAGCCTTGCTAATAGGTTCAATGAACCTTAAACATGTAATATCTCATGTTAGCTTCATTGACGAGCTAAACATATATACTTAAATGCTAACAACTTTGCTAGTGGGTCGAAACTCACATGTGTTTGAAGGATACGAGCTTCATAGTTAGGGTTAACGAACCTAAAATACTAACGAACCATGTGTGTATTTGAAAGTTTTGAGCTTTATAATCGGGATCAATGAACCCCACACATGTGATGAAGGGTATCATAACGAGGATAAATGAGCCCCACACATGAGTTTGAAGGACATGAGCTTCATGATTGAGGATAATATGCTTTGACCTTAACAATTTGATTAATTTGAAAGCATATACTTTCACATGAGTCATGTTGTGATATATTAGTTATCTATATATAATGGTTATAGTTTAAAACTATAGTTTAACCATTTTAATAGTAAGACCTATGAGGCTATGCTCACATTGTAGTTATGCTGTATGAACTGTATTTTTTGATTCAAATGGTCAAGTATTTCACCGAGAACACATTTGATTAATTGATTGTCACTTCACATAATTTCAATGTTCAAGTACATCATTAAGTTTACATTTGACGGAAATGTTGTTTGGGAAAGCTAGGTGCAAGATATGTACTAGGACCGTCCCCGAAAATCCTTGTAAATCCGGGGTACTCGGATAGTCCCGTGATATATAAGTATATAAGGCAAGTAGAAAAAATAGGGCCCTAAAATACATAAGCTTTTATAAAATAAACAAAAAAACTTAAAATATAATAATAATAATAATAATAATAATAATAGTAAATTAGAAATTTCGATCACCAGGAAGAGTGGACCCTGAATGGCCGCCCACCTTGCCACTCCTTTGGACGGTTTTGATATGTGCTTAGGTAAATCAACTTTAACCTAGATATAAAAGCAAATCACATGACATGTAAACTCATTGCACATGAGCTTACCCCATAGATGATTTTCAGAATCAAGTTGGTAAAATTCATGTAGTCGTGGTGAAGTCTTAGGTGAGAATATATAGTCAGAACAAAAATTTTCTAAATGTTGAAAAAAAGGCAAAGCTAAGTTAAAAGCCTTGAAAAATCAAGTACAAATGGGCCACACTATAGATCTATAGAGACGTGACTTTTTCAATAAAGAGTATGTAAAGATATTATCATCAATTCAATGTTTTATAAACTCAAAAGTTTATATTATTTTTATGGTGTCTTATAAAGAGAATTATGAATAAAACTTTGGTTCAAAAATTGAGGCGTAACACAACTCTAGATGTATACCATCTAAACTCATGTACTCCATAGATAGGAAACTTAACAAAACAGAATTTAATCCTCATTAACCAAACACACCGCCTTATTTACTTAATGGTTCGAATGATCAAATCCTTAAAATTGCAAATTTAGATGAGCTTAAGTGTAAAAAATTTGTTGTTCAAGTTTTGTTTTGTATTTTTAATTCCATGCTTCATGATGCTTCAAATATATGCTCGTTAATATTATTATTCCATTTGAACAAACCGTTCCTTAGAGCATCATCAACGATACATTTCACAAAACCTCCACCATAGTTAGTGACATCAGATTCCAAATTTTTTCAAAAGACAAATTCTCTTACAACAAACCTACACAAACTTCATTAAAAACAATATTAAAATTGTATATTATATAATGTGTATATCGAGAAAGAGGGGGCCACGAGACCTCCGTAGGATAGTCTACAAAAGATCTCGTCCGCGGACTTCACCTCCGCAACGGGTAATCTCATAAGTACACAAGCTCTAATGTTTTTAGGGTTCAAGATTTGTTTGTTAACATTAATAGAGTTGTCTAGATCTGATTAACTCTTTGGTGATGTATAATACTTATCACGACCATAATTTGTAATCCATGCAAAAAAATGATAAAGCCGAGCTCGGGCTCGTAAGCCAGTTCTTTTTAAGCTCGAGCTCGACTCATTAATATTTATTAATTAATTTATATACATTTTAAAATATTACTTTTAAAGTTTTTTATACCATGAGAAAAACTTTTAACGAGCCTAATCTTGGCTGTGTTGTGTGAAATCAATACATAGAAGTCCAGAAGAGGTAAGATATAAAAATTGACAGGCCTCATTAAGACTCGACGAGCCTAAACCACCTTCCCAGGAGAGCCTCGAGCACAGATTAAATAACTAAACGAGCTTTATTTGACGTTTCTGCTCGACTCGTTTACCTTCCCCTCTTGGGTCCCGACCCCCTTTGTTCCGATACCCATCCTACCCTGCACAAAATTTCCGCTCTCGATTACTACTTCCCGCCTCACTCCCAGAGATACGTCGACATGGATTCACTTACCTATTTCGCGCTCCATACCCTCCACCCGCATAAACCTCTGTCAAGAGTAAAACATGTATAAAGTTAAAAGGACCCATTAGTTATTGTTGTAACCGAAAAGGACTAAAAGAATAACTAACCAACTAAATATATAAACGCCTTTTGATTTCCATTCTTTCTTTCTCTCTAAAACCGGCAATTAACTACTCTCTCTCTCTCTCTCTCTCTCTCTCTCTCTCTCTCTAAAACCTGCAACAATTTGAACCAACAAATGCAAGAACAATAATAATAAACATGGTGGGTTGTTTCAGTTGCATTGGTGGAAGTTCAAAATCATCCAATAACAAGCGAAAGGATGAGTCGGATACTGAAACTCCTCCTGGTATGTGTAATGCCTTTCATTTCTTCATTTCCATATTATTATTATTATTATTATTATTATTTTTCTGTGATCATTTGAGTTTCATTTATAGTTTCTTGATTGGGGTTTGTTATAATGATGTGAAACATGCATTTCTGTTTGATTCTTTAATTGTGTTCTTGTTGAAAGTTTGTAGTTCGTATTTGTTGTGATCAGTGACGTCATTAGATGATATTACGGGTTTTGGGCTAAAACCGAATCAAAACAGAAAATTCGGTTTCTGGATTTTGAAAACCGTTTAGTTCCGGGTTTTTGGTTTGGGCCGAATTTGGGCGGAAACCATATAAAACGAAAGTTCGGTATTTGAATTTTGAAAACAGTTTGGTTCCGGGTTTTCGGTTTGGGTCGGTTTTGGGCTAAAACGGAATTTAAAACCAAAAATTCGGTATTTGAATTTTTGATAACCGTTCGGTTTCAGGTATTTGGTCTGGGCTCGGTTTTGTCATTTGATATTGAAAATTTGGGGCAAAAAAAAGAATTGAAAACTGAAACTTACTGTTCGGTTTTATTGGTTTCGAGTTTTTGGTTTGGGTTCGGTTTGGGACTTTTTTGGTTTTGTCATTTGAGTTCGAAAAATTTTGGACCGAAAATAATTTGGCCCAAAATGTAAATAAATTGATTATTATACATTTGGGTTGAAATATTTGAGTTACATATTTTAATGATTTATTATAAATTACTTAAAATAAAAACAAAATGGAAGTTTAAAAATTCGGTTCGTTGATATCACATGTAAAAACTAAAACCGAACCATAAGTTCGATTTTACATAAACATAAAATCAAACTGTAGGTTTTGGTTTTGGGTCCGGTTCGGTTTTTTTCCGGTTTTTTTGGTTTTGGATCGGTTTTGTAGCTCATATATTTGATTATTTGTCATCACCAGTGTCCTCATCAAATGATTACAGGTTTAGTTACTTTTGATCTTAATTCAATTAATGACTCAATTACAACTTTAATAAAACAGTTATTATATCCAACTGAGTCAAGAACTCATGCTTCAAAAAATTTAGAAAATTATAATCAGTTTGCTCTTGAAATTACTTATAATATTAAAAGTATAAATATCTTGGCTTTCTTATATTATGGTAGGATCAATATGCACTTGAAAATTACTTGTAATATTAAAAATATAAAGTTCTTGATTTTTTTTTGGGTTATAATAGGATCATTGGATAGCTAGGGATGTTTTGATGTGTCAGTTCACTAAATTGAGTGAATATTTATTTATTTATTTGAACAATGTTTAATAATTGGCATGTTCTTTTTCTTATAAGATCATTAAAGTTTTAACCTTTAGTGGTTTAAGTGTCTTTTTAAGTAAATTTGATAGAAATTTATTGTTGTTTTTAAAAGATTTAGATTCAACAAAAGTTGAACAAGGTAATGAAGTGAAGAAAGGAAAAGCACCAATGGTTGATAACGCAACGGCTTCAAATGTCGATAACGCATCGGCTTCAAACGAGTCTGATGAGAAGGATATACTCCATGAAGAACAAAGGGGTGTGAACCAAGCACGAACGTTCACATATGAACAGTTAGTGAACGCAACTGAAAATTTCAGATCTAGATATATTTTGGGTCAAGGCGGATTCGGCAAAGTTTATAGAGGAAGATTTGAAGATTCTGGTCAGGTTAGTGAAAATCAGTCTTAGTTACATTTTTGATTTTTTTGTTTTGTAACGTTATGTTAACGTGTTATATTTTTTTTTGTTAGTTACAGATTGTGGCTATTAAGCAGTTAGATCCAAACGGAGAACAAGGAGTTAGGGAATTCGTCATGGAGGTTATGACGTTAAACAGGGTGGATCACCCAAATCTTGTGAAACTAATCGGTTATTGTGCTGAGAGAGAACATAGATTGCTGGTGTATGAGTATATGGCTTTAGGCTCGTTAGAGGATCATCTACACGGTATTTTTTTCATCCTCTAAAGTATATTTATTTGTTTAATATTAATTCTTATCGAGTAAAAGACACAAATGGTTTATTTTAGCATCCAGAATTAGAAATGTTTGTCACTAATTTTGAAACATGTAAAGGATCATGGTCTCTAAATGTGAGTTTGTTAAATTTTTATAAAGACGGTTTTACCCTTTTGCTAGGTCGTCGGGCCCACTGAAAACGGCTCAGTTGGAACACTAACGGGTGTCTCTTAAAAGTTTTGTTACATATTTTGAAATGGCAATTTTACCCTTTTGCCAGCTCATCAGGCCCACATAAAACGGCTCGACTGGGACACTAATGGATGCCCTGATATAAGTTTTGTTGAGTTTTTAAAATGACAATTTTACCTTTTTACTATGTCACCAGCCCACAGAAAACGGCTCGATTGTTAAATGTATTCATAATTTTTTTAAATTGAGAAATTTACCCTTTTGCCAGCTAACCGGGGTCACAGAAAATGAATGTCTGTTAACAGTTTTGTTAGTTTAATTAAAACGACAATTTTTCCCTTTTCTTAGGTCATCGGGCCCACAGAAAACGGCTCGATTGGAACACTAATGAATGTCTGTTAACAGTTTTGTTAATTTATTTAAAATGACAATTTTACCCTTTTGCCTACTCATCGGGCCCACAGAAAACGGCTCGATTGGAACAGTAAAACACACAAATGGTTTATTCTAGGATCCAAATTTAAAAGTGTGTACTAATTTTGAAACATGATAACGCTTGGGGTCTCTAAAACGGGTGCTTGTTAATAGTTTTGTTTAGTTTTTAAATGACAATTTTACCCTTTTGCCAGGTTATCGGGCCACCAGAAAGGGGCTCGGTTGGAACACCAGGATCAATATTGCAGCTGGTGCAGCAAGAGGGTTGGAGTATTTACACGACAAAATGACGCCAGCGGTTATATATCGAGATATGAAAGCTTCAAATATTTTGTTAAGTGAGGGTTATCATGCAAAGTTATCAGATTTCGGGTTGGCAAGAGTGGGCCCGGTTGGAGGCAAAACTCATGTTACGACTCAAATTATGGGGACTTACGGGTATTGTTCTCCTGAGTATGCAATGACGGGTAAACTCACGTACAAGTCGGATATATATAGCTTTGGGGTCTTGTTATTAGAGCTGATTACGGGCCGAAAACCACATGATACGACAAGACCTGAGTCGGATCAATATCTTGTTGCGTGGGTATGTTTTTTATATATAGTTTTGTTCTGTTTTTCGTTATAAGATGCTAATTTGAAGGAAATACTAACATAAGAGTCAACGTTTGACTCTTTAGAATAAAAAAATGTTTTTATATAATTTAAAAGTTGATAGGAACATTTTTATTTAAATGGAGGAATACCGAATACGATCGAATTTTAATATAGCAAATTTTCAATATTAATCATGTTTTTGGTCATAATCATAAAAAACGGTGTTTGACCCATTTGACCCGTGTAGTTAAACGGGTCAGGAGCGTGGGTTTTTGATCAAGTATTAATTTTTATGTCTTATAACTTAACTAAAAAAGAACTGCATTGTGTGCATAATCTCTTTCTTGATAATAATAATAACCAAGTTTCATCATTTACTGTTTTCACATATTGCATTAATTTTTATGTATACTATTTGACAACTTTTTTTAAAAATGTTTACAGAAACTAATATTTAACCTTTTTTAACAGGCGCGGCCGTTTTTTAAAGATAAGAAGAGGTTTGGGGAAATGGCAGACCCGACTCTAAAAGGCGAATATCCGGCACGAGGATTATATCAAGCAGTAGCTGTAGCTGCAATGTGTGTTCAGGAACAAGCAGGCATGAGACCTTCAATTGCTGATGTGGTCACTGCTCTTAATTACGTGGCTTCCAAATCATATGATCCCTCAACTAACCCTGGTCAAGGATCTAGTTCTTCTGCTGGTCAAGGGTCCGTCGATGGAAATGGAAAGAAAACCGAGGTGTAAATGTTGACGGGTAGTTTTGCGTTTTTGTGTTGTTAATACTTGATACGAAAAGGGCGTTTGGTGCAGTTTTTGGCATCGTGACAAAGTCGGTAACTAAAGCATTTGACATTGATTTTTTGGTTTAATGTTAGAAAAGTTTTGAAGAATTATGACAGCATGTATGATATAGTTTCTTACACCTTTTTGTTACAAATGAAGTTCCAGAAAATATGATCAAGATTTGTTCAAATAATGAATTTAAACACAAAACTTTGCGCCTAAATTTGTTGTTAACAGCTTGTTAAGTTATTTATTACATTTTTGTTTGAATTTTTTGGGTTTTACCATTTGTTGTATATTATAACAGTTAAAAAAAGTGTATAGCTCATCAATCCAATATATGCAAACTAGTTTGGGAGGTTTGGTTGGCAAGTTCGGTTATTAGTTTGCGCCAATTATTTCGACAAGGCTTTGTTGATTAGTTTGGTTTTGATTTGGTTGATCGGTCGTTAGGTCGAACTTTGTTGAATAATAAAATGTGCTTCCTAAGCAAACGTTTTGAAAGTTGCTAGAAGTTTAAGTTTGATGTACAAAATTTTTTAAATTATTTTATTGAATGTTAAAAGAAACCATATTATTATTATTATTATTAAAATATAAAAATACATTTGATTGAAGGCAAAGTAATCTTTTAAAAAACATATAGAACAATATTCAAACGTAATATATTTTTTACTATTGGGCAAAGTAATCTTTTAAAAAATGTAAATATATAGAAAAGAAATGCTTCGTGATTTATTTTTTTATATTCTGTGAGAACTTAGAAGAATATATACTAGGCCCGTTGGTTAAAGCCCATGTGCTCACGGCTCACCTCAAACTTCTTGATACTTAAGAATAGAGGTACACACAGACCCGGTTAACCGGTTCGTAACCAAACATGTAACCGGTTCAATCACCGGTTACTAACTGATCCTAACCATTGGTTAGTAACCGGTTTATATTTTTGATTTTAAACCTGTTTAGTGAGACCTTTACTCGTGAATATGGGTCAAATTAACGTGAAACCTTCATTTAAAAATAAAGCAATCTAATGAATCTAATGACTTTGAAGAATATAGAAAGCACCCAGGAAGCTTTTATATGTTAAGTTTATATATATTTAAGATTAAGATTTTTTAGGATTTAATAATTTTATTATTATAGAGGGTGTTTTTTTTCTTAAATTATTTTATTACATTACTAATATCAAGCTACATCTGGATAATAGGTAAGCGATGTTGATTTGAGAATATATATGGAAAATGATTGGGGATATGATGAGGTTGACAAATGACAATACGTAAAGTGCGTAGGATTATATACACACACATACTTAAGTTAACGCGAGAAGTGGCTTTAGTGTGAGAAATACGAGAAATGTTTTTAACCAATCATATTGTTTCTTTTCTTTTTTTTGAAATACGAGAAATGGCTTTAGTGTGAGAAGTAACGACGGGTACTCCGTACGCGCCCCCCATTGGCTGAAGGTAGCCCGAACCGGCCACTAGTCCGGATGGACGGAGCCCCTAGCGATCCACCTATTGAGGGATTCACCGGATAAAACCCGACCCCCACGCCCGCCAAAATGGTACGACAGCGAGGAGCCGGTAAAACCGGGTGAGATCAGGACTCGAACCCTAGCAAGCCATGGTCATCCCTCATATCTCCCATATAAATTGGTGATAGTGAGGTTTGAACCCCCTACCTCTCACTAGTAAAGTGAGTGCTCTACCATTGAGCCATAACCAATTTATCATATTTTTTCTTTTTCTTTTTTGTTTTCTTAATCGTAAGGGTATGTAAAGATAAAATACAAAGTACAACAAAGATGAGAATGGTGAGAAGAAATCTAATACGTTGATATAATAAAAATTGATGAAAATGGCATGAAGGTAATAACTCACTTATGATGACTTTCTCTCTCCACATGCAAGACACATGTCAATTCCTCCATAATTTTAAAACGTCTATAACTTTTTCATACGACATTTTTTTAAGAATTTTTTTTACCATAATAACAAGGGTATCTTTTATCTTTAATATGAATAACATATTGTTATATAAAAATAAAAAAAAAATCAGTGGGTTTTTCTATATTATGTTATTTGGTTGTTCATTGTGCTTTTTAATTGAGTTTTTCTATGCATTGTGTTATAAATTTTGGTCATTGTGTTTTTCAGTTGGTACTTATATCAAAGATAAATATAAGAACAAAGATTATCTCATTGTGTTTTTATGCTCAACATTTGTCTTTCTATTTATCATTGTGTTTTAGTCATTGCGATCAACATTCACTTAAGTTGAGACAGATAATATTATGTTCATTGTGTATTACGTTCAAGTCATTGTGTAATATGTAGATTCTATTGTGTTTTACGTTTCAGGTTATTGTGTTATACGCATTTACCATTGTGTCTTACATTTCAGGCCATTGTGTTATATGTATTCATTATTGTGTTTTACGTTTCAGGTTATTGTGTAATATGTATTCATCATTGTGTTTTATGTATTAAACAATTCGTTGGTATTTTTCATTATATTTATATATTATTACACAATGATGTTATTAGTATTTAAAAAAAACACAATGATCAGTTGAAGACACAATGGCGAAAAAAACACATTGACAAATAGAAAGACACAATGGTAAGAAAAAAAAAGACACAATGACATAATCTTTTTTTCATTTTTATATAACAAAATCATACTCATATTAAAGATACAAAAAACGTTTGTTATTATGGTGAATTTTAATTTAAAAAAAATATCATATGAAAAAGTTATAAACGTTTAAAAATGATAGGAGAATTAATATGTGACTTGCATGTAAAGAGAGAAAATGTGTACAATTACTTTTATACCATTTTTCCTTTGGTCCCTACCTGACACATGTCAATTAATTATGACTTCTAACACTTTTCATTTTTGTTGCACTTTGTAGAATAACTCAACCCAGGTTAGTAAAACCTTTTAAATTTTATTTTTGGTAAGTAACATTATTTATAAAAAAGTTGCAAAACTCTATTTTTTTTATCTTTCGAGTTGTTTTTCTCCTAACATATCGTTATTTTTGCAAAATCTTCTTTGTCACAAAATGTTTTTATCATTCAATAAGATACACTTATAATTCATATTTAAACTACACAGATAATAATTTTCAGAAGAGCAATCCAAATTTCAATTCAATCATAGCGTAGAACTTTATATATCCAGGGGTGGACCGATTCTTTTTAGCCGAAGGTTGAAAGTCTAGCACTATCAATTCTCCACATTGTAGGTCACTGATTCACTCATTTGTCCCAGATCTTCAAATACTGTCATGTGCTGAACTGAGATACTCAATCTTAAATGAGATTACTGTTGAAATGCATTCTGATGTTGAACCACTGCCTCTTGTGAAGATAAAGAAGCTACTATACTAGCACAGCCTCATGGTGAAGCCTCGTTCGTATTTTCACTCAGTTGTTCTCAAGGCTCCTTCCTACTTTCGACAGCATCTCTGTTTCAGAACAACAATTACTCTCCGCTTTTGAAAAAATGTTTGTAACAGTTGGCAATGATAAAGTCTTTCAGGTAGTTATCAACAACGCCGAGCCTTACAAATCAATTATGAAAAGCATCTAATTTATGTTTCCTAATGTCATGGCAACCCCATGCGTTGTAGAATGTGTGCATGACTCTCCAGGGCTTTAGGGAACTTGAATGGATAGGTGACATAATCAACCAGGCAAAAATTGTTACACGTTTCATCTATGGTAACGTTGATGTATTAAACATGATGAGAGATGTAACCGGTGGAGTTGATTTGGTAGTTGTTGGCCACACCCGTGCTTCCACTGACTTTTTGACTTTACAGCAGTTCACATTCGTGTTCGATAATCTCATAGTCATGGTCAACTCGCCCGAATGGTCTCAATGTGTGAAATGCAACAAACCGTAGGGCCGTCTTGTTCGAAATCACATAGTCAGCGATGGTCAGTTGATTTCCGGGTGTAAACTTGTTACCTTTTTGAGGCTGCTAACGATTGCCCAAGGTGATTTAGGATCCGAACTTCCGTATGTGTGTGCAGGCATAAAAAAAATCTCAGTGACAATATCGACTTAATTGATGCGATATGGAAGAAACAACATCTTCACGCCACGGCCTTTTACCTTAATCTCCACTTTTTCAAACCGAGTTCTAAAGAAATTCAAGTTTTGACCCGTTCGTCGTTTTACACACAGAGTATCTTGGTCTTGACGAAACGTTGTATCCGGAGGTTAGTAGAGATATCTTTTGTTATAATGAAGGTCTAGGGGATTTCAGGACAAAAATGGCTAAAGATACCACACAGTCACACTCTCCAGGTATTATACCTAAGTTATAGTTTTCTACTTTCAATTCATCTGAACTTTTATTTAATGTTTAGTTATGCATTTATTGCTTTGATTTCTGTTTACTGCCATTTGGTGGTCACTGTTTGGACATCATAACTCGGAACTGCTCTCTGTTGTCACCGACATATTGAGCTAGCCATGCAGTTTTAAAACAACTAAGGTTCATAGTTTTGCTCAAAAGGAGCTTGAATAATTTGGAAAGCCACAAGCTCAACGAAGCAAAGGTTGTTCAATATCACCTCTCTCTTAAGAACAGGTAAACGAACGGTCCTAGATTAAAAGATCTTGAGTTAATATTGGGTCTTGAATATGGAATATAAATGACATAAAAATGCATAAAAACAAGGCTTGGGTTTTCGGGAGTTTAAGTTATATTTTTTACAAAATGCGGTTATATAAAGTAAGTATAACATAAAATGAGTTTTACATGAAATCAGGTATGTATAGTTTTACTCAACCTTTGTTAAGTTTTACATATGGGAGTTGGTTTAGTGCTAGTGTGCACGATCCCGCTAATGTAAGCATCAAGATCCGACTTATAAATATTTGTTCGGTTTAGTCGGTTCGGGACTTGATAAAGCACCAAATCCAAATCCAACTTACCAAACTATTTAAATATATGAATTACTTCAATAAAATCAGTAGCTTAAACAAGTTTGAGGATAAGTCGACCCGATCTCGGTATAAAACCAAGTTTGGTTCTGACATACTATAATCTTAAAAATATAAATAATATAAAGTGCAACATGAGTTAAAAAGGTTTAGAAAGATTTTTGGTGGTTTGAACGTTGACTAGCTAGTTAAGACGAGTAGTTCGACTTTTACTCGGTTTTTACCCGAAACTTGGTTTAAGCCAGGATTTGTTCCAACACTTCCAAAATCTTAAATAATATTAGAAATATAAAGTAATCCATAAATAAAAGATAGGTTGAACTTTTGGTGGTTTGAACATTGACTAACTTGTTAAAATAAGTGTTTGGTTTTACTCGATTTTTACCCGAAACTTGGGTTCAAGACAAGATTTGTTCTACACTTTCATATCAACTATATAGTAACTAAAAATCTAAAATATAAATAAAAATTCAGATTTAAAGTGTTTGATGCAACATGGTAGCTTAAAAGTTAATTAAAGTGCTTAAACGAGTGTCCGGTTTGGTTCGGTCCTTGACTCGGTATGAAACCGAGGATGATTACCACATGTCCTACACCATATGACTAAAATATAAAGATAAACTCAGATCTAGAATGTTTCATACAAGATGGTTGCTTAAAAGTTAATTAAAGTGTTTAAACGAGTGTTCGGTTTTGGTTCGGTCCTTGACTCGGTATGAGACCGAGGATGGTTACCACATGTCCAAAACCATAGAACTAAAATAAAGTAAAATTTCCAGATCTAAACTCAAACAAGAAAGTTAAGTGAGTAAACTTCCCGAGAACGACCCAAACGGGCCTAAAATGCAAAAGTAAGTGTTTGAAGGTCTAAAAACCTTAAACAAAGATGGAAATGGTTTTCTTAACATAAATTAACTTATAACAACTTAAAGTAACAATAACCTATACCTGAAACGGATTGAAACGCAAGATTCGTTTCCGTCGACTTTTAAAGTCGAACTTAAGCATAACTAGCTAGAACAACTTGCAAGTTCAAACAATTTGGGAGAGAATGGTGAAAATGTGAGGGGAAAAATGGTTGAGATGAGTGGGTATTTATAGGGAAAGATTAGGGTTTGAAGGATTGGGTGAAAGCTTTATCCAATGGATAACCGGTACACTTTGATTCTTTTTTTTTAAAATAATGTTAACATGTGTTTTAAATTAGATAAATTATATCCAGAGATAATAAAAATTTGGAGGGTTCTAGAATAATTATGGTTTGAGTCTTGGTCGGTTTGGATGGTTACAACACGAGTTCGGGCCTTAAACGAGCTAAAACGAACCGAAAACGTTAAAAAACATATTTTTGCTGAACTGTGCTGTATAGGCTGCTGCGCAGCGGCTGAGACCAGCCCTTACGCGCCACGAGATGTCGGGTTTTCGGGCACACTTTATTTTTTGACAATTTTAGTCCTTATAGTTTATTTTAGGTCGTTTTAAGCACAAAATAAGCATTTTAAACACCGTTAAAGGCTTTGAAACGAAACGACAAGTGTGAAACATAATTATAACATAATATTCTTTGTTTTATTAATATCCAATGATCCGAAAGCCAAAACGGATCGGGTTTACAATACAAAAACGAGTACAAACGAAAGCATAATTGATTCATTGGTTATTTGTTTGAGTCAATTATTTTGACGAGGCTTTGTTGATTAGTTTGGTTTTGATTCGGTTGATCGGTCTTTAGGTTGAACTTGTTGAATGATAAAATTTGCTTTCTAAGCAAACATTTTGAAAGTTGCTAGTAGTTTAATTTTGATGTACAAAATTTTAAAAAAATCATATTATTATTATTATTATTATTATTATTATTATTATTATTATTATTAAAACTAATATAACAATACAAATGACAAAAACATATAGAACAAATATTCAAAAGGGATGAGATCGGGACCGTAGCGATACCGACCGGTCGCGGTCCCGAAAATCCTGGTCATGAAAATCGCGAATTCTTGGTACCGGTATCGAAATATTCGGTTCGGTATCGGTACCTGTACGGGACCGGGATTGAAGGTAAAAATTCGGGAAATACTGGTCCCGTCTCGTACCCTACCGATACCGATCCCGTACCGGTACCGAAACTCAAAACTTTGGTACCGATTGGGACCAAATCAATACCGATTTCGGTACCGGTACCAACCGGTATCATTACCGATTTTGCTCATCCGTAATTCAAATGGAAATATTTTATTACTATTACGGCCAAGTAATATTTAAAAAATGTATAAATATATAAAAAAGAAAGGGAAAATTCCCAAAATAGCCCATTTAGAGAATGTGGTTCCAAGTTTGTCCCTCCAAATTCAAGTTTCCAATTTTGTCCCTTTGGTATCTCGTCGCAGCCGACATGTTAGCGAACCCCGACGATGTGTTAACATAACATAGGGTTGATAATGCTTTATGTTGCTAACATAGGGTAGCAGCGATGCGTTAATGTTTAAAGCAGGGGTTCCACGGCGTTAGTTGATAACACATCGCTGCTACCCTATGTTAGCAACATAAATGCATCGTCAACCCTATATTATGTTAGCAACATAAACGCATCGTCGGCGACTTGTTGACATAACATAGGGTTGACGATGCGTTTATGTTGCTCACATAGGGTAGCGGCGATGCGTTATCAACTAACGCATCGTGGAACCCCTGCTTTAAACGTTAACGCATCGCTGCTACTATATGTTAGCAACATAATGCATTGTCAACTCTATGTTATGTTAACACATCGTCGGCGACGAGATACCAAAGAGACAAATTTAAAAACGTAATTTTAAGAGGACAAACTTTGAAACCACATTATATAATGAGCTATTTTAGAAATTTTCCAAAAAAGAGATGCTTATTCTCGTGAGAACTTATCATAAGAATATATACTAAGCCCATTGGCTAAAGCCCATGCCACTCACCTCAAACTTGTTCGATAAACATTTTTAACATCTACTCCAACCCCCACCCACCCACAAAAAAAATATTTAGAGGCACACAAAATGGGTATTAGAATAAAACAAGTTCAGGTATGGAACCGGGTTTTGGTATAAATAGGTATTAGCAATACTTGGGTTGGGTTCGGGTATTGTCTTCAAAAACCATACCCTATGTATCAGGTTCGGGTCGGGTATAGAACCGGGTATTTGTATACCCTATTTCCGGGTATTGAAAAAACCATATTTTCAGGTTTTTCTGGGTATAGATTGGAACTTTTTAGGGATTGCACTTTTTAGGGGTATTTTTCAATTAATTTTCGGGTAATTTCGAGTATAGATCGGTATTTGAAAAACCTGATTTTGAGTAATGGAAAAACCCGATGCCGGGTATGTACCTGGTTCGGGTTTTCGGGTATTTCCGGGTACAAATCCGGCCCGGTTCAGGTATGGGTTTTGATACTAAAATGCATACCCTATCCGTACCCTACGGGTAGAGTCGGGTATGAGTTCGGGTATTAAAAACCCGGGTATAAAAAAACCGGTTCTGGGTTCGGGTTTTTTGTGCACCTCTACATATATTACTCTTATTCCTTAAGTGAGACTAGATTCCACAGCCATTTAGTTGAATGACATATACTTTTGCCACTAGACCAAGCTATTGGTTGTTGATAAACATAAATTAAACTTTTGTTGAAAGTATATAATATACTTTCAACAAAAGTTTAATTTATGTTTATTAACGTTTTATTTTTAATGGAAAGAACTGACTTAATAATATATTTAAAGGAACATGTTACATGTTTGAAAGGCAATCCAATAATCCATAAACCATAGCAACCTTGGATCCACACCTTCATCAAACACCTTTCATCGCCAGCCATCGTATCCCTCCATCACCGCCACCAAAACCACTGCATTTGCGACCACCGACCAACACCGTTCACCACTACTGCCTCATCATTATATAGTTATATACTGTAACTTATTTAAAAATATTATATCAATTATAAGAATAGGTTTATTTTGTTTTTAAGAAGTTAATATGAGGAGTTAAAAGAAAGGGAAATGAGGTGGTTGTGGGGTAAATATGAAAAGGGAAGTAACAAAATGGGCCAACAATCCAGTATGGAATTAGGGGACTGATGTGATCACCCCCCACGACACAATCAACAATTTATCAAATAATTGGTTAAATACATAAGTTAAAAAAACAACTTTAAATTTCTTTTATGAAAAAAAACCCTGATATAAACTAGAATTAAAATTAATGAAAGTTAAATTTCGTTTTTAACAGGATTGGTTTTGCTATTCAAAAGGGGGTTGCGGCGCAGCTTGTTGCCCGTTTGTCTGTCACTTTATTGTAATCGTTTAATAGTAAATTATATAAATGATTATAGACCTTTCAACTATCAAAAAAAATAACATGTCCGTAAAGGGACATATATTTGATAGTAACTTAATACGTTAGCATAAAAAAAAAGAGAGAGAAACAAATATTCATTTACATTCAAATCCGGTTGTTCAAGGGGGGCGAAGCCTAGTAACCATGAGTTCCAAGAAGGGATCGTCCGGGTAGCGTCCGAGCGAGGGACAGTGTTTTTGGTGGTAGTCGCTTTGATGAAAAGTTGTTATTGACCATTAGTGCTTAATATGGCCAACAAAAACTTGATCTATCAATGCAAGTATCTTAAGTTATGGCCAACAAAAAGTTGATCTATCAATGCAAGTATCTTAAGTGGCAAATGATTCCCAATGTCAATTAATTGGTCATCACTCACTAGTGGTATGTTGATGATTAGTGGTAACTAAGCATTAGCGATAATAATGTTGTCAGTTTAAATTTGCGAAGGGTAACTCCGATCTAAGTATCAATATTTATAACTATTAACTAAAACGATGTGATGATGTGTTCCTCACATAATGAAAGTCTTTGGCGTGTTGATTTCATAATAAATTCCACATATTTGTTTTATTATTTCTTACAATTTTTCCGATTAAACGTTCACATGTTCCCACGATATATTTCAATACAAAAGAGATTTGTACGTTACTCATAACATATATCTAGACTATGAATTCCAAAACCTATAATATTTATGAGATTAAAATATAACATCAGCAGTATATCTTACAACATATATAATGTTCTTTTATCTTTATCTTTATCTTTATCTTTTTTTTTTTTAG
The DNA here is from genome assembly GCF_021521415.1 of Bidens hawaiensis. NCBI lineage: Eukaryota > Viridiplantae > Streptophyta > Magnoliopsida > Asterales > Asteraceae > Bidens > Bidens hawaiensis. The sequence goes on from NW_027493293.1 coordinate 137,806, forward strand.
TTTTCACAAAAATATATAATAAAAAGTAGCTAGTTTCATGGTTTAATGGTTACTCACTTACCCTTTAAACCTGTAGAAAATGCGTTATTATCTATACATTAAATTCGAGAATAATAATTGAAACACATTCAAACTGCAAAAGAGCCAAGATACGTGCCGTTCACGTGAGATGGCCCCATTCAACATGTTTTTTTGTGCATGTATAACATAAATGTATATCCAAGATGAAATGAAATCCAGATAGATATCTACTACCATCATTTTTCTTTTCTTTTTATATTATAACTTATCCAATCAACTATTGTACGTGTCAGATTAAATTGGGACATGTTATACTCATTACCTATTGCCATCATTATGTTAAAGATATTTCCCTAGGTAAAGCGGGAGAGGGAAGCGTCACATGAGCTTGTCGAACACTGCATCGCTCTTGTGTGAGTGTTCGGAGAGCTCACTCATGCTCGTGAGCTTCCAAATATCATACACGAGCCTTAACTTTATTTTATTAAAGTTGTTATCATTTACTTGGTATAAGACATGATAAATAAGTGCGTGATTTTTATGCTTATGTGACGCTTGTGTGGTAATACGCTCTCTTTCATCATGCTAGGTATAACACATGCTCTTGTAAATATGTTACTTGGTTATTGGTTATTTAATAATAATTAAAAAAGATTTAAAGCTGAATTTGAATAAATATTAATCATAATCTTAAATATGGATTCAAATTCAAAAATATGGCTCGGGTTTGAATAGATTTCCTTCATCCAACTTACATATATACAAAAGAAACATAAATAATATGTTTCTTTTTGGTGTCTTGCATTTGCCACATTATAATGTTCACAAACACTCTTTATTTATACAAATCACTTTTTGCTAAATATGTTTAATTGCAATTTACTAGGCAATTTTTATTTAACCGAGACTTGAATTCAAAAACTTTAGGTGTTTAAAAGACTTTGTTCTCGTCACTGGAGTGCACCAACCTCGAGACCAAATACTTATCAACTGGTCACTTGAAATAACGTAGTATGTTATTTCAATATATTAATTGTCGTGAATTTTATTTATCTTAGTTATCTATACATTTAAAAAAAATTTATTACATTAGTGTACGTTAGAGAAATGTTGCATTTTTCTACACTTTTATAAGTTCACTAGGCCAGAGCGCATGTATAGGGTTGGTGACCCCTTGTAGATTTTTTCTCAGTGTTGCTAATTAAAATCAGATCGATTAGGCTGTGAATCATGTGATTCATTTTGTATAAGTTAAATCATCATTGATTGGAATGAATAACCGGGTTCACGGATTTTGGTAAGCATATTATAGATAAGATTTTTTCCAAAATTTCTTTTCTTTTTATAAACTGACAAGACATTTATAGAATTTTTAAAAGTTCTTTGCCTCGAACAACATGATTATACTACAAACTCATTCATATTCTTATTGTGAATTGAACCAGTTTACTCGTTGATCAATGATTTTGTGAGGTAGACCAATTCATTGTATGTCTAGAGTATACTAGCTGTGCAAAAGTAATAGACTTGGACCGGAGGAGGTGAGGCATGGTGTTTAGTAATCAAAGCGTTTAAATGGCACCTAAAAGGGTTCACACTTTCCCCCAGGTTAGGATGAATGTTTCAAGGTTGAAACATTACACGAAGGGATAAGTTGCATAAGCATAGGGGCTAAGCCCTGAGATATGCCTTAACGCCCGAACGTTAAAGTTGCTTTGGTAAAGACTAATGAGTGGAATACCATTCCTTTCATGAGTTAAACAACGTTAAATGTAAGATGGGTTAAGGTTTTAATGAGCTTTAAAATCTTCTACACAAACACACATTAATTTAAGAACTGTTTTTAATTTAAATTAAGGGGTGTTAAGCGGGGTTAAACCATTTCCTTTATGTGAAATGAAGTAAAAATTGGTAAAGTAGATGATGGTGACGTCTACATAGAGTTAAAGGTCATGAATATATACCTCATAGTCTAATAGACATTTTCATGAACAACGGTTACAATGAGTTGTGTTGCAAACTTGATTTGTCATTTGAGGATATTAGTGTTTAGTTAGATACTTAGATTAGATCTTTGCTTGGGAAATGTAAGATATCTATAAATATAATACATGTTAAAACCTTTATGGTACCAATACTTTGAAAGTATATACAAAAGTTAAAAGCTTAATCCATCTTTTAAAATTATCACTAGAAACCGAGATACAATGAAATGTTACATATACACAATAATATACGACAAGCAGACAAGACCAAGACCAAAACCCTATTGTTATTTATTTTTCAACCTAACCCTGTTTTTTATCACCTATTTTGTAGTTGTACCTAGTGTCGACACTGTATATTTCGAACGATCATACCGAATACTTTCAAAAGATGATCACTTGACAAACCCTTAACATAAGTCGATTAGGATATATTGTCTATGTGATTATCATTGTATGTCTTTTTGTCATACAGTATACAATATTATTGCAAAATTTCAATTTATTTTGACCCGACTGATCGATATGGTTTTTTCTTCAAATTGATAAATAACTAGATATTGAAACATGATAACATAAAAAAAAATTGTTACTGAATCTAGTAATGAACACTAATGATCTTGACCACATGGTTTTATAAGATGAATGAGGAACCAAAGTGTGTTTAGATATCTGCATATATACCATGACATTGATCAATGAAATAATTGATAATTATATTATGGTAGAAGATAAGTGTGATTGATGATGGGGATGTTGGAAATGGTGTAGGAAACATGTGAATTTGTATTTTCATGGGCATGAGTATGGGCACTGGGCTATGCCACCATTTTCTGTCATCTCTCTAGTGATCATATATACCACCTGAAGAAATTGACTACTCAAAGAACAAGTGAGTACTCAAAGATCATTTGAACCTGTTCAACTCATTTGCACAGAAAGGTAAATCACTTTCTATACTGTTACTTTAGGGTTTATCTTCATTTGTTTGAAAAATATATATAAATTTTCAGATATTGTATTACACATGTTATGAAATATAAGTAGACATAAATTCCAATTTCTGTTTCCTGCTTATGTGACAATTGACATGGATATGAGAATAGACACATTAATATCATTTATTGTATTCATTTCATTAATCAAAATTTAAACACTAAGATTTATGAATGGTGAAGAAATATATTATGAAAAAATGATTAAAGGCTTGGTGACATTACCCAATACATTTATAGAAATGTTATTAGGTCGTGTTTATAATATCGTATGCCTTGATTATAGGCAATTGTGGTCAATGGTTGGTAATGCAATCAACCATGTCCGCATTCCTTAATAACTACAAATTGGTCTAATGGGGTATTATATTACAAAGCCAACACTATTTACATGTGTTTCAAATCTTTTTATTTGGACTAACTTTTGGTTATGTTTACTGAATGTGACCTCCTCTTGCATTGATAGCTCTTTATATAAAATATAAATAGTTATAATCTTAATGATAAAAAGTTATGATTATTTGAAGTTAGATATTTGTCAACTAATGTGTCCCTATACCTCTTTCTGCACAATGATCTCTTGGGTTTGCGTTAGCTTCGAATAAAAGTTCCCTATTTTCAAGATTTACATCCATAATTCATTTTTTTAATGATGAATTTTTTTTTAATCCTTGTTGTACGTGGAATCCTAATACTCTCCTCTCAAACTCAAGTGTTTAAAAACTTTGTTTTTCTCAATCAATCACCACCATAATTCATTTGAGCAACACCTCCTTATATTCCTATTTTAATGGAATGAATTTATTAACTTTTGTTGAAACTATCTAATAAGCAATATGTTTATAAACTATAATAATAATAATGATAATAAAAAATAATTTTACACTAACAAATATATATGTACAAATTATGATGAACTTACATCCTTTCTGCTCACTCACATTCGACTATGGTTTCACATTTTCAGAACAACATAAAAATAAAATTCAATGATTTTTGACAAAAATTTGGATGCATGTGTGTTCTTAAATAAAATTTAAAAAAATAAATGTTGATGTCAGACATATATTCACATCTCATTCTCATTGCTTGCACACACATGGCTTATAGCCATCTCCACTTTGGTGGGATGGTAAAGGCTTTGGCCTTTGGGTGAGAGGTCCAGGGTTCGATTCCTGGTAATGGTGATATAATGTAAATGGTAGGAGGCAAGCTTTAACATTCAAAAAAAAAAAAAAACATGGCTTATAGCTACTTTATCCGACACAAATAACAATAGCATTAGCTTTCTGATTTTTAATATCTTTTTAATTGTTATAGATTACAAATATTGTCATGTTATTGGTATTGCCGATTACGCTTCATTGGTTTTATCTCTTAGGCTATGTATAGTGGAGGGGCTACAAATGGGGGGCGAATTGTGACACGTGACGTCCAGTCAGCAAATGAGGCGAATTTGTTTTTAGGGTGTAATGGTGTAGGGCTACAAGTTGGGCCCACAGTATCTTTTTTTATTATTTTCTTTTTATAATTAAACTAATCAAATAAAACAAATTTATTTAAATAATAAAACAAAAATACATTAAAATTAAAAAGAAAGACAAAAAAAACATAACTAAAAAAAATATATATAACTAAAAATATAAAAAAACATATAGCTCGGTTGGCGTACAAGTTTAGGTTCAGGTCGAAAAATTGAAACGGATAGCTCGGTTGGTTTAGGTTCATCGGGTTCCATTGTAAGTTCACGTTCGGTTGGTTTTGCGAACCATGGTGTTGACCGAAAGGAGGGAATGGGTGGTTCGGTTGGTTCGGTTGTTTCTAGGATTCCTTTTGCATATACATATATATACACACACACAACATATATACATATACATATATATACACACACAACATATATACATATACATATATATATGTATATCACACACACAACATATATACATATACATATACATATATACACACACACATACATATAATATAATAATAATAATTCTTCTTGTTCCAGGCGATAATATCACCTCGCCCCCGCCCCAAATCGCCCACTTATCGCCTAGGGGGGCGGTGTTCGCACCCTTTCGCGCCCAAAAATCGCCCAAATCCGCGCCCACTACACATAGCCTTAGTTTTCTTAGCAAGGTGATGCGTGTACATACACTAGATTTTAATAACTCAAATCATAACTTAATAACGGATAATAATCTACTATTAAAACAATTTATCCGGTAACACTTAAATATTAACTTTCGTAATTGAGGACATTCACACTCACATAACCATCATAGATTTACACTTATTTTTCAGTTTATTTCGCCAATAGATATGACTATGAGCAGTAGGGAATTAAACAAACCTTACTTAGAAATGAAATCGAGTGATATCAAACGTGAATCTATGATGATTGTCTGAGTCATGTTTCGTTCGACAATGTAAATGGATATCAGTCACTGAGTTATAATTTTGTTTTTAAAAATCAAATTTGTCTATATTGTATCACATACATACATACATCTTATTTGTGTACTTTTAAAAAATTACAATTGTAGAAACACAAACTTCTCTATACCAACAATCAATTTATTCACATCGCCTACGGTGAACATTGGATTAGTTAATGTTTTTATATTCATATACGTGCTAATATTTTCTGTACTTTATGAGAATTGATCTCTCTAGCTTTTACGGAGTAATAACTATTAATGCTTGTATTTGTAAGCATTTTGTTTATTACGTACTTAGCTTCGCACGGACTAGCTAGAGAATAAACAATTAAACATCAGATCTTCTAAACGAGGATAATTATATGTATTCATATAGTTAACATTTTTATATTCAAAATGTTAACACTTCAATAGTTTCTCCTGTTTATTTATAACTAAACTCCCTTGCCCTAGATCATATCTTTGCTACTACAAATGACAAAACTGCCCTGAATTAATCTTTAACACTCATATCATATACCATCATATATATACTATAAATAATATAGAAGTGAGGGACCTCTTAAATTTTAAGAGGTACCATTTTTATTGCATATTTTACAAGTAACAATGCATAGAATTTTAAAAATGTAGGGGTAATATAGTTTTTGCTCATTCAATAACAATTTACAATAACGGTCCTTCAACTTCAATCAATTTTAGTTAATTTAATAAATAGTTACACATTTTCCCCTCTTTATAAACCAACTACCCTCCACGACTTTTCAACAGCCATAACTTTTTCACGCGTTAATATTTATTCTAAAAAAGTACACCATAAAAAAGAGCATTTTATTCTCTTTAATTTGAGTATGATATTGTTATAGTTTATTAATTAAAAAAAACTAGCATGTTATGTGATTACCAGTTATTACCGACAACGGGTTGGGCAAGTTCGGCTATTGGTGTCGGAACGGGTTAAAGTTGGGACAAGTTTAATACAAAAAAAAGGTTAAGTTAGTTCTTGTCGGGATGGGTTTAGAATGAAAGGGGTCAGGCCAAAACGGGTTTCGGGTTAGAACATTTTTGGTTGGCACAAGTCCGTCAAAACGGATTGGGTTAAAAAGTAGTTTATTTGAAATTACTATACATTTCATCTTTGTTTCTTGATTGTCGCCGGCAATCACTCTAGCCACATATGACAATGTTTATACATATCGATTTGCTCGCGTTTAGGCATTGTGTGGCGTGCTTACTGGCACCGGTTGGCGGTTACACGTCCGATGCCAAGTTAAATGCATACCACCGTGGAGTTATACACATATCATTGCTAGGTTACAAATGTTCTAACACCGGTTGAGTTTGCACGTCCACCGCTGCATCGCGCGGGCACCTGGCTAGTATATATATATATCTCACAAGTTTGTATACTTTATCTTATACAGAAAATGGAGCCAAAACAACATGCAGAAACCAACCCATCACCATTATTCCAACCTGCTCAAAGGGACGTCCGTGAATCACTTGAAGTATTCAACCCATCAACCCACAACACGACCGCTCCAGTCCGGTCACAACCCACTTGGCGGAGCTGGGTGGAGCCATCACAGAACCACCCAGCTCCACCAGTAGATGCCAGTGTTAATAATGTTAGCCCTGACATCTCCACCTCCCAGTCGGGCAGACTGCCAGATACTGAGATCAAGTCATGGATGGCCCTTAAAGATCCTAAGCCATTTGAGGTACCGCCGTTTGTTCCGAGTCCAGCCTCGCCTGGTGGAATTGTAGGTGCGGCCGAACAACGAGCGGCCGAGTGGGGGTTGGTTTTGAAAACCGACGCCGAGACTGGGAAACCGCAAGGGGTTAAAGTTAGGACCTCGGGTGAGGACCCTAATGCTAAACCGGGTAAGAATCGGAGGGATTCGGGTACCTCGGTTCAGAGTTCTAGTGATATATCAGATGATGGATCAGGTATTATTATTATTATTATTATTATTACATTGGTACCATATGTTCTGTTTTAATTATGGTAAAAATACTACAATAAACTCTAACTAGTATATTTTATACGCTACTTTAATTAAGGTACCGAAGGAGGATTAAAAGTATCCGAGGACTTGAAAGACGCGTTATCGACATTTCAACAGACGTTTGTGGTTTCTGATGCCACGAAACCCGACTACCCGATTTTGTATGCGAGTGCGGGTTTCTTCAAGATGACCGGTTATACTTCTAAAGAAGTTATCGGTAGAAACTGGTATTGATCGCTTTTATAACTTTGTAATCCTTTTGCTTTTGTTGAGTTAAACTCGAAAATACAACTTCATACACATTATAGTTACTACTTACTAGAAAACAAGCATTTGCGAATGTTAAAACCGGAAAGGTTTTTTTCAACTTTAAAATGTTGGTAATTTTTACAGTCAGTTTTTGACGACTGCTTAATCTCTCATCCTAACTTAGTTTTGCGACAAAAGTTTCACTCTCAAAGTTAGCGACGGTTCTAAGATCGAATATTATATAATCTATTCTTTTGCCAACCGGCATATTTCTTATTTGTTAATTAAATATGTTTTATCACACACTCTTTAAACCGACCACTACATTTACACAATTATCCAACCTAAAGGACTCGAATTCTCAATCATTTAGAAAGAAAAAAAAACATCTTTATATAAACATTGTTACTGTTAGACTACATACCTTTTGATTTAAAAGATATTTCAATAGTTTTCAAGACCGACCTATTGTAATTTTCTTGAGTTTTTAGGAAAATATTATCACCGTTTTGGCGTTTTTCGACCACGTTATATTTTATTATACTTCTTGAAACATTTTAAAAACTACATTTATTTGACTTTAGACTTTTAAAAAGCTCATGAGAGTACGAGACTTTTTCTTTAACTGACTTATATTTATTTTATTTTCAACAACAATGTATTTACGGCGATTGGTCAAATTTGCGACAGTTTGGTTCCCGTCGCTAATTTTACTTTTTCCGTTGTCGCTAGCTTTGACCCTTGAGATTATGACATCTTTGTAGTAGTCTCCAAAAGGTAACAAATAAGCATGCTCGGTGTGGGTTGAACTTTAAAGTTATATATTTTAGCCTAAAAACGTGAAACTGAACTTTTATACTTTTAACCTTTATAACATATGAACATATTAAATATGTTGGTTGACTTGGTTGGGTTGCAGCCGTTTCCTACAGGGTGCGGACACGAACCCTGAAGATGTGGCTAAAATCAGGGAAGCATTGCAAAAGGGTTCAACATATTGTGGCAGGCTTCTTAACTATAAGAAAGATGGTTCACCCTTTTGGAACCTTCTCACTGTCTCCCCCATCAAAGATGAATCCGGCAACATCCTCAAATTCATCGGGTATGTTTATTTAAACCGTGATATTATATGCCACATTTATCATCGAGTATAAATGATTGTGTCACATGTCTGGTATCTAATGTTTTAACGTACAATGGATACTAACAAACGATTCTTTAGCATGGTGACAACTCTAGTGTCGCCCTAACAAAGCTATTGCAACGTGAGTTGTATCATTTTGTCGCGTTATTAACTATTTTCCACTTTTCGTATCTGAAAAGACTTATACGCCCCCATCTAATTAATATAGGTCCTTTGGTTTGGTTATTTTAGACCGCGATATTATATGCCAGATTTATCATCGAGTATATGGCTACGTCACATGTCATGTGCCTCATGTTTAACGTACCATGAATACTGACAAAATCCTCTTTAGCATGGTGACAACGTGGTGACAACTCTAGTGTCGCCCTAACAAAGCTATCGATCGCAGCCTGAGCTGTATCATTTTGTATTGTTACTAAAAAGTTTTCCCTTTTCGTATCTTGAAAGACTAACATGCCCCCATCTAATTAATATAGGTCCTTTGGTTTGATTATTTTAGACGGCGATATTATATGCTAGATTTATCATCGAGTATATGGCTACGTCACATGTCATGTGCCTCATGTTTAACGTACCATGAATACTGACAAAATCCTCTTTAGCATGGTGACAACTCTAGTATCGCCCTAACAAAGCTATCGATCGCAACATGAGTTGTATCATTTTGTCATGTTATAGATAGTTTCCACTTTTCGTGTCTGAAAAGACTAAGATGCCCTCATCTAATTAATATAGGTCCTTTAGTTTGAGTATTTTAGACCGCGATATTATATACCAGATTTATCATCGAGTATAGGAAGGTGTCACATGCCTAGTATCTCATGTTTAACGAACAAAGGATATGAACAAGTTCTTCTTAGCATAGTGCAATCCTTACAAAGCTATCCCAATGTGTCTTGTATTATTTTGTTATGATATTAAATGGTTTTCAGTTTTCACTCTACGTGAAAAGACTAACATGCCCTCATTGGGTTTTCTATCAACAACTACACACGAGTAAGGTGATAGACTGATAGAGATGACTCGTGTATATGCCCTACCAAATTCACATATAGCAAAACAATTTAAAAAGCTTATTTGTAATTTAATTTATTCAATTTGTTTTTTTTAGTTCATTAGATAAGATCAAGGAGGGATATCTATGGTGGCCCTTTAATATATGGACCATTTAATTGAGAGCATATTTGTGAGTGATGTTACTAGGAGATGGTGAGTGATAGGTCTAGTCTTTATTATCCATATGACCCTATAGGGTGCACTTTATTTCTAATTCAATTGTCAATGATGTTTATCGGGATACTTGTTTTATCATTCTAGTTTACTTTTACTTTTGCACCCCCAATATAAAAGGTCCAAACATGACTGCTAGGGCTGTCACTTTTACCCGAAACCCAACCCGAAAAAATCCGTACCCGAACCCGAACTAACCCGACTCGAAGAACCCGAACCCGAGAAAAGGCTAACCCGAACCCGAACCGAAGTAATTCGGGTTGGTTCTCGGGTTTGATTTATAAGATTTGGGTCAACCCGAAAAACCCATATAAACTTTTAGCTTTGAAATTAAATATATTTTTATGTATAATAGGCTAAGTCTTAGCCACTAAAGTTATCAGAAACTGGCTTTAATAAATTGTTGTCATTTTAACTATTATGGATCGATTGTTTATTATTAATTATGTTTACCGTTTATTATTAATAGCAACCGTAATCGAACAACCGAATCACGTCCGATTGAATACGATTATGGTTCGAGTTAGTTTTACTCTTCTTTTGAATTATTTTATCAAGTTAGGTTAGTTTATTATTTGATCATTTGTGCTATAAGCAAAGAAAAATATGTTGTTTTAATTTTCGCATTGTAGTTTTCTAAAAAAATTTGGTTTTGTGTTTTTTTTTCTAGAATACTCGAAACCCGATTAACCCAACCCGAAAAAACCCGAATCCGAATTACCTGAAACCGAAAAACCCGTGAGAGATTTGGGTTGGGTTTCGGGTCAAGATTTAAAACTTTGAAACCCGAAGAACCCGACCCGAATAACCCGAAAAACGAACCCGAAGAACACCCCTAATGACTGTCACATGTTTGTTGACATGAAAAAACATTTTTTCGACAACCTTTTTTAATTTAATTTTTGTAACGCATTTGATTCGAGCATGTTTGGGATTTAGTTTGTAAAATGTTTATTTGGTTTATTGGTGTTTCAAAAATCCAATAAGTTAAAATGTGTTTAGCAATCAAAATTTTTTTTTTTTTAGCTTTTTGAAAGGTTAAACATTTTTTTCAGAAGTTCCAAATCCTGACTGTTTAAAATGGTTTTTTGAAAAAGCCAATAAGCCAATAAACATTTTTTCAAACTCAATCTAAAATATGCTCTTAGTCACCACCATTCCGAAAGACAAAACACTGCTAAACGTTTCGCGTTTAAAGTTTATCAATTTGACCCGTACAAACTCTTCTAAACAAAGTAAGCCAATTGATACCGGACACGTGGAGTTACTACAAGAAGATTAGACAAACTTAGTTAAAATTAGTTGAAGTTTGACACTTAATTATCCCAGTGTGTACACTTGAACGTAGTATCCAAGCTTGACACTAACTTTATGTTCAAAAAATATATGAAATTATACATGTTTCTAGTTTTTTTTTTTTTTTTACAACGGGCTGTAAACTTGAGCGTTTTAGTTTTGTTAATTAATAATTCGTTCATTTATATTTGTTTTTCATGTGGATAATAACAGAATGCAAGTGGAGGTGAGTAAGCACACCGAAGGCACGAAAGAGAAGACGCTTCGGCCTAACGGGTTGCCTGAATCTTTAATTCGATATGATGGTACTCCTGTTTATTTATTTTAAGATTGTAGTCATGAAAAAAGTAGATTAATTTGAAATACTACTAGATAGGGCAAAATATTCGTTGAGTAACTATCAAAGCATATAATTTTTAGAGTTAATTATATGGATGTGGTAATTTTTAAAAGAACCATTAGAGCATACCAAGTCAAACAAATACAAGTTTAACTAGCTTGTTTTCTTACAAATAGATAAAATTTGACAATTTTTAATTTTAATATGTTTAATTAATATGTTGCAGCCCGGCAAAAAGACATGGCAACTAGTTCAGTGACCGAGTTGGTGGAGGCAGTGAAACGACCAAGATCACTAAGTGAATCCACCAACCGTCATCCATTCGCGACAGACTCACGAAACAATAGCGACAAAGACAAACCCGGCGTTTTCAATTTAGGCCGTCGAAGATCTGCTGAAACTGCGGCTCCTCCGGCACCACCACCACGCCCGAGACGGAACTCACATCCCGGTGTCCGAACATTAACAACCATGCAACCGATTGATGAACTCCCGGAAAAGAAGCAGAAAAAATCAAAGCGACTTTCTTTTATGGGGTACTTCAAAATAGATTTAAAAAAAAAGTTCCCATTTTTTAGATTTTGAAACCCGTTAGGTTTTGGAGTTTGTGGTTTTCACTTACGCTGTGTTCCTGAGTTTCATTTAAAGGAGGAAAGAGAAAGAAAGTGAGGGATGTAAAAAAATTGTGTGTTCTCAAGTTTCATTTAAGGAAGGAAAAGAAATGAAATCATAAAAAGGGTGTTCCTGAGTTTCATTAGAGGAAAGAAAAGGAGAGGAGATGAGAGAAAATTAGGAGTAAAATAAGAGAATTTGTATCTTTTCAATTTGAAAAGATTTAGAAGGAAAGAAAATTGAAGAGAAAGAAGGGATGTCAAAAGAAAAGAGAAGAGGAGAAAACTTTCTTTTCTTTACCTTTCTTTTTATAAATGAACTCGGGAACACAGCGTTACAATTTCGTTTTGATTTTTTTCGGTTTTATCATTTTGATTTGAAAAACTTTGGTTAAAAAATGATTAAAAATAATGAATATAAACATTATATTTTGGGCCCGCCAATAAAAATGTAAAAAGAAACTAGAGAGAAAAAAAAAAGAATTATTCATTCATTTCACAATAATAATACATAGATGATAGGTCACAATTACATTGGAGAGTGAGAAACTGAAAAACCCATAATAACTATTGGGTTGGGCCTAAAGCCTATAACTAATGGGTTAAGCTTTAAATGTCTTCTTTTTATAAGCAGTCTTTTTTTTTCTAAATAAATAATTCATGTTTTACAACTCTGGGCTACACCAATTATAACTTTTTTTATAAATTACTTAAAATATGTTTTTATGGTTCCAGTCGGTTTAGTCAGTTCGGTTTATTCGAATTTTGGATCATAAAAAAACCGAAACAAAAATTGATGTTTTAAAAGAGTTCAAATATTTTGGTTCGGCTGTGGTTCATTTTAATTTGGTTTCGTTCTCAGCCTATTTCTAATTAAGTAGTTTAGCTTAGATTGTTTATGTTAACACACAAGTTTATAATTCAGGGTAGTTATGCTATATGCTATTTAATATTTCTGCTCGTGATTATGATATAGTATTAAGAATTATGTATATCATTATGATGTAGGATTAAGAAGAAAAACCGAAAAAGTAGCGAAGCATTTGATGATGGATTCGAGGGAGACGTTAACATTCAGGATACAGATGGTGAGGCTGATGATGAAGACGATTATACATTTAAGAAGGATGATACGAGGCCGGAGAGTTTGGATGACAAAGTACGAAAGAAAGAAATGAGAAAGGGTATCGATTTAGCGACAACTCTTGAGCGTATCGAGAAAAATTTCGTCATTACTGACCCACGACTTCCCGACAATCCCATTGTAAGTCTTTACTTGTCGCTATTCGAAAACTTTTATCAGTAATGACAATCAAGTCAATTCTGTCGCTATGAGTTGCAACAAAAAATAATCACACAAGATTTTAGTATATGATTTTACTATGCATTTTAATCTTTCGTTAGAATATTCAAAAGTACTAACACTTTAATGATCTCTATCACTAGATTTTCGCATCCGATAGTTTCTTGGAGTTGACAGAGTATAGCCGTGAAGAGATCCTAGGAAGAAATTGCAGGTATGAAAAACAGAATATATTAAAAGTGGTAAGAAAGTATACATCCGTGATCCGTTGGTAATTTCTCTATATTTATTGTATGAAGGTTTCTTCAAGGGCCTGAAACTGATCCATCGACGGTGAAGAAAATTCGAGAAGCAATCGATAACCAAACAGAGGTTACTGTACAACTCATCAATTATACGAAAAGCGGTATATAAATACACACATTCACATATCTTTTGTGGCAATTTATTTCGATGTGACAATTTATCAGGCAAAAAATTGTTTATGTTAAATATCTTTTGTGACAATTTATCAGGCAAAAAATTTTGGAACCTGTTTCATCTACAACCTATGCGTGACCAAAAGGTACTATTCTAGGAAATGCCCAAAATTTAGTTACACAATATTAATCAGTCCGTCAGTGGTCCCTTCGTGAACTATCCATTGTGAATGCCGACTGATATGTAATATGTTAGTCGGCGAAAGTCAGTTTTCTAGTAGTGACAAAATGAACCGTTTGGTTTCTAGTTATTTCGATGCATTTCATGAAAAATAACTTTAAAATAATTTTATTAAGCATGTGTATAAATAAAGATTGTATGTACTTTTTTGTTGTGTAGGGAGAAGTACAATACTTCATTGGAGTGCAACTAGATGGAAGTCAGCATGTTGAGCCACTTCATAATTGTATCCCTGAAACCACTGTTAAAGATGGTTCAGTTTTGGTAATCACAAGCCTCTATACACCAATATTTTCCAGCATGTGGATGGTCACTAAAGTGTCGTGTCTTGGTCGTTTCAGGTGAAAGAGGCTGCGGAAAATATTGATGTAGCAGTGCGAGAACTTCCGGATGCTAATATGGTAAAACTCTAGTAACTAGAAATGTAGACATGTGATTTGCACATAATTTTCCATGCGCACTTTTAATACAAAGAGGTTGTTGTAGTAATTGTGACCGAACTTTACGACAAAAAATGTAAATTTAGGCATTTAGCGACTGATTTGTGACAAAAATCACAAAGTTGCAAAATTTATGACAATTCACCGGTCGCATATTTGGGACCGAAATATTGGTTGTTAAAAACAATCGCAAAATTATTCACTAGTTGTGAAACAGTCGCAACTTTGATTACCGCAACACTCATTTACGACCGAAATTGCTAACGAGACCAAGTTTTCAGTAGTGAGAATAAAACTCGTTACAATTTCTTTGTTAAAGTTCTTGATGATACACAGACCCCAGAAGATCTATGGGCAAAACACTCGAATACAGTTCAACCGAAGCCTCATCGAAGGGACACATCAGCGTGGAAGGCTATTTTAAAGGTAGTATATCCTTAAAAATGTCTCGGATTTGATCCGTCGCTAGTAATTATACACGTTCTGATCCTCTGAGTACCGAGACATCTAACCAGTTCTGGTGTTTTAATTAGGTTATTGAGAGTGGAGAAAAGTTAGGATTAAGGCATTTAGGCCCATAAAGCCTCTAGGTTCTGGTGATACAGGAAGCGTTCATCTAGTCGAGTTATGTGGAACTGGTGAATTTTTTGCGATGAAAGCAATGGACAAAGGCGTAATGATTAACCGTAACAAGGTAAGCACATTGCATATGTTGTTCTTTTATGTCATAACTCATAATAATAATACTCCACCATGAAAGTTTCCTACCACTTCCAGTACTCCATTTTCGTCGTTACTTTTTGCGACTAAAATTTTTCTTCCCACGAAATAGGTGCATAGAGCGTGCGCTGAACGGGAGATCTTAGATGTCTTAGACCATCCTTTTCTTCCGGCATTATATGCTTCGTTTCAGGTCAAATACCATGTCTGGTTTTCATAGTTCCTGGATTTTATAATTCTGTCAGTGATACTCATTTGTTTAGTAGTAAATCTTTGCAGACACCCACTCATGTCTGTTTGATCACTGATTACTGTCCCGGCGGAGAGCTTTTTATGCTTTTAGACAGACAAACGATGAAGGTCTTGAAGGAAGATGCCGTAAGGTATAACACCTAATTCCAACTTGATTCTTTTTTAACCGACACGAATAACAAAATTCCTAATTAGTGACCAAATTGTTTGTTCAGTCGCTAATAGTATCAACAAACGAGTAGTCACTAAATCGGTGATATTTTGCTTTTAGTGACTAACTTTGAGCAAACAAAAACTCTTATGTTTTCCGTACAGATTCTATGCTGCCGAGGTGCTCGTGGCGTTGGAGTACCTTCATTGTCAAGGTACATTATTGTTTATGATCATTTACGAGTGAATAAATCATTGGATTATGCCAACGAGCCTTTTAGTGATCAAACTGTCATATTTAGTGGTGTAGGTATTATATATAGAGATTTGAAGCCAGAAAATGTATTGATACAAAGCACTGGACATGTAGCTTTGACAGATTTTGATCTTTCTTGCTTGACATCTTGCAAGCCTCAGGTATCTCTAATCAATACTTCTTAGATTTCATTTCGTAACGCGATAAAAACATGATAAATTACATTCTAAAAATGTGTTTCAATTAACTTTGTATTTAATAAACTCTTTAATTTCTTGATTCAACCGGAAGCAGCCTCTCTATCCTTATGGGGTAGAGGTAAGGCTGTTTACATCTTACCCTCCTCAGACCCTACCATAGCTTTGCTATTCGTGGGATATACTGAGTACGATGATGATTTAATTTCTTGATTCAGCTTTTGACTTCTGAAATAAGTGAAAAGAAGAAGAGGCATAAAAAAAATCAACAGACTCCAATTTTCATGGCCGAACCAGTTCGTGCATCGAACTCGTTTGTTGGAACAGAAGAGTATATCGCACCGGTTCGTGCAGTTATTACAATTTTTATTTAACTTGCAAGTCAAGTTTGTTATTCTTATAATATACAGATTTTTATTTTAATTATTTGCATTTTTTTCAGGAGATTATAAGTGGAGTTGGGCATTCTAGTGCAGTAGATTGGTGGGCTTTTGGTAAAAAACTTCACTTCTATAAATATTTTTGGTTAAGTTAAGAAATTTTTCTAGCATTGAAAAAGTTAAAAGATCGATATCTGGTGGTGTTCTAGGTATTCTTCTATATGAGATGTTTTATGGGTACACGCCGTTTAGAGGAAAGACGAGGCAACGAACATTCGCTAACATTCTTCATAAAGATCTAAAGTTTCCTAGTAGCATAGCGGTATGTTTTTCTACAAACATGTGTTTTAGAGGTGGTAATTTTGACCCGTTTAACTGTAAAATCTTAGCTAACATATATACATGTCAAATGTATAAAACCTCACAAGTAGTTTTATTAAAATATGACACATGGAGAGAATTCTCAAAGAAAATAGTAAATTTTCAAATGAGGAACACATTACATTAGAGCCTCTTATAGCGAATTCTAAATTTAGCAAGTAGTCTTCGAAAATCGAAAACAAAGACCTAAACGATGAGATTAAAGACGCAAATATTAGTTTCAATAAATAATGTAAGTGATTTTACGTATTTTGCACTAAAAATAACAGATTTTTTAGATGGCAAAAATCTAGGTGAAATTCTCAATGACAAAATAAGAGCTCTAAGCCTCTAATTGATAGAATTTGGGTTCGACAGCTCAGTCATTTTCCATGTGATCTGGCTTGTCAAGACCTTTCTGTTCCCTACTTATTGGGCCCATAACTTCATTTGTAGTCCAAGTTATACCATTATTATGTATTTATGTTGGGCCTTTTACGTCCCGTCTAGATGGTACACATAGGAGTCGGCTAACTTTTGAATCAACTCCTTATCACATATAGTTAACTTCATATGTTCGGCAATGTAGTATAAATTCATGTGAATATAAGAAAAATATCATATGACAAGAAACTGATCACAAAGAATTTGAATGTAATGCAGGTAAGCCTTTCAGCCAAACAGTTGATTTACAGATTGTTGCATAGGGATCCAAAGAATCGTTTGGGCTCACGCGAAGGCGCAAGTGAAGTGAAACGACACCCATTTTTCCGTGGCATTAATTGGGCATTAGTTCGTTGCGAGGTAAACCTTTTAAACTCCAGCAGGCTTGCTAAAAGTTGGATTTATAAAAGGTTAACATACTTTATATTTTGTATATTTCTTTCAGAACCCTCCTAAGCTAGATACTCCTGTGTTTGGAGAGAATGAAGATGAAAAAGTCAAAGAGGTTGACCCTGGACTTAAAGATTTGGAGAATAATGTTTTTTGAGATTTATGGAAGTGTTTGTGTGCTTTTTGCTTAAGTTTGTGAGTTTTATTTTCATGATAATTTGGATTTTAAATAATTTCTAGCTTAATTAATGGTCGAATCAAATCAACATTATATGTACTGTAATATTTGTTATTTTTCTGGTTTGTATCATATTATTATTTGTTACGAGTTCCATTTATTTATTATGTAACACTCGTCTTTGCCTGTAAATATGTCACATTATTATTATTTTGTCATTATGTCCGGGTCTAGATGTTTAAAAGATGTAGTTTAGGATAGTTATTAATTAGCACCAAAATTGTCATGAGGGTGTCTATAACATTCATTTGATCAATATATTTCACACGTCTGTGTACAAACTCTCCTTTTGTATTACAGTCATAATATTTATGAATTGAATGTAACCATATAAATAATCCTATAAGTACTGTACAGTAGGTTCTTACTTCTTAGCATATTAGAATCTTATCAATACAAAGTTGTTAGAGCCCAGCCCATCAGCCCAACAGAAAACCAACAACCTAACATAAAATTTGGTTTGACCTGATCCCTATTCCCTACTGCTAAGTGCTAACGCGACTTAAAAACCCGACAAAATCCAGACCAGCCCATGGCCATATGGTCCGGTCCTCAAGTCTCCACAAAACCCGTCTTGATCCTAACCCGGTTTGAGCCAGGCCGGTCCAGGTTTGACCTCATATCTACTCAAAATTGCAATATAAAAATATCTCAGTTTTTAATACGTTGTATATAAAGGATCAGATTCATTTTTACTTTGAATTGTACAAAAATTTTTAGGTTGCGCCGATTAAATTACAAGTGTTTTTCATTCTTGTAATGGTTTACTGGTATCATTAGTAACAATTCATGTGTCGTCTGTAAAGTTATATGCATCACTATAATTAGTTTAACAAATTGTTATAATTGGACACTTCAGACATACCTATTGTAACTAATTAGACATACCATTATAGTGTGTATTAACATCAAGAAATAATGTGTTTGTTACATATAAGAATACTTGACCTAAAATAAAAATAAGAATTTTTTATTTTATAGTATTTTTAATAAATAATAAAGTATACTAAACTTATCATTTTTTAAAATAATATAATATAAAAGTTAACATTTTTTAAATAGTTTTTCCAATTAAAAAAATTGATTCAAAATTTCGAATAATGGAAACTAATTAATTTAAAGACAAGATAATGGACGTAATTAAGGTGCATTGTTATTTTCATTAAATTTTTATCTGTCAACCCTTCAATAATACTATGTCATATAATTGTCTGTCCTAACTCCTATCCATAATCACATAATCGTAAATAATTCATCATCAACATATCATGATGTTACATGACAGATTGTTTGAATCCCATTTATCGTCTTTTTTACTTTTTCTAAAATTATATTATTTTTTAATAATATACATAATCCCATATATATTATCTATACTATAAGATTAATAAACCCATATAGCAAGTGAAGAAACTAAACTGCCCAATGATGAATTATTAATTATATCAGATTTCTCGTAACCAAATGTTAGAATTTCCAGGCCAGTCTAGTTAAATCGGAGTATATATTAAAATACAACATTATAATATAAAAACATGATAATTAGAAAAAAAAATACAATCAAATGACGATGTTATTGATAAATAATAAACCGCCAAGCCCGAGCTTGAAAAAATACTTACGAGCCAAGTTTGAAATCGAGCTCTGTAAGTCAAAACTAGTCAAGAAACAAATGGGGTTTTAGAGAAACAATTTTTCCATCATTTTATTTCTCTCTCCTTACTGCTGCAACATAAGAATTTTAATTAACTCCTAATATGACATTTTAAAGGTTAATATTGAATTATTAATAAAGTTAAATAGGACCGTAAAATGGGGTGTGGATTATTGTTTTTACCAAGTTTTTTTTTCTATGTAAGTTTATTAAGTTTGTTTGATAATAAAAGAGTCGCAAGTTATCTCTCTAATATCTCATTTTCTGTTTATTTGATTCGTCTGGACCAACACATTTGATACCAATTTAAAATCTTGATTCTCTTTGCAAATTATTTCCAGTGAACCACTTGCCTCTTGAACCAAGTTTGACACCACAGATTGGTTCTCAGCATGCCAAATTATATAATTTACTATATACATAAATGGTATAACATCTATAATTCTTATGGGTTCACTAATTTTTTTTTTATATATTGGTTCTACACTTCTACGTGATTTTTTAAAATCAATGTGTACCCACCACTTGTCATATACATATTTTGTTTGTTGATAGATCCAATAGACATCTTTAGATGCTAACCCCCACCCCCCCCCCCTCCCCAACCACACACACCTCTTACACACACGCGTGTGTTTGTTTCATTAATATTGATTAGTTACCAACCATCACTCGTTTCCTGAATTAAACAATATGCTTTTAAGTTTGTTATTCAATATGTTGATGATAAGAGCAGCAATAATTTGGTTGTCATATTTAAGTTAGCTCTTCAAACTTAACAAAACATTATACTTGAGCATCAATTGTATGCTTGTATAGGATCATACAATCATATCAAACATTTGCAACGTGGCTAATAGGGGGTGTAACGAGCTGAGACCAAGCGCGACTAGGCTCGAGTTAAGCTCGTTTCTTACTTTCAAGGACTCGAGTTCAAGTTCAGGTTGTTTCATGCTCTTTTTTAAAGACTGAGCTCGGGTAGTGAGTAGTTTATTCAAGCTAAGGTTCTTAAATAGAAAAACTAACGTCTATCCATTTTAAGGATCATCCCTGTTACACTTTCAAACTATTTCTAACCATAGATGTAATATCTCAAAATCAGGAACCAAATTTGCGATATGGATATAACATCTGTGTAATTAACTCTACATATTAAAAGAGGATTAGGAATTTTCTTTTTTAAACAAGTTTAGGGATTTTAGTTTTTACCATGTTAGAAAAGTATAGTTGAAAAATAGAATGTATATTAGTTTTCAACTATAGGCTTGTGTGAAGTCGAAATCAACCATCTATGTGCCAGATATACAAACTACGAACTTACATATATAAATACTTTTATTTTATTAACTATATTAATATTTTATTGGAATTAACTGGATCAAACACACACAATAGGTTTTTGTGACCCAACTCGAGGAAACAACTCTTTTATGCTTATTAAGATCAAAACTACATAAAAACAATAACTCTAAACCATCAATTTATATATAAATAAAACTCGTTAACACAGTGTACTTAAAAAGTGTTGTATTTATTTTAGGATGTTAAAAGAAGGGTTCTACTAGAGACACCCAGACACCCCCGTATACGCTCAATATAGGGCTATACCGGGCGTTTTGAATCCCTATATAGAGGACGTATAAGAGAGTATTTTAGAAAAATATGGGTGTCCCTATAAAACCCATAAAAAATTTATTGTTTTCAGCCATCAAATTCAACACATGCCTCATGTCATAAGCTTTGGGAAGTGCAAAAACTGTTGTTAAAGTTTGATGCTTCGATGGATCAGTATATTTTTCCTTGGAATACTTGGCTCTCGAGCAAGTGAACATCTTCAGGTGAAGGGTTGCTTTGGCCCAAATTACCACTAGGGCAGCTCTTTGTCCAAACTAGTTCGGTGTTATGTCCATTTTGTGAAGAGCAGCTGAAATCGGTTGATCACTTTTTCACGACTTGTATATTCTCTACATAAATCTAGGTCGTGTCGTGGACCTCGTGGTGCCACTTGCCTCCTACCTTTTTTTTTCGGGGCATCTTAAGTTTGCATAATTAGTTTGTTAATGGTTTCAAAAAGTTTAGGAGAATGGTACAGTTAATTATGCTTTTGATGTGTTGGGCTATTTGGAAAGCTTGAAACAAGATTATCTTTGATAAGAAGGTGGAAGCTAGTTGCATCATTAAGGAGGTTAATAATATGCTAGGCTAGGCAGGGCCAAAGCTAGAGCAAAAGGTGAAGCTTTGGATGAGATTCAATGGAGTAGGTTTGACTTTGGCTAGGTTCGTTTATGGCACATTTTTCGTCTTTTTTATGTATTTGTTTCCCTGTTTTCTTTTCATTTTGTTTGTTCTAGTTTCTTACTAGTCTGGTTTACTTAACGAAATTCTGCCTTTTAAAAAAAATAATAGGAAAAAAAAAAAAGAAAAGGAAAAGTTATTATATTAAGGTTGGTAGTTGGGTTAAATATTATGAAATGGACTTAGAAAGGAGTAGGGCTGTTCACGAACCGAGCAAGTGTTTGCTCGAACTCGGCTCGTATTGAAACCGAGCGGCTCGGTTCGGTTCGAATATAGGGAAACGAGCAGAAAAGTCTTGCTTGAACTCGCTTGGTTTACAACCGAGCGGCTCGGTTCTGCTCGTTCACGATTTCTGAAAACTGGTGACTCTCGTCCACCACTGATTCCAAACTGATACGTACCACTACTGATCCCATACCCACGTTGCTTTAGTTTAGTGCATGCAATTGTCCATGTTTACATTATATCCTATTTTCATGTTAGTGGTAGTTTGTTCCTTGTTTCTTTAAATACCGTACATTTACATTGGAAATTAACATGAAAAAGTTATGAAGTAAAATGTCTTGTTCTCTCTATTTCTTTGGAGTCTAACCCGCTCAAAGGGTCACTATCTTAGAAGATTAGTCATCTCGAATCGGCTTCTATCCCAAACCCAGTCCGAAGATGTGGCATGACCAGAAGTAGCGCCATTGTTGCTGCAACGACAACTGATGTAATCAGTGACGATTTGAGAGGATTAATTACCTATAAGGGTTCACAAGCTAGTGTTGATTTGAGGGGTATGTGGAAACGGAGTTCCAGTAGCCCTATAAGCGTTTATATATGCCGTATCTTCCTCGTTCTTGTATTTGTTCAGGGTTGAATTGAAACAATCAGTCTCCAATTAAGAGGAGAATTTTTAGGGTTTGTGTAGATTGGGAATCGTAGAAGAAAATAATGGTGGGTGGGTGGGTGAAAAAGGAAAACCCAGATAACATATTTACTTGTTTAGGGACCAAAACATATGCAAAGTAAAAAACATTCAAGGACCAAAACAAAACTTTTTAAAATACAAAGACTAAATATGAAAGGTGTGTATCTTTCATTTAAATTTAAATAGAAGACAATTCTAAAATTAATTATATTATATATTTGTATATATATAATTATATATCAAATAAATTAAAAATATTCGAGCCGAACCGAACCGAGCAAACATTTGCTCGTTGCTTGGCTCGTTTGGAAACCGAACCGAGCAGAGCGGCTCGTTTACAATCGAGCGAAAAAACGAGCGAGCAAGTTTCGAGCAATTTTTGAGCGAGCGGCGAGCGAGTTCGAGCGACGAGCGGTTTGGACGACCCTAAAAAGGAGTGACAAAGTGGGCCACTTTGGACGGTTAAATGCTGGCCTTGTTTACTTGGCTTGTTGGAGCATATATAACATGCGATCAAACCAAATTCGAATGTATGTCCCCACTAGGCTATAAACAACCCAACAAATATAAATAATTAATTTGTTTGTTAAGAAAATAAATTTTGCTTGTGTGATATAATATTAAGTGGGTCCAATATTTTTGAATTGAGTTTAGCGGGATAGTTAGAACTTTGAAACTTAGGTGATTTGTTCTTTTAGTTAAATTAACTAAACAAAAATAAATTTGTACTCATTAATGTAACGAACTTCTGATGCATTAATATTAACGAAGAAGTGAACATCGGTTAATTTATAATCATTAATTTATATAATGATATTATTTATTCTTTTGAATTTATTTATAAAAATTAATATTAATTAGTGAACATTTGATATTAACTTATTATAATTTTATTAGAATGAAGAAACTGAATTGAAATAGTCAATTAAATAATGTAACATACCTGTGTACATCTCGTTCGCATTTCACATCATCGCTACAACATATTTTTCCGTCTCATTTTATCAGATCCCAAAATCATTGAACTACAATCACTGGATCATTCTACCCCCCCCCCCCAAAGCCATTAATTAATTAATTAATTAATTCAAACAAACTTGTCAGTAAATTAGTTATTCTATTTATATTATAAATAATTTATTTATTAAAAAAAATCATAAATTGATAGTATATGCAAGAGTGACATTACCTAGAGCTTAATTCGGTTGTTGGAACAAAATTTCTGTCCGCTCTAGGACTTTACATATTTGCTGTTTGTCTTTCTTGTCTCACTGTTTTTAATGGTCTCACCAAAATTTTGAAAAATATATTATAAAAATTAAATTGATTTTCTATTTGAAAAATGTTTATTAGTGTTAAATTCTATGGATAGGGATTTAATAAACGAACCACCTAAAATTTGATTTATCAAAAAATTTTGCAACCAAACGAATTATATGTCCTTAAAACCTCTTGAGACTAACTAATTCAAATGTTAAAATATTCATAAATGTCTTTTAAAAAATTAAATAACAAAGATGTGGTATACTCTGGTCTATACCTATTTTGTAGAAGCAAGTAGTAATGAACATATACGTTAGCTAGTTCCGCGTTGTAGGTTATCCGTGTGGGGTGATGCCCGGCCATGTCACCTCACAATCATTTTAACAAGATTTCGTCCGTCAAGTGACAAGAGTGGGTGGATGGTGTATACTGCTCTCCACCAATCACATGTAAACACACACTTATTATATATATATATATATATATATATATATATGATCAGGATCAGGAGAGAACCTTTTTGAAATTGAGAACTATAAGAACCATTTTAGACTACAAAAAACTCAAAAATAAAAAAAATCATAAAATAAAAAAAAAACACAAAAATCAAAAAAGTATAAAACCAAAATTCTCATTTATCATCCCGGTTTCATAAAAAAAACTTGGTTTAGATAAATTATATACACATATGTATAATATATACATATATGTATATTTACATGTTTTTTTTGTGCACATGTGTATAATTTAAGATAAATGATACTGTACATATGTGTATATTACGTAACTAAAGATTATATAAAATTATACATATGTGTATAATACGACGTTTTTTTTTTGTTTTTTGTATTTTTATTTTATTTTTTTTAATAAAACCGGAATGAAATATAAGAATTTTGGTTTTTTTTACTTTTTTAAAATTTTATTAATTTTTGTTTTATGTTTTTATAAATATTTTTTAAAGGTGTTTTTAGTGGTCTAAAATGGTTCTCAAAGTTCTCAATTTGCAAAGGGTTCTCTTAGGATTCTTACCCTATATATATATATATATATATATATTTCTTTTATTTAAATATTAGTTAGACAACAACGTGATAGTTAAATGGTGGATTTGTTAAAACTCTTTGTCTACGTGACAGTAGTTATACACTTTGTAGTTAGCTAACAACACATAGTCTTGGTACGAGTTTCTTTTTTCCAGTTACGCTCACATCCAGAATATGTGATTTGACTTAAAATTGTTGCAACAAACTTTTACACCTAGATATCTCCATCAAACAACTTTTACCACTCCTCAAATAAATGAAAACGATGTAGAAGTATTTAACCTGACTGGAGTGTGTGGTTCCTACCAACCCATTCATACTAGTCTAAAACTAGAGATGAGCAATAACTGAATCGAAAACCGATGAAACCGAACAAAATTAACTGAAAAATGGTTATTATTTGTATCCTCGGTTAACTGGAATTAACCAAACCAAACCATTAATCTTTCATATATATCTAGCTTTTATACCTATATTTAATGTATCATACCACCATTTCGTGCACCTATATTTACATTTAATGTAAATATACCTTTATTTTTTATATGCATTTAAATTTATGCATCAATTTCATGTGCTCCGTGTATAAATTTTTGACTCAAATTTGAATTTTATTATTAACCGAAAAACTAATCGAATAAACCGGAAATCAATTAGTTAATTTGTTTGAGCCTAATAATCAAATTGAATCGAATTGTACACATCCCTGTCTAAACCATTGATTGCATGGATTGGCATTGATTTGTATTTCACAAAGCTTCATGTTGCGTGATGTTATATAATATATATTGATCGAACTTTTTATGAGTGAACTAATTTAAAATATAAATTAAACACTGTATTTTTACAGAAGCAGAACTTGCAAGTGAAAATGTGTAGAACAAAGAGAGTTATTTTAGGAAAAGTATACCTGGGTAAAGCATACTAGCATGTACCAGCTGAAACTGTGAAATAAGAAATTAAAAGGTCTAGGTTAAGGTTCTAGTAACCTCTCCTGCTAGTGGACTATGATCCATCAATCAAATTGTTGAACTTTTCTGAATTTTTTAATATTCTGACATTGACTTTTTAAATAATACAGTTTATTATATCATTTTTAATTATTTTTGTCATATCTCATTCAATTTTGAATTTCTTTAGTTACCGATAGCATGTGAAGACTTTGTAACATCTTAATATGCTCAGAAATAGTAAGCTTAAAGTTTTGCTATGTTATATAATTTACTTGCTGCATGAAGCAACATAGGATACCTATATTTAAGTAATATTATCATAAGTTAAATTATTATTATTTCTAAACCTTAAAATTATTTTGTATATATATTATAATATTTTTCAGGAATTTAAATACTAAGGATAA
This sequence comes from Bidens hawaiensis, assembly GCF_021521415.1. Taxonomy (NCBI): domain Eukaryota; kingdom Viridiplantae; phylum Streptophyta; class Magnoliopsida; order Asterales; family Asteraceae; genus Bidens; species Bidens hawaiensis. The sequence goes on from NW_027493293.1 coordinate 164,457, forward strand.
ACAATAACCAATCAAGAAAACATAGATACCTTTAATAGTTCGTCTAATAAACTATAGTATACAGAGTAACTAATAGTACATAAGACAACTCATTTTTCATGAGAGAATTAGATAATTTTATATTACGTATACATACATCATAGTTCACATAAAATATTAGTGATATGTATCATAATATGATATACTGCATCTAATCTAACTATACTAATAAAAGAAAATAATAAGGATGATATAGCAATCCTACATTTATTCTAGGCCTAATCTCTCTTCTCATTCATCCTACCTATCCATGGGTTATGGAGCAAAACCATATTAACAAATGAGTTATAATTTTCTTTCTAATTCTCTAATTTATCATCTCATTCATCTCAACTATTCATTGGTCATGGGCCAAAATAATTTTAACAAATGGGTTATAATTTCATTTCCAATTCTCTAATTTCTCAACTTATTTATTCTACATATCCATGGGTCATGAGACAAAACAGGTTTAAGAAATGAGTTATAATTTCTCTTTTAATTCTCTAATCTTCATCCCATTTATCATAGTTATCCACGGGTAATTGGTCAAAACAATTTCTACAAATGTTGTATATAAAAAAATCAAATTTGTAAATTTAAGATTTTAGACTTCTTATTGTTTATACTATATATTTTATCTTCTTTTTACCTATAATTATGTTTATTTCTTTTAGATAATGTATCTTTTTATTTTTAGTATTTGACAAATCCCGTGTAATACACGGGTTCAAAAGCTAGTATATATATATACAAGATATACAACATACTTAACATATATGCTACATATGTTATAAATATTGGCATTAGCTAATTAATATACTATCAAAATTCAACATTAACTAACAAGATTTAATGTTATAAGACATTAATATGTTATTTTTTTATTTTTTTTTTCATATCATAAATTACATAACTAATACAATATACCAACATTACATAACTAGTGCCTCTAACACATCGATCGATCGAGTATCATCTAACTAACCTACTTTTTACAATATACATTCTGAAACTGAACATGTTTAAAAACAAATAATTAACATATACCATAAATATCTATGTTGATTTTCTAAAGGTATAAGAAAAAGATAGAATAACATCTTTACAATCAACTTTAAAGACTTGCCGTTAAATCCAGGAATCTAAACTAAAAACAATGGTTGCATGACTACATCAATCTAATCAAAGATCCATCCATTTTTTATTTTTCTTTATATGCCAAAAAAGCACATAATAATAATACATCATCCACTCACTTAAATATCACATCATCACTAGTTCAACTCCTCTATAAATAGCTCAACTCTCACACAAACAAAAACCACTAACCAAAATAACAACAAAAAATATATTAGACCAAAAACATGACACCATCGGTCCCGGTTCCAGTGACGTCAAGCGGCGGTGGAAGCAGGTGGTGTCCGACACCAGAGCAAGTGATGTTGTTAGAGGGAATGTATAGAGGTGGTTTGAAAACACCAACTGCTACTCAGATACAACAAATCACATCAAGGCTATCAATTTACGGCAAAATTCAAGGCAAAAATGTCTTCTATTGGTTTCAAAATCATAAAGCTCGTGACCGTCAAAAACTTCGAAAGAAATTAATGGCTTTGTATCAGCAACATCACCTTTATCCTACTCATGATCATCCATTTCTTCCTCTTCATCCTGTATATATTAATTTATTCAACTTCATTCTGATTTTGTTACAAATTATGTCTTTTTTAAAATGGCTTAGTTTGTAAATTATCAGGTTAATTACACCAATAGATATAATATATATACTTTTATTATTTGTTTTTTTTTTCTTCTTAAATAACTAGTTACTGTAGTACTTATCACAATTCTTCTTTCAAATTTTGTAACGTGGCTACATTTTCAGGGTTTCTTGATTATATATTTTTTGTAAGGTGGCTAAACAAGTATAAAACTTTTGTAAGGTGGCTAAATTTTGTAAGATGTGTGTGTGTGTAAATAAGTATAAAACTTATCAGGAATTTATAGTGTTTCTTGATTTCAAAGTTAAATTGGTTCACTTTCTTGTTTCTTATTATATTACAGTATATTTTTGGTGCCAAGGGAAATATTATATACTTCTTATCTTTATATATAAAGTTGTAATATTTAAAAAAGAATTGAAGATAAGAATGAAAACAAGGAAATCATTAAACTTTATTAATCCATGTTAATAAATAAAATTGAAGAAAATTCCTTGGTAAATTATTGTTAAAAAAGCTCAATGCTTTTGATCATATGAATATCTTGGAAGCATTTAATTATCTATAACAATTGTAATAGATTGTTTAATATGAAACACCTGTTTTGATCATCTAAAGACTACAATTAAAGTACTGTTCTTATTAAAATTTCCTTGATAATTTTATGTAACATGTGAATAGGTTGGAGTTGGAGAAGATGTATCAAAATGCCAACCAATAATCAACAACTGGAATGTGGATCATCATCAGAGCTGCAAACTCATGTGTGATTGCCCACTCATGACAATGATGCTGATGGATCATCATGGTACAATTCCAAATACTACCACAAGCAGCAGGGTACCACCCAAAACCCTACAACTATTTCCACTCAACACCACACATCTCAATGAAGATGTCCAGTCCAAGTCCACACCCTCCAAACCCTAATATTAATATGCCTTTGACTTACAATTCTTGATTTCATATTAAAATATGAAAATCAAGTAGCTAGGGTTAGAGCTAGCTAGGGCTAGGGTTTTAAAAATAAGTTGTGGGTTTCTGTTATGTCACTAGACCTTTGCATAGCATATGGCAGTACTATATATAAAGAAAGATGAAAGATCTGAATTGCCTAATAAGCTAGCATTCAGTACGTTTTATAGATGAAATTGAAGTGTCTGTTTCATAATCTTGGAGTATGCACAAACCTTCATTGTTTGGTTATGTTGGTGTCTGTCTGTGTGTAAATTGTTGATATTAGACACAATGTATAAATATATAAGACAATGTGGAGAGATGTAGTGCCTAGCTAGCTCTATATATGGTTGGTGGTAAAGTTTCAGATGGTCATCAGTACTTTATGATTTGTGTAGACATCTCCTGATAAAGTCAGCATTAATTTGCTTGTCTTACAAGACTGTCAGCAGCAGCAAAGTAAAGTCAATAGTATTGGACACAAATGCAATATCCACCCCACTACAATCCATTCATAACAACAAACAAGCATACAACTTGTAATCTTTAATACAGAGCATAAATGTGTTTTAACATTATATATATCTAGGCATATATGTAAACATTAGTTATAAGAATGAGGCTTAAGTCTTTTAGATTGTATTAAGAAAATTGTGTTGTAAATGAGCCGCGGTATTAATCTTTATAAAATCAAAAAACAACATATTAAAGAATCAAAACTTGAAGTGAATAGAAATTGACCACCAACGATTAACGACTTTATTGAATTGAGGTGCACCGATGTAATGGATGAGAAATGAAGTTATAATCGTCCCAAATCTATCTCTAAGGTTAATGTTAGATTTGGCTATTGTGCTTTCTTGTTCTATTCTTGATCAATATCCTATATTGCCTGTACCAAATCTAACATTTGGTATCAGAGCTTCCAAGTTCTGATCCTAACCTATGCCAAAATTCCCACGTTTCAACATGTCGATCATCACAAACCCTAGCTCCCCAAAAGATACCTCTGTCCCATTCCAATGTCCGATACTCACACCTACAAACTACAACACATGGTCAATAAAGATGGAAGCAATCATGGATGCCCACGGGTTATGGGATGCCATCGAGCCACCAGCCGGCGTGGTTGCGGATGAACGAAAGGTTAAACAGGCTCGAGCTTTCATCTTTCAGGCGATACCTGAAGAAATTCTCTCGCAGGCGGCGAAGACTAAGACGGCCAAAGAAGTTTGGGATTCACTAAAATCCCGGTATGTGGGTGCTGAACGCATTCAGAAGGCGCGGTTGCGTATTCTGAAAAGCGAGTTTGAAGGGCTGCACATGAAAGACTGTAAGGCCCCGTTACCGGTAGCCCTACTTTCGTGTTGGATTTACTCATAAACGCAGTTCTAATATCAGAGTTAATTAAAACATTCGCGGAATATAAAAACTTTCGTAAAACATTTCATAGCAAAACACATCTTGTTTTAAAACAACATCTTGTCTTTCAAAATGAACAAAACATTAAACTTAAACTTCTTGAATCTTCCGATGCCAGCCTCTTATTCAGTGCCATGTGTCTCCTCAAGCGAGCTGCCTCATCCTACTCACCTGCGTGCATACTAAAAGTCAGCTACGCTGAGTGAGTTCTAGTTAATCATACATTATACAATACACATAAACTTATATTCTTTCATTCATACTTTCATACGTTCATACTTTCATACTTTCATACTTTCTTTTGTATTAACTTGCTTTCATATCTTACGTTATAAAGAGCATTACTCCCTACATTCCTCGAGTATTATTAGGGCTCGGTACCCTCTTTCCTCGAATATTAGTAGGGTTCGGTTCCCTAGTTCTCGAATATTAGTAGGGTTCGATTCCCTCTTCGTTACCATACAACCATACATCATACCTCGAGTATTATTAGGGCCTGGTACCCTCTTCGTAACCATACAACCATACAACCATCCTTTCCTTCTTTTATTAACTTTATCACATTCATACACATAAGCGTACATATCATACTTACCTTACACATAGCGTTACAACCTGACAGTACGTGCAATATCCGAAGATCGTTCACGTACCATCAGGAAATCATTCATACATTTCACATTTTTCACATAAGGCATACACTTATCTCTTAGGATAAGCGTATTAACAAACATATTGAGTATGCATACAGCCCCGAAAATATAACACATAAATGGGGCTAGAAACTCACCTGAATCCTGTTACGCTCTCCGTTAATCGTTATTCCCTTCTTGAGCTGTGCACGGCTAACTGTATAATATTTACATGTATCAATTAACTACCACTACTCATATCATCTTTCTAGTCTTAGCTACTACCCACAACGAACGGGGATCCGGGGGCAGCGCCCCTGGCAGCGGGGTCTAGGGGCGGCAGCCCCTAGCAGGGTCCAAGGGACAGAGCCCCTGGCTGGGGTCGAGCTTGGAAAAATTTTATTTCCATTAACTGTCTTAACACATTTTTCATTAGGTTTTTAATTTATTTTCTAATCGAACTTGACTTTAGGCGAAGTTAAACCTTAAGCGAACTTAGCTTTAGGCGAAGTTAAACCTTAAGCGAACTTAGCTTTAGGCGAAGTTAAACCTTAAGCGAACTTAGCTTTAGGCGAAGTTAATTAGTTAGGCGAACTTGCTTGCAAGCGAACTTGCTTGCAGGCGAAGTTCGCTTGCAGGCGAAGTTACGCAGCAGCCGCCACTGTTCATCCTAAATCCCCAAAATCATCATCATTTTACCGAGAAATCCATGGGTATGGTATTTGACTACCCGCGACCATTTCTATGGTCGTTTTTGGATAAGGTTTGACCCGAAAACACGTAAAGTTTGGACCTTTAAGTTCAAAAACGTTCAATACTAGTTTAAGGGTTCATTTAATTGAGCCTTCTCCATTTTCGGGTTCATTACACTCGTGTTTATCATCAAGTTTACAACTTTGTGTTTCGTTTACACCCGATCTACTATCGTTCTAAGTTTCAAGGCTAAACGTTAATAAAAACGTAATCTTTAAGATCAAAACGTACCTTTTCGTGTTTGTTTGGCTTAGTCACGGACCCTAGATCTTGTATTTATCTTGCGTATTGAAGGATCTATCAAGAATCTCGTTTACTTGGCCTTGGATCCCACTCTCGCTCTCGGCCGATATAGGTGTAAGTATATGTGTGTGTTTTTGAGTGTGTAGAGATTAAGATGGAATGAAATGAGGTTTAGGGTTTTATGGTGGTTTAGGGGGATATTTATATTCCCCAAGACCCATGGACCTAAGGCCCATTATCCTTAACCCATCTTAATTAAATCCAAGTCCATGATCTTTTCCATATTAGACGTTAGTTAATATTATTAAACGCACGACAATTTAAAGCAACTTTCTTTATTTATTATTAGAATATTTAGGATGTTACAAAGACGGGGAATCAATTGACGAGTACGTTGGGAAAATATCGGGTATGGTTTCGAAATTTAATAGTGTTGGAGCAACATTGGGGGATGAGGAGCTGGTACGAAAACTGTTTGATACGGTCCCGGAGAGATTCATAAACCTGGTCGCCTCCATCGAGCAGAGTTCTAATGTTGAAGCTATGCCGTTTGAAGAGGCAATTGCACATTTGAAGGCATATGAAGATAGGGTTAAACTTCGTCAATCTCAACAACATAGTGAAAACGGGCTGTTATTCACTAAAACCGAGGGTCAGTCGAACTCAAAGGGAACAAACAAGAATCAACAGTTTAGTAACCAGAAATATGGTGGTCGAGGCAAGTCAGACCGGGGTGGTCGTAATGGGTATCGGGGTTGTGGCCGCGGTAGGGGTAATCGCGGTGGACACGTCGGTAATCAAGATCAGAAGAACGGGTTTAGAAAGCAAGATAGAAGGAATATTGAGTGTTTCAATTGCCACGAACTTGGGCACTACGCTTCAGAATGCAAAGAGCCTAAAGAAATGAAGGAAGAAGCAAATCTTGCCCAAGCACAAGAGGAGGAACCAGCTCTATACTTGACTGTCCATGGTGAAGAACCATGCAACATGGTCCTCCTGAACGAAGATAAGGTCTTCCCAAGATCAGGTGATAAGAATGATGTGTGGTACCTTGAAAACGGTGCAAGCAATCATATGACTGGAATGAGAGAGTCCTTTGCCGAGCTAGATTGCAACATAACCGGTCAAGTCCGTTTTGGTGATGGGTCAAGGGTCCAGAAGGCAAAGGTCCGTTAGTCTTTGAAAGTAAAACGGGAGAGCATACCCTCATTCCAGATGTCTATTATATACCGGCTCTCACAAGCAACATCCGCAGTCTGGGGCAATTAACTGAAGATGGGTATGATGTTCGAATGAAAGACAACACACTGAAGTTATATGACGATCATGGAAGACTTATTATGAAGATTCAAAGGTCAGTTAATAGACTATACAAAATTAAGTTGAAAACCACGAAACCTGTCTGTTTGGCAGCACATGTTAATGATAAAGCTTGGTTATGGCATGCAAGAATGGGGCATGTAAATTTTGCTTTACTTGAGTCAATGGCTCGAAACGAATTGATTGTTGGGATGCCTCATTTATCAAACCCTAAACAAGTTTGTGAAGGGTGTCTAGTAGCTAAGCAGACTAGAAAGGTGGTTCCAAAAGAAACTAATTGGAGGGCGAGCGAGCCATTAGGTTTAGTACATGCCGATCTATGTGGACCGATAACTCCGCAAACCGCAGGAGGTAATCGGTATTTTCTTTTAATTGTTGATGATTTCACTAGATAAATGTGGATATATTTAATTGAAAGCAAAGATCATGCCTTTCAAAAGTTCAAATTGTTTAGAGCACATGTTGAAAAGGAAACCAAGTACAAGGTTAGAATGCTTCGAACGGACCGGGGTGGTGAGTTTACCTCACAAGCATTCAATAATTATCGTAAAGAAGAAGGGATAAGACGCCAGCTGACCGCACCATATACTCCCGAACAAAACGGGGTGGTAGAACGGCGAAATCGAACGATCATAGAGATGACTCGTTCAATACTGAAATCAATGCAGGTACCGGAAGTGTTGTGGGGTGAAGCGGTGAGACATTCGGTGTATGTTCTCAATCTAATAACTACAAAGGCTGTAGTTCGAACTACCCCGTATCAGTTGTGGAAGGGACATAAACCAAATCTCAGTCATTTAAGAGTTTTCGGTTGTGTTGGGTACGTGAGACAGATGAAGAATTATTTGGCCAAGCTTGATGATAGAGGTCAGGCAATGGTGCATATCGGGGTTGAAGAAGGAACTAAGGGGTATCGTATGTTTGATCCGGTAAAGAACAAAGTTGTTATCGCAAGAACAGTTGAGTTCATTGAAAACAAGAAGTGGAATTGGGGCAAGCCCAATGTCGAAAGACCCATGTCTGGTTGGGTTAAGTTATGATATACATCTATTTATACATCTCGAATCCCGTGTAAAGTTGTGTTTCTTTAATGTTTTGAGTTCGTTTTAGTTCGAGTTTTGTTTATCTTTTATTATTTAAGTTTTGAGTCAAGTATGTTATGTTTATCGTGTTTTATATCGTTTGATGTCTTGCATGTTAAGTTCAAATTCTTTCTATCATTTCATGCGAAGCTTATGTTCGTTTTATTCGTCAATGGTTACATGATTACTTCACTTAAGAGTTTTGATTTATTTTCATGTAGTTGGTGGCTTGGTGATCAAGGGAAAGAAGGTCTAGAAGTTTCTATGTGATACTTGGAGTTCAAGAAAGATATCTAGCAAGTTTAAGCAAAAAATAACAACAATTAACATCAAAAATCCGTAGCCCATCCTTGAGCACGCCGCGCCACGCCTAGGAAAATGCCCAGGATGCCTAGGCCAGGCACCTAGGCCTTCTGGTCAGCCAAAAATTGCAAGCCCAAGCCCATTCTCGCTTATATAAACATCTTCATTCCTTAGCCGATCCTAAGCTTGTTGGCAACCGATTTCAAGAGCTTTTCCAAGGTTTTGAAGGTGATTTGAAGCTAGGAACTAAGGAGGATCGAGAGAGCTTTCATCCGGGTGTTCGAGGATCAATCGCAAAGGGTTTTATCGCTCTAACTTTCGTTCCTTGTTCATTATTTTTGATGTCTTTCCTCTTTGTTTTTAAGACTTGTTTAGGATTGTTTTTAATAATGTTCTAGGCTAGACTTCATGTCTACCTAGGTTCGATGAACATGTTTGAGACTTGATTCTTGCTTTGGACTTATGTTTTGATTATGGTTTGTTGATTTAATAGTAAAAGACTTGATTTTGCTTTCATGATGCATATGAATGTTTATTATCTTGATTGATTGTTAATTATAGCTTCACATGGATCTTGTTTTCTATTGATTGTGTTCTTTAGATCATAGGGTTCATGTTTAATCTTTACTTGGTGTTTTGATTATTATGGTTGAATAGGCCTATTAGATCATAGAAGCTTGTTAATAGCTGGTTAGGGTTTTAAATGTTTTGCTAAATTCCAATAGCTGTAAGGTGAGGGGTTGTTCATGTGTCTTGGTCAATTGCATGCTAGGATAGTAGTGACAATATTCTTGCTTAGTGTGTTGATCCATGTTCATGATGCCATGTTAGTTTATCAAGTTATCTAGAGTTTAGTGTTTCGTAAGATTGCTTGCTTTAGATACTATTAATTAACCCTAATTGATGACTTTGCGGAAATCAATAATACTGATTGCTTAGTAATCTAATAATTGTTCTTTGGGATTTCGTTTGATTCAGTCAAGGGTCCTTAGGGTTTTGTTAAATGAATATGTTTAGAAATCAGTTGCCATAATCATGTTATTTGTCCATTGCTTGATGATTGTTGATACATGGGATTCTTACCTAGGTAGATTCCTTCTCTGATTGGTTTTGATCTTGTGTTTAATTGCTTGTCTCTCGTTTGCTTGTTTATTTACTTTCTTAGTTTAATCTTAGTTTAATATTAGTTTAAAATCCCCTTTAAAACATTAATAATAAATAATCGTGTCGTAAGTCGAGTCTAATTAGTTAATTAACCTAATTTATAGAGTCCTATGTGTTCGATATTCCGGACCTACTTAGCTTTAGTACAATTGACCGGTACACTTACTGGTGTTTTGTGTATTTGAGTCTTAAGTCTAGTTTTTATTACTTGTTAATTTAGTTAATATTTAATTGACTGTTTTAAGCACATCAATTTACAAGACAAATGGCCAGATGCTTCTAGTCCAGAACAACCTCAAGAAGAGTTCGAAGTCAGAAACTGTAAGGCCCCGAACCCGGTGACCCTACTTTAGCGTCGGATTTACTCATAAACACAGTTCTTCAAATCAGAGTTTATTAAAACTTTTCGCGGAATATAAAACATCAATCATTTGTTAAAAAACATTAAATCTTTTCTTTGATACCATAACACAAAACTTTATATTTAAAACATCTTTACTTCTTTTTTCAGATGCCAGCCGTTCAATCCATGCCGTGTGTCAACATCATGCTAACTCTATAATCAACTCACCTGCGTGCATACTAAAAGTCAGCTACGCTGAGTGAGTTCTAGTTAATCAGGCAACATACAATTTATTCCCATATATTTCTTCCCGTATCCGAAGACACATATTACTACCTTAACCTCGTATAAATATCCATAGGAGGATCGTCACGTAATATCTATTAAAAGAACCATTACCATTACCATACTATATATAATTTCCATAGGAGGAACACTCTGTATACTTTCCATAGAAGGAACACTTTACTATCCATAGAAGGAACACTATACTTTCCATAGAAGGAACACTATACCTTCCATAGAAGGAACACTATACCTTCCATAGAAGGAACACTATACTTTCCATAGAAGGAACACTATCTATAAGTTATTATTTAATATCCATGTAAGGAGCTAATCACTTCCCTTGACGATACGTGCAATATCCGAAGATCGTTCACGTACCGACAAGCTTTCATTCATAATGTTCATACGTCATCCTTACATTACATACAATATTAATATCTTTATTTATATCCTGACAGTACGTGCAATATCCGAAGATCGTTCACGTACCGTCAAGCAATCAATCGTATCTATCACATATATCATACACGGCATACACTTACCATTTAAGGTAAGTGTATTAACTATCACATTGAGTATGCACACAGCCCCGAAAACATAACAAGGAATGGGGCTAGAAACTCACCTGAACTCTGCTTCTTCCTCTGGTAGCTGTAAATCCCTTCTTTAACTGAGCTCGGCTGACTTTTTGAGCTTTGTTTGGATCTTGTTTACTTGTTAATCACAACCAACCGCTCTCTCTCTCTCTCTCTCGGATCTGCCCGATTCTTCCCTTGGCCCGGCCGGCGAAGTTGTGGTGTGTGGTGTGTGTGTTTTGGGGTGTTAGAAAACAAATGGAATGAAAGATATTTTGGGTTTAGGGGATATTTATATCCCTTAAATCCCATGGACCTAAGGCCCATTCTCATTTAACCCGTCTCCATTAATCCAACACTAGCCCGACTCATACCAACTCCTACTCTATTATTTATTTCCTGACAACCCGAGTAAACTTTCCCTCTATTAGTAAGTAATATAATTAATATCACTTTGAAATTTCGGGATGTTACAAGTCTACCCTCCTTATAAGAGGTTTCGTCCTCGAAACCTGCTTAATCCTTGTAAAAGGAATACTTCCTGTATTCACATTCTTTCTTGAACCGACTTAGCTCCCTAACTTACCGGTTTATCCTTTGTCTTACAATCAACGAGTGATGTTAATTAATTTTAGCTTCCTAGGTAGCCTGTCCATGAAGTCCTTGGTGATACACTTTCTTATCCAGACTTTGCAAGTGCATATCGCTTCCACAAGCATACTCTTCTTTCTTGTCCTTTAAATAGAAACATTGCACTTACTATCATTACACTTAGCACTGAATGATCATTCCGTCCCATTACAACCTTTAGCAAATATACTGCTTCGCAATACGTTCAAAACATATTAATTCCAAAAAAAAAGGAAACCTCTTCAGTTTCTTCTTAATGGTTACTTCTTAGAAATCCCTTTGTCTATTCCTTGAGAGAGAACACTTCTTGCAATTCTTAAGCGCATCCATTGCATAACTTGTCGGAGAACTCCTTAAGTCACCACTTATACCTTCTTTCATTTTCAGCTCTGCATCAACATGTAAGGTTCATGAGTTATAGCTGTCCAAGGTAGCTTGATCATGAAGTCCATGATGATACATCTCCCTCTTTCTTGACTAATCAAGCCTCGCGTTGTCCTATGAATCCATTGTTGTTTGCCGTTGCATATCAGGCTGCCTGACCTATCGTAACCAATTACCTTAACCGACTTCCTTTCTGGCATGTCTTGACTTTCTTTTATAATACCATTCTATCCTTTCCGTTCCAGAGGACTTCCTTCCATGATCACATGATTATCAATTACTCACTAATCATTTGTGCCAAGACTCGTCTAAACCATATCTACGCTTTCCTTGCATGTCTTTCCACCTTTTGTCCCTGGTTTCTAGCATCCTCTTGCGGTGTGACCGTCGGCTCCATATTCGTAACACATGGGGTTGTTCTTATCTGTGTATGCAAAGTATCAAGTATATCCATAGCTGTCACATACCATGGACTCATCTTCATTTGACTTCTACTTAAGCATGTGACTTCCATTAGTATACGCCTTCATTATAACCGACATCTAGACTTATGACCTTCATCTAGGATTTGGCCTCGAGGATACCCATGACGTGGAATCCTCAGGTGACCAAATCTGATTTTCACATCATAAGTATTATCTTTCAACTCTCGGTGTAACTAGGGAATTCATTTATTTATTTTTTTATCTTGCTCTCATCCTTTATAACTTTTAAAGGTACCTTGTGGATCTTGCTAATGCAATCCGGAGTACTAATTAATTTATACTACTTAAATGTCGTGATATCTTCTCCACATTCTGGCCGTCAGCAACCATATTAGCCTCACCAGGATAATACTTGATTCCACAGTCATAATCCTTTATCAGCCTCACTCATCTTCTTGCCTCGTATTCCGTTCCTTCTGCTTCTTATGAAATGTGTCAATGGTACCCCTTGAAAACTTAGCCAACGATTACTCTTTCTTCAGCGTTTCCAACTCTTCTCTCAAGTGTTCAGCATGGTCGGACTTATCCCTTGAATAATCAAAACTATCTTCTGTGAAGGCAACGACATATTTATCCTAATATCGGATGACATACCTAATTCATCATAACCATAAATGTTGCTTGAGCATTCGTCTATCTAAACGGTATCACGAGAAACTCGTAGTATTCATATCGCGTTTGAAATGTTGTCTTAGGGATGTCTGCCTCTTTCACTTTCAACTGATGATAGCCTGCTCTGAGGTCTATTTGCGAGGACCAACTCGCACCTTACATTTGATCAAACAAATTATCCATTTGTGGCAATATATATTCTTCACAGTAAGCTTGTTCAACTCATAGAAATCTATGCACATCCTCATACTTTCATCTTTTTTTTTTTTATCGGAATGACGTTAAGCCTTGAACTTTCCTTAATATCATAAACCGTCACTGTACCGTCACCCAAAGACTTAAACATTATCAACTCATTCTTACCTTCTATACGAGCTTTAAGCTCAAACGTCAAATCCAGTCCCAAACGACATCGAACTCTCTTAAGGTCAATCATAAAGAGTAGCAAGGAACTCACATCCTTCTAATTCTACCTTACAATTCTTAACCATCCTCATATTTTAACGAAAGTATCGCTAGTGGTCTCTTCCATATGGTCTCAGGTACACAACTAGATTCTTCTTAGCGTCTTCTTTCATATTCACTACACTATGTAGCCTCATCCTTTCATGCATGTTTACTCAGGATATCTTGACAATCACCGTCCTTCTCAATCACCTCCGCTTCCTCATCATTCGCTTCGTTACTCCCGATCCCAGCAAGTTCCTTTATGGAGTTAACCATTGCAGACATACTACATTTCTTGACTCATTCTAGTTGGCTTATCTCCGTTTCTTTCATGTTGCCTCCACTTGGACTTCCCAGTTCGAGCTGCATTTGATGCTTCAGAGAACATTTTTGGCATTGTAGTGCGATACAATTTTAGCAACTCCATTAATATTTTACTACAAGCTCCAAGTGTGGTCCTTCTTCAATACTTCCTAAAGTTGAAGTCCTGCTGCTTTCGTACATCGCTTCGTCACCCTCTTCAAAAAGGGTGTCTGGTTGGAACGTATTTTACCACAGCGTCCAGTACGACCTCCTTTGTATCGGTCATCTATCTTATCTCTAAGGAAACACAAACGTTATCTCTCTGGGAATTATTTAGCACATGATTCGTAAGGTAAATAGTTAATGACAGTGGCCAAGTGTAATTAACTCTTAACATTACTCCTCAGGTTCTACATATTTCCCGTTGTGATTTCACTTGTGCTAGTTTCTACTTCACACACAACCATAATCATACATATAACCTACATTCTTATCCTTAGCAATTAAGCTAGCATACACACATTCCTTTTTTAGCAATTTAGCTAACATTCAAACATTCTTTCTATAGCAATTAAGCTAACTTCCTTACACATTCTTACGTTATACATGAAATTAATCATATACTTTTACCTTTGCCGAGCTTGCTTGTGTGACACATGGCTATCTTGAACTGGCATCTTCTTTCATTTCTTACTTTAATCCCATTCTCTGTTCGAGTCTAAGCATGTAGGATGCTTAAATCTCTCGAACTTTGCTCTGATACCAACTTGTAAGGCCCCGAACCCGGTGACCCTACTTTAGCGTCGGATTTACTCATAAACACAGTTCTTCAAATCAGAGTTTATTAAAACTTTTCGCGGAATATAAAACATCAATCATTTGTTACAAAACATTAAATCTTTTCTTTGATACCATAACACAAAACTTTATATTTAAAACATCTTTACTTCTTTTTTCAGATGCCAGCCGTTCAATCCATGCCGTGTGTCAACATCATGCTAACTCTATAATCAGCTCACCTGCGTGCATACTAAAAGTCAGCTACGCTGAGTGAGTTCTAGTTAATCAGGCAACATACAATTTATTCCCATATATTTCTTCCCGTATCCGAAGACACATATTACTACCTTAACCTCGTATAAATATCCATAGGAGGATCGTCACGTAATATCTATTAAAAGAACCATTACCATTACCATACTATATATAATTTCCATAGGAGGAACACTCTGTATACTTTCCATAGAATGAACACTTTACTATCCATAGAAGGAACACTATACTTTCCATAGAAGGAACACTATACCTTCCATAGAAGGAACACTATACTTTCCATAGAAGGAACACTATACTTTCCATAGAAGGAACACTATCTATAAGTTATTATTTAATATCCATGTAAGGAGCTAATCACTTCCCTTGACGATACGTGCAATATCCGAAGATCGTTCACGTACCGACAAGCTTTCATTCATAATGTTCATACGTCATCCTTACATTACATACAATATTAATATCTTTATTTATATCCTGACAGTACGTGCAATATCCGAAGATCGTTCACGTACCGTCAAGCAATCAATCGTATCTATCACATATATCATACACGGCATACACTTACCATTTAAGGTAAGTGTATTAACTATCACATTGAGTATGCACACAGCCCCGAAAACATAACGAGGAATGGGGCTAGAAACTCACCTGAACTCTGCTTCTTCCTCTGGTAGCTGTAAATCCCTTCTTTAACTGAGCTCGGCTGACTTTTTGAGCTTTGTTTGGATCTTGTTTACTTGTTAATCACAACCAACCGCTCTCTCTCTCTCTCTCTCGGATCTGCCCGATTCTTCCCTTGGCCCGGCCGGCGAAGTTGTGGTGTGTGGTGTGTGTGTTTTGGGGTGTTAGAAAACAAATGGAATGAAAGATATTTTGGGTTTAGGGGATATTTATATCCCTTAAATCCCATGGACCTAAGGCCCATTCTCATTTAACCCGTCTCCATTAATCCAACACTAGCCCGACTCATACCAACTCCTACTCTATTATTTATTTCCTGACAACCCGAGTAAACTTTCCCTCTATTAGTAAGTAATATAATTAATATCACTTTGAAATTTCGGGATGTTACAAGTCTACCCTCCTTATAAGAGGTTTCGTCCTCGAAACCTGCTTAATCCTTGTAAAAGGAATACTTCCTGTATTCACATTCTTTCTTGAACCGACTTAGCTCCCTAACTTACCGGATTATCCTTTGTCTTACAATCAACGAGTGATGTTAATTAATTTTAGCTTCCTAGGTAGCCTGTCCATGAAGTCCTTGGTGATACACTTTCTTATCCAGACTTTGCAAGTGCATATCGCTTCCACAAGCATACTCTTCTTTCTTGTCCTTTAAATAGAAACATTGCACTTACTATCATTACACTTAGCACTGAATGATCATTCCGTCCCATTACAACCTTTAGCAAATATACTGCTTCGCAATACGTTCAAAACATATTAATTCCAAAAAAAAAGGAAACCTCTTCAGTTTCTTCTTAATGGTTACTTCTTAGAAATCCCTTTGTCTATTCCTTGAGAGAGAACACTTCTTGCAATTCTTAAGCGCATCCATTGCATAACTTGTCGGAGAACTCCTTAAGTCACCACTTATACCTTCTTTCATTTTCAGCTCTGCATCAACATGTAAGGTTCATGAGTTATAGCTGTCCAAGGTAGCTTGATCATGAAGTCCATGATGATACATCTCCCTCTTTCTTGACTAATCAAGCCTCGCGTTGTCCTATGAATCCATTGTTGTTTGCCGTTGCATATCAGGCTGCCTGACCTATCGTAACCAATTACCTTAACCGACTTCCTTTCTGGCATGTCTTGACTTTCTTTTATAATACCATTCTATCCTTTCCGTTCCAGAGGACTTCCTTCCATGATCACATGATTATCAATTACTCACTAATCATTTGTGCCAAGACTCGTCTAAACCATATCTACGCTTTCCTTGCATGTCTTTCCACCTTTTGTCCCTGGTTTCTAGCATCCTCTTGCGGTGTGACCGTCGGCTCCATATTCGTAACACATGGGGTTGTTCTTATCTGTGTATGCAAAGTATCAAGTATATCCATAGCTGTCACATACCATGGACTCATCTTCATTTGACTTCTACTTAAGCATGTGACTTCCATTAGTATACGCCTTCATTATAACCGACATCTAGACTTATGACCTTCATCTAGGATTTGGCCTCGAGGATACCCATGACGTGGAATCCTCAGGTGACCAAATCTGATTTTCACATCATAAGTATTATCTTTCAACTCTCGGTGTAACTAGGGAATTCATTTATTTATTTTTTTATCTTGCTCTCATCCTTTATAACTTTTAAAGGTACCTTGTGGATCTTGCTAATGCAATCCGGAGTACTAATTAATTTATACTACTTAAATGTCGTGATATCTTCTCCACATTCTGGCCGTCAGCAACCATATTAGCCTCACCAGGATAATACTTGATTCCACAGTCATAATCCTTTATCAGCCTCACTCATCTTCTTGCCTCGTATTCCGTTCCTTCTGCTTCTTATGAAATGTGTCAATGGTACCCCTTGAAAACTTAGCCAACGATTACTCTTTCTTCAGCGTTTCCAACTCTTCTCTCAAGTGTTCAGCATGGTCGGACTTATCCCTTGAATAATCAAAACTATCTTCTGTGAAGGCAACGACATATTTGTCCTAATATCGGATGACATACCTAATTCATCATAACCATAAATGTTGCTTGAGCATTCGTCTATCTAAACGGTATCACGAGAAACTCGTAGTATTCATATCGCGTTTGAAATGTTGTCTTAGGGATGTCTGCCTCTTTCACTTTCAACTGATGATAGCCTGCTCTGAGGTCTATTTGCGAGGACCAACTCGCACCTTGCATTTTATCAAACAAATTATCCATTTGAGGCAATATATTTTCTTCACAGTAAGCTTGTTCAACTCATAGAAATCTATGCACATCCTCATACTTTCATCTTTTTTTTTTTTTATCGGAATGACGTTAAGCCTTGAACTTTCCTTAATATCATAAACCGTCACTGTACCGTCACCCAAAGACTTAAACATTATCAACTCATTCTTACCTTCTATACGAGCTTTAAGCTCAAACGTCAAATCCAGTCCCAAACGACATCGAACTCTCTTAAGGTCAATCATAAAGAGTAGCAAGGAACTCACATCCTTCTAATTCTACCTTACAATTCTTAACCATCCTCATATTTTAACGAAAGTATCGCTAGTGGTCTCTTCCATATGGTCTCAGGTACACAACTAGATTCTTCTTAGCGTCTTCTTTCATATTCACTACACTATGTAGCCTCATCCTTTCATGCATGTTTACTCAGGATATCTTGACAATCACCGTCCTTCTCAATCACCTCCGCTTCCTCATCATTCGCTTCGTTACTCCCGATCCCAGCAAGTTCCTTTATGGAGTTAACCATTGCAGACATACTACATTTCTTGACTCATTCTAGTTGGCTTATCTCCGTTTCTTTCATGTTGCCTCCACTTGGACTTCCCAGTTCGAGCTGCATTTGATGCTTCAGAGAACATTTTTGGCATTGTAGTGCGATACAATTTTAGCAACTCCATTAATATTTTACTACAAGCTCCAAGTGTGGTCCTTCTTCAATACTTCCTAAAGTTGAAGTCCTGCTGCTTTCGTACATCGCTTCGTCACCCTCTTCAAAAAGGGTGTCTGGTTGGAACGTATTTTACCACAGCGTCCAGTACGACCTCCTTTGTATCGGTCATCTATCTTATCTCTAAGGAAACACAAACGTTATCTCTCTGGGAATTATTTAGCACATGATTCATAAGGTAAATAGTTAATGACAGTGGCCAAGTGTAATTAACTCTTAACATTACTCCTCAGGTTCTACATATTTCCCGTTGTGATTTCACTTGTGCTAGTTTCTACTTCACACACAACCATAATCATACATATAACCTACATTCTTATCCTTAGCAATTAAGCTAGCATACACACATTCCTTTTTTAGCAATTTAGCTAACATTCAAACATTCTTTCTATAGCAATTAAGCTAACTTCCTTACACATTCTTACGTTATACATGAAATTAATCATATACTTTTACCTTTGCCGAGCTTGCTTGTGTGACACATGGCTATCTTGAACTGGCATCTTCTTTCATTTCTTACTTTAATCCCATTCTCTGTTCGAGTCTAAGCATGTAGGATGCTTAAATCTCTCGAACTTTGCTCTGATACCAACTTGTAAGGCCCCGAACCCGGTGACCCTACTTTAGCGTCGGATTTACTCATAAACACAGTTCTTCAAATCAGAGTTTATTAAAACTTTTCGCGGAATATAAAACATCAATCATTTGTTACAAAACATTAAATCTTTTCTTTGATACCATAACACAAAACTTTATATTTAAAACATCTTTACTTCTTTCTTCAGATGCCAGCCGTTCAATCCATGCCGTGTGTCAACCTCATGCTAACTCTATAATCAGCTCACCTGCGTGCATACTAAAAGTCAGCTACGCTGAGTGAGTTCTAGTTAATCAGGCAACATACAATTTATTCCCATATATTTCTTCCCGTATCCGAAGACACATATTACTACCTTAACCTCGTATAAATATCCATAGGAGGATCGTCACGTAATATCTATTAAAAGAACCATTACCATTACCATACTATATATAATTTCCATAGGAGGAACACTCTGTATACTTTCCATAGAAGGAACACTTTACTATCCATAGAAGGAACACTATACATTCCATAGAAGGAACACTATACTTTCCATAGAAGGAACACTATACTTTCCATAGAAGGAACACTATACTTTCCATAGAAGGAACACTATCTATAAGTTATTATTTAATATCCATGTAAGGAGCTAATCACTTCCCTTGACGATACGTGCAATATCCGAAGATCGTTCACGTACCGACAAGCTTTCATTCATAATGTTCATACGTCATCCTTACATTACATACAATATTAATATCTTTATTTATATCCTGACAGTACGTGCAATATCCGAAGATCGTTCACGTACCGTCAAGCAATCAATCGTATCTATCACATATATCATACACGGCATGCACTTACCATTTAAGGTAAAGTGTATTAACTATCACATTGAGTATGCACACAGCCCCGAAAACATAACAAGGAATGGGGCTAGAAACTCACCTGAACTCTGCTTCTTCCTCTGGTAGCTGTAAATCCCTTCTTTAACTGAGCTCGGCTGACTTTTTGAGCTTTGTTTGGATCTTGTTTACTTGTTAATCACAACCAACCGCTCTCTCTCTCTCTCTCTCTCTCTCTCTCTCTCTCTCTCTCTCTCTCTCGGATCTGCCCGATTCTTCCCTTGGCCCGGCCGGCGAAGTTGTGGTGTGTGGTGTGTGTGTTTTGGGGTGTTAGAAAACAAATGGAATGAAAGATATTTTGGGTTTAGGGGATATTTATATCCCTTAAATCCCATGGACCTAAGGCCCATTCTCATTTAACCCGTCTCCATTAATCCAACACTAGCCCGACTCATACCAACTCCTACTCTATTATTTATTTCCTGACATCCCGAGTAAACTTTCCCTATATTAGTAAGTAATATAATTAATATCACTTTGAAATTTCGGGATGTTACAGAAACCCTAGTACACCTGGTAATAATTACTCACCTTTGTCTAATATATCAGGATTGGGTAATCTAAGTACAGGTGTAAGAAGTCAAGTCGAAGAGATTTCTCAAAGGAACTCAAGGTCAGAATCACTTGCCGGACACGCTCCATTTGATCACACACCCTTTCGAGGGTTTAGATCTATGGAAGATGTGTATGAAGACACCACAGCCTTGAATAAAGAACAAGTTCAAGATTTGTATGACGACAATCAAGAACTGATGTTGATCGATGAAGAACCAACATCCTATGAAGAAGCAACAACCAAACAAGAATGGATAATGGCTATGAAGAGAGAGCTTGATTCGATTAATCGAAACAAGATGTGGACTTTAACTCGATTGCCACTCGGCTATAAGGTAATCGGGTTGAAGTGGGTGTTTAAAGTGAAAAAGGATGCAAATGGTGAAGTCACAAGACACAAGGCACGGGTAGTTGCAAAAGGATATGTACAAAGAAAGGGAGTTGATTTTGAAGAAGCTTTTGTGTCAGTAGCTCGGTTAGAAACAATTCGACTTCTCCTTGCGATTGCAGCCAATGAGAATTGGCTTGTGCATCACTTAGATGTCAAGTCAGCGTTCTTAAACGGTGATCTCAAGGAAGAAGTATATGTATCACAACCGAGTGGGTTCGAGGTAAAAGGAAAAGAAGAAATGGTGTATCGGCTTCACAAAGCTCTCTATGGCTTACGACAGGCCCCACGGGCCTGGAATGCAAAGCTGGATGAAGTCTTAAAGGACCTCGGTTTCAGCAAGTGTGTTCATGAGCAGGCGGTTTATAAGGTACACGGGCCTGATTATATCCTTATAATTGGTGTCTATGTTGATGATCTAATTGTGACGGGTTCAAGTGAGAAAAGAATTGGTGAATTCAAAGCAAAGATGAGATCAGTTTTTGAGATGAGCGACATGGGGAGACTATCCTACTACCTTGGGATGGAAGTAGATCAATCCAAGTTTGGAATAACGATAAAACAGGAAGCGTATGCAAAGAAGATCCTCAAGTTGGCGGGTATGCTGAATTGCAATGCTACAACTTTCCCTATGATGTCAAAGTTACAGTTAACCAAAGATGAAGACGGAGAAGAAACTGATCCAACCATGTATCGCAAGTTGATTGGAAGCCTAAGGTATCTTGTTCACACTCGACCAGATCTAAGTTACTCAGTAGGGGTTGTAAGCAGGTTTATGCAAAACCCTAAACAGTCTCATTATGTTGCGGTGAAGCAAATACTAAGGTACATACGTGGAACCTTAGAATATGGGCTGAAGTATAAGTATGGTGGAGTTGGAAAATTAATTGGGTACAGCGACAGTAGTTATGGTACAGATATAGAAGATCGACAAGGAACGACCGGTATGGCTTTCTATTTTTCAGATAATCTAATTACTTGGTGTTCACAAAAACAGAAAACGGTGGCTTTAAGCTCGTGTGAAGCTGAATTTATGGCAGCAACATCAGCTGCTTGTCAAGCGCTATGGTTAAGAAATTTGATCAATGATCTATGGGAAGAGATGCTCAAGTTGTGAAATTATATGTTGACAATGAATCTACCATTGCTCTGATGAGAAATCCTGTATTTCATAGGAGGAGCAAACATATTGATACTAAGCATCATTTCATCCGGGAATGTGTAGAACGAGATCAAGTAAGTGTGGAACATGTAAGTGGTAATTTACAGCGAGCAGACATATTGACAAAGCCATTAGCACGTGTGAAGTTTGCTGAAATGAGAGACCTCGTTGGTGTGGAAAGGTTACCGAAGAACGTCAACACTAAGGAGGAGAGTGTTGGGTTAGTGTTGAACGAAATACATGGAGATTCAAACTGCAAGGGATGACTGAGTAATATGGAAGACCGAGTATTATGGAATAATAACGTTAGTTGAGAACGTTGCTTTGAATGAGAGAATAAAGGAGTTTATGTTTCATTATCTTTAGTATTTAAACATTTGTTCAGATTAGTTTTATTTATCACTTTCAATTCATTAGCCGAAATCTCTTGTAATCATATGAGCACGACTCAATCATTCGATTATTGAATAAAGATTACGTTTGGCTATTGTGCTTTCTTGTTCTATTCTTGATCAATATCCTATATTGCCTGTACCAAATCTAACACTCTCCTCAACTGTAATGTAACAAGGTAAACTGCTTATCGATTTTCATTCAATATAGGATTACAATAAATAGAGATAAATAGGCCCGTGAACTCGACACTAACCTCTAACCGCTCTTACCGTGAAATAATATAATACAAAGTACTTGTTGATTTGAACCAAATGACCATTTACTATGTTTGTCCCTCATGTATAGTCCTTAAGAGACGGATTTAATGTTATATGGTAACTTGTAAACCGCTTAACATGTAAACTTGTTGAGTTGACCCAATGATATGGTATTAACATGACATTTTGTTTATTTATTAAATCTTGATGTGATATTACCCATTCACATTTAATCACTTACCTCCGGCCACCACCATCGCCCACTAAAGAAATTTGAATTCCCTCACATTTATCTTCTTTCCCAACTTATCATTGCCGTTCTCCATTGCATATATAATCGCCACTATATAACTCAATGCTCTATTGTTATTCTCCTAAGAATGACTAGAGGCAATTATATCCTTCTCGCCACAATGGGCTACCAAAACAAACAAGAACGAGAAAGAAAAGAAAGAACTTCACATAAATTAATACCGACTAATAGAATATCACCACAACATTTTGAGTTTAAGAATGTAAGAACATTATAGAATAGTAACTAGCTAACGTGTGCATGTTCAATTCCATCAATTGAAATTGAAGATTGTGTACTTAATGGAAACATGAGATGAGTGTCACGAAATAACATGATAATGACTAATGGAAAGAGGAAAACATAATTTATAATTTTAGAGTTCATTTTGAATTGAAGGTGTAAAACGTCCGATTGAAGAATGAAGAGAATTAGAATTAATTGGAATGATATTTTAATTTCAAAGCAACTTGTTAGAAACTAAACAGAAGAACTTAACATAAAAGATAAGTCTAATGAGTGAAGGAACTTATTTGACTTATAAACTCTATAAAGTCTTATACCTTGCAATGATTTCAATTCGTATCATAGCTCATCATTTTTTCCAAGTTTTATAGGAATTCAACAAAGAAACTAAAATATCCCACTTTCCCATTGGCCGTCGCCCTCGTCACCTCATAATCACTACTTACCACGTTTGTTGCTCTGATTCAAAACTGGTAACAAGCATGATCAAGTAGAAGAAATTTTACAACATGATAATACGTATGAAGCTTAAACAACATATTTGATTTTTTTTTTCATGAATCTTGCTTTGAAGCAATGAAAACATTTGATAATAAGGAGAACTAAACCTTTCAAGTATATTCTTTTAATGTACAAACCCATGTTCTTTCAATCAAAACTTGTAATTCAAATTATTTTTTTTTCACGCTACCCAAATCAATGTTTTGAAACCCGGTCTGGCCGGTCGAACCGGTTCGACCGGGACCCGGTCCTTACACCAGGTTGGGTCAGTGTATTTGGGTTGTTTTGAAAAACCGGCCGGTTTTGCGGGTGGACGGTCGGCCCGATCTTTTTTCATTAAATTCAAAATGAAATGTGCATGCCGGAATTTCGAACTTGGGACATTTCAGAGATAGAAACTTTAATATTACCCATGAGCCAACCAACCAAGCTTCATTGATGTCTCCATTGATCAAACATATAATATATATATATATATATATATATATATATTTATAAAACAATGTATAAAACATAGATAAACATTAAAGTTTGTTGTTATTATTATTTTTTATATGTATATGAATTATATATATGTAAATACATATTTAAAATATTTATGACGACATCCGGGTCAAACACCGGTCCGCCTTCCCGGGTCGGTCTGACCTTTAACCTGGTAAGGCGTCTAGGTCGACGTCCGGGCCGGGTCTGAAAACATTGACCCAGATCGATAGTTAAAACGTCAACCAAACCATACTTAATCATGCATAACCGACCAACCCCATAACAATCCAATCTTCGCTCCGTAATTTTTCGTCTTTCTAGTTTCCAGTTCGGTTCGGTTCGGTTCGGTTCAATCAACAACCATAAACACAAATAGACCTAAAATAAGTTGCACAAAAAATGACAACATTTACAAAATAGAAGGACCTTACATGTAACAACTGAGTTTCCATCACAGCAAACCAACTCAACCGAGTCAACTCAGTCTCCTCTTCCATCACCAACACCACCAAAACTCACTATCTGCAAAACTTACACCATTCTCTATCTATCTATCTATCTATCTATCACTAAACCTAAATTTACCACCTTTTTATTCTTTTCAATTAAAGCCCACAATCCAACGGCCCATATTATTATTATTAACCCACATCTCCATCTTCATCACCATCATCTTTCTTCTTCACTCATCTCTTATCACCTCACCAATCAACATTCAAGATCCCCTTTTTAGGGTTTTCAAAACCCTCAAACCTCTTGCAAAATTCACATCAATTAACCAAAATTAACACTCTCGTCTTCGATTCTCATCATGTATTAGCCAATTTAAGGTAATCAATCGGTCCAATTTCAATACCCTAATTCCAATCAAACCCTAATTTGAAAAAAAGAGTAATTCTTGGTTTAATGTTATAAATTTGTAATCTTTATTTAGGGGTTTTTGATGGTGATTGAAAAGATTGCTATATTAGAGTCTGTAGATAGTATGTCAAGTGAAGAAGATGAAATTAAGAGAAAAGGTGGTGAATTTAATGAATATGAAGATGATTGTGATTCGGGTGCGGGTTCGGATGAGTTTGATTTACTTGAGCTCGGTGAAACCGGTGAGGAGTTTTGTCAAATCGGGGATCAAACGTGTAGCGTTCCGTTTGAATTATATGATCTTCCCGGGTTAGAAGATATTTTATCTATGGATGTTTGGAACAATGTTTTGACTGAATCCGAACGGTTGAATCTCACGAAGTATCTCCCGGATATGGACCAAGAACACTTTATGAGAACCGTGAAAGATTTGTTTACGGGTTCTAATTTTCACTTTGGTGTTCCGATTAACAAACTTTTTAATATGATGAAAGGAGGGTTATGTGAACCGAGAGTGTCGCTTTACCGACAAGGGCTCGTGTCCTTTCAAAAGCATTTGCATTATCATGTTATTAGAAAGCATCAAAACACGATGGTCAGTAATCTGGTTCAGACCCGTGAAGCTTGGTCAAAGTGCAGAGGGTACAGCATTGATGAAAAGATTCGTGTTTTGAATATTTTAAAAAGTCAAAAGAGCTTAATGAATGAAAAAACGGAAGAATTTGAAACCGAATCTGAAGAAGAATCTGCAGACGGGTTATGGAATAATAACAAGAAGATTACGAGTCTGGGTTCGGGTCGAGTTCAGTATCTTGAAGTAAAGCACGGGTCTTTGGGTTCATCCTCATTTCTTGAAGAAAAGTCAATGTATGATGTTACTGTACATCCAGATGCTAATTTGAATGATAAATTTGGGAAGAAATATAAGGGTTTTAGTGGTGAAGAATTTCAAGAAACATTTATGGGTAGAAATAGGGTTGTAAATCAGTTATCGGATATTAAAGTGTTGACTGCAAAACCGTCTAGCTCAAAATTCGGTTATGATTATGGGAAGAAAGGCAAACGGGCGGAGTATAATCAGTATGATAATCAACAGGATCTGTTTTGGAATCAATCATTAGGGGAGTCTATTGATCTATACGGGTATGTTGGTTTAAATGTTAAGTTGTCCATCACATTTACTTAACGTCATTTTTGTCATTGTTCGTATTATTTTCATAAATAGTTAAAATTGCACAAACACTGAATTATGATTTTGATTATTCAAAATAGCAATCGGCTTTAAAACATACATCCAAAACACTGTATTAAAGGTTATGGTTTTTGGCAGGGGTGTGCACGAAACCGAAATAACTGAAACGTAACCGGAATAACCAAACTTAAATAACCGAACCCGATAAAAAACTGATGGTTTGGTTTTGTGTTTTTTCAAAAACCAATTATCTTTGATATTGGTTTTGCTAACAAGCAAAAACTGAACTTCACCAAATGGAACAAAAAAAAAAACGAAAAACCAATTTTATGTAATTTATAAGCATCAATATATAGTGTTGGCCAAAAATGTTAGGTCCAAATGTGTAATAATCAATCATTCGTTAATTAACAAAAGATTGGGCCCAAAGTTTCAGGCCCAAGTTCATTATTTTGGGCCATTTTTGGACTGAAATTTTCAAGCCAAAATGGTGAAACCCAAAAACTGAATTTTTGGGTTGAGCCCAAAACCGACCCAAATTGACCAAGTTCGGTTTTTGGTTGGGTTTGAGCTCCAAACTGACCAATGCAAACTACTAATTATTGGAATATGAACCACAGGATGGGAATGAAAAAGGGTAAAATGGTCAATACACAAAATGGAGGACGAGTTGTGACAGCTCCTGATGGAATGAAAATGTTAGCAAAAGGCGAAGAAACGGAATCAGATTCATCTGAACAATTTGGTGAAGATGACGATAATAACCCTCTAATGAGAAGCAAATGGGCTTACCCGAGTGGTGTGAAATCCGGGCCACAATTCAAAAAACCAAAACTTGGTGGCAATAACAATAATAGAACATTTAAAGATCTTGATCGGTCGTTACAAAATTCAAGAAAGAAGGGTAAAACGCACGGTAACAATCTTTATAACGAGCCGAATGGTGATGCATATATTGAAGGCATGTTTTCAAGAAAACCGTACGGGAAGAAGAGAAAAGGAGAATTCGAAAATGACTTTTCTACCCTTCCGTTAATGCACATTAACGAGTATGCCACTGATGAATCCGTAAGGCCCACCAAAAGAGGTCAAATGATTGACGTGTATGGTCAAGATCATTCGGGGTCCAAGAAACGAAAAGTAAAGGATGAATTGATGTACATGGATGATCGCTATCAAGAAAGTCAAAGTCAACTCACTTTTGGGAAAAGGAAATGGGTCGAGGATATTTCTTTCGAGAATGTGATTCCCGAGCCAGCAGTAATTGATATAACCGAAGAAGATGCAGATTTCGAAAATATTGAAAATAAAACGCAGAAGAAACCGTTTATCTTAATTACCCCTACGGTCCACACGGGATTTTCGTTCTCGATTATACACCTTTTATCAGCCGTAAGAATGGCAATGGTAACTTTACTTCCAGAAGACAATACAAATGATGAGGCAAAACCGGAAGTTGAAAACCCAACCGTCCCATCTTTGACCGTTAAGGATATAGTCAACCGGGTCCAGTCAAACCCGGGTGACCCATGCATTCTCGAAACCCAAGTACCGCTTCAAGAGTTAGTAAGAGGGGTTTTAAAGATATTCGCTTCAAAAACCGCACCTTTAGGAGCAAAAGGATGGAAAGCGCTCATTTCATATAATAAGCCCGCTAAAACTTGGTCATGGGTAGGGCCCGTTTCTCAAGTTTCACCCGATCATGAGCTTGTCGAAGAAGTAACGTCTCCGGACACATGGAAACTTCCACACAAGATGTTGGTCAAACTAGTTGACTCGTTTGCTAACTGGCTAAAAAGCGCTGAAGAACCATTGCAACAAATCGGAAGTCTCCCCCCTCCGCCTTTGACTTTAATGCAAGCCAACTTAGACGAAAAAGAACGGTTCCGAGATTTACGGGCTCAAAAAAGTCTCAACACGATAAACCCGAGTTCGGATGAAGTTCGCGATTATTTCCGTAAAGAAGAAGTTCTACGGTATTTACTACCAGACCGGGCTTTTGCGTATACTGCAGTCGACGGTAAAAAGTCAACGGTGGCCCCGTCAAAAAAGGGTGTGGGGAAACCGACATCGAAAGCGCGTGACCATTTCATGTTGAAGCGTGACCGACCACCTCACGTGACCATTCTCTGTTTGGTTCGGGACGCGGCTGCACGGTTACCAGGAAGCATCGGGACACGTGCCGATGTTTGCACATTAATTCGTGATTCACAATACATAGTAGAAGATGTTTCGGATGCTCAAGTGAACCAAGTGATTAGTGGTGCATTGGACCGTTTGCATTATGAGCGGGACCCGTGTGTGCAGTTTGACGGTGAACGGAAACTATGGGTTTATTTGCATCGCGAGAAAGAAGAGGAGGATTTCGATGATGACGGGACTTCGTCTACGAAGAAATGGAAACGCCAGAAGAAAGAAGTGGCTGAACCGTCTGATGCCAATAATGATGGGACCGGGGAGCCAACGGGTTTTGACTTGAGTGTTGACCCATCAGGTGTTAATAATGATGGGACCGGGGAACCAACAGGGTTTGATTTGAGTATCGAAGCGTCGGGAGGTGTTAATATTTATGGGACGGAGAAGCCAACGGGGTTTGATTTGAGTATCGAATCGTCAGGTGTTAACAATGATAATTTTGAGGATGGGAGAGGGGATGATGATGAAGATGTTGAGATTTGTGTTTCTTGATGAGTTTTGGTTTAAGGTGATGAATGTTTTGGTTTAGTAATAATGATTTTATTGATGGTTGGTTGGTTGGTTGGTTAATTAATGTTTGTTTTGGTGTTTTTGTAAGTAATAATAAAAGAAATGCACAGAAAGGAATGGATTTTTGATATACAAGTTGGGGATAGGTGAAGATTAAACTTATTTATAATGAGTTCACAATTGTGTTGCCTTTTGGCTGCATGAGAATCAGTTATAGTTTATGTCACCTAAACGAGCTAGAACTCATGCTCGGCTCGTTTTGAATTATGAGAATTATGAGAGCTTGAGCACGAGCTCCACTTGGCTCGTGATACTTTTCTCAAACTCAAGCTTAACTCATATTTATTTTATTCTTAAAACCTTTAACAAAGCCTAAACTCGGCTCGAGCTTATGTGCAGTAGTACCTTACACAAGCCAAGGCTCCGCTTGAGGTTGGCTGTGTAGTGTGAGATTAACACATGGAAGTCCAAGGGAGCTAAAACTTAAAAATACACAAGGCTCGAGCTCAGGCTTCATATTGGGGGATCTGTCCATACTTTTCTCGTTCTCGATAGCAACCAGTGGAAGACAAGAATCGCAAGATGCTTAATATGTAGTCCCCATTATACACAAGGTTTCAATAGATGCAAATATCAATGACTAAATTTCCCCTTTGTCATGACCCTATAGCCTTGTAGTCCCCATTATATGAGAGTCTATGTTTTATTTTCAAAATTGAGATATGATGTTATATTTAACCTGTTAATAAAAGGATCATGTTTAACTTGACATGCTTAATTAAACTAGCTGACTTGCTGAGTCTAACTAAATAGGCCAACCCATTAACTCATTTAATACAATTTTTGATTTTTTACAACTTATCAACCCGATTTAACACATTTACAAATCTAACTACTACGCGTTTAGACAAAGGAATTAGACAAATCATGTTCGGCTTACACAATTTTAAGAGTGCGGATTAGGATTTCTCTTTTACACAAAAATATATATACATACATATGGGTTATGTTCGGGTTTTGATTATCCATTCATTCATCTTCACAAACCAAACACAAATATAAATATTATCAAATATGAATACGAAAAAAGGGATAATTTCATCTATAAAAGAATATCAAATAACATGAATAAAAGGATAAAAAAATACCAAACATAATTTAGAATTCCGTTCCATCAAAAACACTCCCGGACCTAAACTCCCTAAAACCGCTTATAAAAACGTGTTTTCTTCTCATCTTTAGAGTTTTCTTGAAATGCGAAGGTTTTAACAACCTTTTGAAAGGAAATGATACTAGTCGCCGTGTACCTCTATGCTTTCTCCTAACTCTCCCTGCATACAAGCTTTTCAAGTAAGTAAACTTGTTGTTGGCCTTATTTGGTAATAAAAGTTTTTTTGGGACCGACAGTGGTGAAAGGTTGTGACGAAAATCAGCATAAAAGTTTTTGTGGGTGTGTTGCAGGCACAAGTGATGTCAGAATGCAACTAACAGTCTTTGGACTTTTTCCCATCAATAATTACTTGAAAGTAAAGTGATGCACGCGCCATATCATGTATAGAATAGATTTGTGTATCTATATGTTATTTGTGTATAGAATTATGGATGTTTTATTATTCATGTATAGAATTAACATGCCTAAGATTTGGGTGAGTAAAAGTAGACACGCGACCAAATATTTGCATATCTCATGGTCACTTTCGCTAATTTCTCTACAAAATAATATAAAAAAATATAATTTAAAAAATATATATATACAATGAAAACACAGTAGCATGTGGAAAAAGGAAAAAGGAAAAAGCCAGTTTTATGAACTTGATTTATAAAATATAAATTTAGGTTTTAATGATATAATTACACAGTTTATATGAGATTGGAAAATAAATTACGTACCTGCTGAAGACTCCTGTGCAGACAAATGACTCATAAAACTATCATCTTTGACCTCCACGTTGACTTCCAGTGACACATCTTCTGATGGCTCATGAACAACTGATGAAGCCTGCTGTGCAGACAAATTAGTCACATCTTCTGATGGCTCATGAACAACTGAGTAAGACTGCTGTGCAGACAAATTATTCATATGACTATTATCTTTGACTTCTACGTTGACTTTCATCGGCACATCTTCCGACGGCTCATGAACAATTAATGAAGACTGCGGTGCAGACAAATAATTCACATGACTATCATCTTTGACCTCTACGTTGACTTCCATCGGCACATCTTCCGACGACTCATGAACAATTGATGAAGACTGCGGTGCAGAGAAATTATTCATATGACTATCATCTTTGACCTCTGCATTGACGTAGACTTCCATCGGCACATCTTCCGATGGCTCATGAACAATTGATGAAGACTGCAGTGCAGAGAAATTATTCATATGACTATCATCTTTGACCTCTGCATTGACTTCCATTGGCACGTCTTCCAACGGCTCATGAACAACTGAACCACAACCGTTGATTTGCAACTCATCATGAGGTCTCAAATTGGCTAATACCCTAGATGGTGCAGTTGAAACGTTTTCCCCTATTACACTTGTGTTTTCTTCTAGATCCTTTTCATTCGAAGATACACAAGAAGAGACCAAACATGAAGTAACAGGTGAAACTGTAACATCATCTTTTGTATTGCTTATGTGTTCTTCTAAAACCTCTTCCGGTAAACATGCTTCTTTTGTATCACTCATGTGTTCTTCTAGAACCTTTTCAGGTAACCATGCTTCTTTTGTATCACTCGGGTGCTCTTCTAGAACCTTTTTAGGTAAACATGCATCAGAGGAGGGGAACATCTTATCTAGAAGAAAGCAAACTTTTTTTAGAAGCTTAAACTTATATTAATTACTTTAATTTTTTTATAGTTGTTGTAGCTAGGGCTGTTCATAAACCATTGAAACCGACACCACACTGTCCAAATGGTTCAGTCCGATTTGGAACTTGGAACCAGCCTTATAACCTTTGTTATTTATAGTTTTGTTTTCATATTTGGAATATTATTTTATGCATATGTTTTATAATCACAAACCTTATTTCTAAATGTTTAAATACAAACTAACGATTTTGAAAAAAAAAATCAAAAAATCCGTTCAGACCACCAAGCTGGTAAATGAATAACCCACCTAACACGGTCTACTTAATTTTTCAAAACTAGTCAAACAGGACCCTGAATAAGAAATAAATGAGCCAATACGCTCATGACGTACTCGAGATCGGCTCGCTAAAAGCTAAAATCAAACTGAGTTTAAGTGAGCCCGGGCTCGAGCCTAAAAATGAGCTTGTTCAATAAACGCACTCGAGCTGGCTGGCGAGCCTAGACAAGCCTATTAGCATCATTTACTAATATTTATATAATAATTATTAATTATTAGACATAAAAATAATAATTATATAAATTTATAAAAGATTATACTAAATATATAAACAAAAAATAATTATAAATGTATATAAACTAATTAAAGTATAATAAATAATAAACAAGTTGAGCTCGAGCACGAAAAACTACTCACAAGCCAAGCTTGAGCTTTAGAAATAAAGAGCTTGAAACAAGCCAAGCTCAAGCTCAAGCTCATGCTCAAGCTCTAGTAAGTTAAACGAGCTGCGCTTGATCCTAGTCGAGGCGTCGAGCTCGGATTTGACTCGGCTCATTTACACTCTTAGCTGTGAACACCCCTAGTTGCAGGCTTGTACCAAATGAAAGCAACTATATATGTATTATGTAGCTTACACTGTTGTGAAAGCAACTATTTTGTGCATGTTAATTGAAAGAAATAAGAATTAAATTTTGTATGTCAAATTATTTAAGCATTAAGAAATCAGGGTACGAATTTGTAATACAATTTTTCTTACTTTGCTAAATACCTGCTTCACTTAACGCCAGCATTGGTTGAAACATAGAGGCATTGGGAGACAATTTGTTGGCTTCCTCACCCTGAATATCAGAAGAACAATTATCCTCAAATGAGACCAAAACAACTGGATTTGGAACATCATTACACACACTTTCACTTTCTTTTTCAACAATAGCAATTTCTTCATGCGTGTCCTCATGCCCTTTTCTTTCTTCTTTAACAATAACAACTTCTTCATGTATATCCTCACGAACTTTTAATGACAGATTTTGCTGCTCGGGTTCATCTATAATCATAGCACAAGTTTCTTCCGCTTCCACACTCGCCAACGTTTCAAGATTTTTATTTTTTGATGAGATATCACAATTCCCAACTTTTAATAACCTATCTTTCTCATGAGAATCACGCGGTTTAGAATCTGGTTTTGTTTCGGTTACCATATCAGTGATTTGCAACCCATGCGATGGCAATTCATTAATAACTGAAACAAAGTCAATTGCTTTGTTGACCGTTTTCGGTTCTTTATTCGAATCCGCAAATGATTTAGCCATGTCATCTAGTTGTAAATCGTCTTCGCCACTGGATATCGGGTCCCACTTAAGCCAGTCATCGAAACCATCATCGTTTGACGTGATTAATTCAGCCTTAATGGCTTCTTTGTGGAACTTCTTCTTCCTCAAAGAATTTTCTAGTAATGTTCTGCAGAATGTGTACTTTTAGATTTAATTTGATATTAATTATGCTAGCAAATTCCACATTTCAAATTGTTTTTTTATCGGTGTTCATAATCTGATAATCATACCTACATGTTTTTGAAACGATTGCTTTTGCACGCTCCATTGAGAAACCAAGTAAGCATGCTAGATTTGCAACATCATATGGTCCTCTAAATTCAGTTACAGAAGCAGCAGCACTTGAAAATATTATATTTTTCCCTCTTGTCCAATCCACCAAAAGCTGCAAATAGCATTTCTTGAGTTATATAATGTATTTATATGTCTGTGTGTATAACAAGCTATGAAGATAACTAATGCTTGTAAGTGTAATGCAACAAGACTGCATTTACTTTATGTTGATCAAATTATCATTTTGTTATGCGACTACAATGACAAGATTAAGAGCATGCACATTTAAGACTGTTTTCATAAACCAAAATGTTTTATTCATATCCAAATTCATCAAGTTCTGAAAGCTTAATCTCATTTAACCTATGTTCTTACAAAAATCAAATCCAATTATACTTAAAAACACAAAATATAAGATGTTATACCTTAGCATTGGATATCATCTGTCTTCTCAATTGAGCATCCAGAAGACCTGAGTATGTAATTTCAAAACATACTCCTCTCTGCATATTATTAATTATATAAATATTAACTCATAGATCTATAAACATGATAAAAAATAGTTAATAGTGTTGTAATATTCACGATAAGCCACCGACTAATTGCCAATAGTTATGCTACCGCTTATTTCACCTAATAGGGCCAGCAAATCAGTGATCGGTCAAAACTGGTCCAAATTGTTTAAAATCTGTCAAATTTCGGTCAAAATATTTGAAGTGTTTTTTTACAAATCCAATCCAATATTACACATACTATTCTAATCCGATTAAATCCAATTCAACAGGAAGATATATAAAACAATGACCTCAATTGCAGCTTTGATCAGTGGCTGTTTCAACCTAAACCGCGTCTCCGAGAAATCAATGGCAATTATATCAACCTAAACATAAACATACACAACAACATATCAGTCACAGCACCAGTATCATCATAAATTTATACTTTCTATGATTCCAAACAATACCTCATAACTTTTACAAGCTAAATCAAACACCTCCTGCTTCACCGGCCTAACCGCCACAATATTATAACTTTTCAACACCGGATTCCCACTATTCAAACACGCTCCTTGCGCCGGAGTCTCCACAACCACCGTTATCCGAGTGTACTGCCGAAACGGCGTCGTATTTGACACATTAACAAGCCGTCTATGAAAACTAACGGCGTTAGAAATTGACGGAGAAACTTTGAGAACGGATTCAAGAGGAAACAAAGCGATTGAGCAACGGTCAGCTTCCGACATTACGCCGGTTATAGTGCGGTTGTATGCTACGCCGGAGTAGCCTAGCTCCATGGCTTTGATTGTGAGTTTTAAGCGTGTGGATTTGGCGGTGGTGGAGTTGTGTTTGGTTGATTCTGTGTACGGTATGTTAAGATCGAAAAACGCCATTGTTACAGGAGAAATTAAGCAATTAGGGTTTTATTGAGGAAGAAGAGTATAATAATAATAATGTTTATTAGAGGTTTAAAGTATTGTGCGAGTCCAGTTTTAGTCCTCTTATTTGTTTTCCTTACAATGGTTTAAAGTATTTGTTATGGCTGCACATTCGACCGACCTAACAATATAACCCCTATTATGATAGCCAGCAAACATGCGACATTATTTATCGACTAACATGTCAACCATTACCCTACATTGTTTTCCTAAGTAAAACATATTAAAAAAATGGGTCAAAAGAGAAGCGCCATATGCGGAGATCATGTTAACATGTACCAAAACCTCATCATGGGAGACAAATTTTACTTTTCTTTTTCTGTCATATGTAATGCTTAAAACCATTACCCGGATCTTACTTGCGTGCACCCCGATGACCAAAACTAACCCGAGAATTCAGTTTCTAGACTAGATTTATCTTGAGATTCTTTAATTAACAAGTGACTGTGAATTCAACAATAACCACCAAAACAAATTTTTACATTAACATAACAAAGCATAAAACCAACACATATCCTAATTCCTGACCCGAAAACAACAACCAGAACCCGTTACTTTCTTGATAGCAAGACTTGACAACACACGCAGTCTAAACACTAAACCCTTAACCCCCAAACCCATACAAAGTCCTTCCTTGTCTCTTCAACGCGTAAACCACGTCCATGGCAGTAACCGTCTTCCTGCGAGCATGCTCGGTGTAGGTAACCGCATCTCTGATCACATTCTCCAAGAATATCTTCAACACCCCACGCGTCTCCTCATATATCAACCCACTGATACGCTTCACACCGCCTCTGCGAGCCAGCCTTCGGATTGCAGGCTTCGTGATTCCCTGAATGTTGTCCCGGAGCACCTTACGGTGTCGTTTTGCTCCGCCTTTGCCTAACCCTTTGCCTCCCTTACCTCTGCCAGACATTTTTGAATGTGGTTGGAATCTGTAAAATATTGTTTACAATTAGATGAAATTGATGGAATTGATAATTGGCTTAAATTCGATAAATTAAACGAACTGATGAACTAGAAAGAAATAATTAACTGAAATTAGATGAATTAAACAAAATTGATGAACTGGGTATAGATTGATTGAAGTAATAATCAGCTGAAATTTGATAAATTAAACTGAAATTGATGAACTGGGTAAATTGATTGAAGAAATAATCAGCTGAATTTGATGAACTAAACTGAAATTGCTTATAAAATGGATACCAAATTGCTTTGAATTATATGAAATTGATGAACTGAAGTAATGATTAACCATAACAGTTGTTTGGAATTTGACAAAATGTGATGAATCAAGTGGATTAATTGAAGGAATTGCTAACCTGAAGCTTTGAAGATTGGAAGATGTTAATGGCACTACGTTTGATGAAGATTGGGTGTGTATAAACTATATATATAGTGGAGGTAAAATGTGGTGTACGTTTTGTGGCCGTACGATTAATGAGAATAGACGGTGGATATGTAGGATTAGTCACGCGGATAGGTGACGTGGCAAGTATGATTTTTGTTTGAAAAATGGGCGGGTTTTTGAATCATTTTCGACTTTCGGGTCACCGAGGATAGGTTGGGCCTAAAGGATAAACATACATGATGTTAGGGGCTACGGGTGCGAGTGGTGGGGTTCGGTGTGGTTTTTGCTAAAACCAAACTGAAAACTAAAACTTTAGTTTTCGGAGTTTCGGTTTTTCGGTTTTGTTTCTGTTCGATTTCGGTTTTTACGGTTTTTGCCATTTGAGCTTGAACATTTTAGGCCGACAAAAAAGTTAGTAAAAAATAATGAATTTAGGTATAAATAAGTTTGTTAATTGTAAAATAACAGACTATTATACATTTGATTAAAAATATTTTAGTTACATATTTATTAAATTTTTATAAATTACTTAATATAAAAAAATAATTAAAATTTAGGAATTCGGTTCGGTTTTTTTATATGAAAAACCAAAACCGAACCATTAGTGCGGTTTTTACAATAACATAAAACCAAACCGTCGATTTTGTTTCGATTCGGTTTTTTTCGGTTTGGATTTTTCAATTTTTTCAGTTGTGGATCGGTTTTTTCGGTTTCTTGCACACCCCACATGATGTGGAAACCGAAGAGTGCCTGTTTGTTTTCTTCGGAATTCGGCCGAACGCTTGCTTATGACTTGCTTGTTGGTGGGTTTGGGAGGGAAAAGTATTGTGCGTTGGTGTAAACTTTCACCTTTTTATGGTTTTGCTTAATTCATGATGTCATAGCATGTTTAAACTATTTGGGACGGAACCAATCACAAAAGAAAGCTAGTTTAAGTTATTTTCCGTGTTAAACTTTGAGTATATGAGCGAGAAACAATAAGATATTTAAAGGAATCTATACATGAGCCTAAACAAAATCGTGGAAGACATAAATATTCTAAGTTTCATATGAGAAGTCTCAAGATAAAAAGATATTGATGTCTAATGGTTTAAGTTACATGTAACCACTTAAAATGAGTAATTTCATTTCGAAGTTGGTAAATTAGATAAAAACACACTAGAGTAAATCGAAAGTGCTAATTAGTTAATGTATCTTCACAAACTGGTTTAGTAATTCATGGTTGAAAAAGGAAATTTGAGAGTGCTTTGGTAATCTTCAAACTTTCAAATGGACAGTTTAGACTCAGGTGTGATGTCAATGGGTTTAATAAGTTTTAAAGAATCGAACATGCCATTTTGTAATATGGCTTAAACCGAAGTGTGATTTTAATGCATAGATGAAATGTGATTCCGGGTGACGTAGCAATCAATCCAGTTTGAATGCTGCCTGAGGTCATAAAAGCCTAGGTCTACGTTAACTTCACCAAACAAAACAAAACAAAACAAACTACAAAATGAACACAGTTTGTGACCTCCATCTCAACTGAAAACCCTATGTTACCTATGTATAACATGGAGTTTGGGCTTGGGCCTGATATTTTTCATATGGGCATAAAGCAAACAACAAAATAAGTTTAAAGTTTAAACTAGTACTAAGAGTTTAAGATGCTGTGACGGGCGGTGTAAACCGTGAAAAACTGAAATTCTATTGAGAACATGCGTGTTGCGCCGGACACAAATAGCTAATTTGACTTAGGACTCATGCGTTGCGAGGGAACTGTTAAATAGGAAAAATAGACATAAAGCGTTGAACCTATCGGGCGTTGCAGCGTGTTAACTCGCATCATTTATAAGTTGTGTCGTAACTTTTGCAACATGTAATATGAAACCATGTAAAACGTGTTCACATTTAATTAAAAAAAATAATAGAACTCAAAAGAGAGAAAAAAAAAACAAAAGTAAAAGAAAATTGGGAAAGGAATAACAGAGAACTTTTACACATATGCGTGCGGCGTGTCTTCTTTACAAAATAAGGTTTGGTTTTCAAAAGTTGGCTGGCCATGAAGATATGAAGAGCTTTGATTAACATTAGAAACGATATTCTATTCACACAAACGATCACAAACGTCAACTAACGAAACGATATACGTGCATTCACGAATGGCACAGTTTTCATGCTCGTCCGTTTATATATGTAAATGAAAAATGTTTGCCTGTGTTCGTTCACTTAAAACGAACCTCTACAATGGTTCAACGAGCATTTGGTTCTTTAACTTTTACAGACATAACCACACATCTTATCATTCAATCATGTCAGTGCACCTTCTAACATCTCATGATCACAAACCGGGTGTTAGGTTAGATGACATGACATCCGTTGCATTAACTCTAATGTGTTAACACTTAAAAGACATTTGAATGTTTTTTAATAATTTGGATGTGAGTTTTATAAAAGGGTATATCAACATAGACAGATCAATCAAGATTACAATTTTTTTTTAAAAAAAGAAGAAAAAAAAATCGGTTCAAAACACACATGCAATCCAAAGAGATCAACATGAATCCGGTTTTGTTAATGTTCTTGTTCCAACGAATATTAGAGTCCGAACACATAATAAAGAAAAGAACAAAAGAAACAGATTATGCTAACGTCTACCAAAACTATTACTAGAATCTTATTAAATGGCCTGAGCTACCCATGAGGTTTCCAACCCGACCAAGGGCTTATATAAGGTCGGACCACAATCAGTATACTTATACTGTCAGCCCACAATATCAAGGGTATTTTAGTACATTCATCACTCTGTCTTCCGCTTTGAAGACCTTTGGCCCATTTGACTCCCACTTGTCAACCGACCCACAAATTTAAGAACCTCATCGATCAATATAACTGGCAAAGCAACCGCCAGAACCAACAACCACTCGTTCAAGCTTAAAGGCACTATCCCGAACACTTGTGCAAGAAACGGGACATATAGGATCAAGAAATGAAGCCCAAATGAGACCGACATTGCAATAAGTAACCACGGGTTGACCCACGGTGGCATGGTCAACAGGCTCTCGTCTTCCGAAAGGGCATTCAAGGAATTAAACATTTCGATTGCAACCAATACCGAGAGTGAGAGTGTCATCGCTTTGACCTTTCCGCCTTGGAAATAGTCACACGGGTTCGAGTCAAAGTTGAAAACTCGGTCTCCGGCTGTGAAAGACGAAACTGTGAAATTTTCCCATGTTTTGCATTGACCCCAGTTTGCTAGTTGAGAGTAGGCTACCAAAGTATGACCATCTTGACTTAAGTCAATACCAAGAAACGAGCCATGTGTGTACCAAATGACGAAAACACCCACGGTTGCTATGCCAACATAGAGTCCAATTACCTGCATGTGAACAAAAGAAGAGTTTATGGTCAAAACTCAAAACAAGACGAACATTCAAACGTATGTCAAATTGGCATGAAAGTGAAATAATACCAGATAGCGGAACAATATCCATGCACTAATTAATGAATCATCACTTCTGCGGGGAGCTTTTTTCATGATGTATTTATCAGGTGGATTAAAACCCAAGGCGGTGGCAGGAGGGCCATCAGTGACCAGATTGACCCATAGAAGCTGCACGGGAATCAAGCCTTCTGGAATGCCGATAGCAGCAGTCAAGAATATCGAGGCAACCTCACCAATATTTGAGGAAATCATATATCTGGAAATTAGAAAGAAACAGTAATTTATAACTTTGAACCAGTTTTGTTTTGTTTTTTTTGTTGAATCAATTAAATTATTTATGAAGGGAATGTCCCACCTAATAAAGGCCTTCATGTTGTTGTAAATAGACCTGCCTTCTCCAACAGCAGCAACAATTGTGCTAAAATTATCATCTGCTAAAACCATGTCAGAGGCTTCCTTTGCAACCTGTCCACAAATTAATAAATAATATTATTTTTCAATAAATTACACATGTAAAAAACACTAGGTTGGAATGATCTAAAACACTTTTTGTTCAAACTTAATAAAAATTGGTTAAAATCTAGTCTCATACTCTCAAATTTATTTATTTAATTTTGACCCGTTCTAAGTGAGAGGGTCAAAATTGACACATTCAAGTCAAATACAGATATCGTAAGAACAAAAAGAACTACCTCAGTGCCCGCAATGCCCATTGCAATTCCAATATCAGCCAATTTCAAAGCGGGTGCATCATTAACCCCGTCACCAGTCATTGCAACCACTTCACCTAAGTCTTTAAGCAGTCTCACTATTTCTTGCTTGTGACGTGGCTCAGCTCGAGAAAACAAAAGTCCACCTTTGTATGCCAGGTGTCCTTTCTGATCATGGTGTTCCATGAATTCTCTTCCGGTCAAACTTCTTGCCCTGATATCTTCATGTTGACCAAACACTCCGATTTCACGGCATATTGCTTCTGCGGTGTTCTTGTTATCTCCTGTTATAACAATAACTTGAATTCCGGCTGCTCTGCAGTCTTCAATTGCTTGACGAACTTCTTTACGAGGGGGATCCTTGAAATATACAATCGCATCAGCAATTTAGTATTTGGTATGAGTTAGGGCTGTAAACGAACCAAACCGAACGACACATTGTTCATGTTCACCCATTAAGCATGTACCAATGTATCGAACAAATGGGCGGTTCATGGACACATACCGAACAAAACTTCTTGTTCATGTTTGTTCATTATGGAAATGATTTGTTCGTGTTCATTTGTGTTAGTTTGTTAAAGTTCATAAACAAACACAAATGAACATATCTTACTTTGAAAAAGGATAATCAAGATTCTTAAAGTCAAGCTTTAGATATAATTACATAAAAGAATACATAGTTAAGTACTTGTCATAATTATCTAAACGCATAAACTAAAGATTAAAATTATAAAAAATTTTAAAAAATCTTTAATGACCAAACACAAGCAAACGATCATGGACGAACGTAAACAAACGAACATACCTTGGTGATGTTCATTCATTTATTAAAGGAACGAACGTGAACAAGGTTCATTGAACGTTCAGTTCATTTACAGTCTATGTATGACGGAATCAAAGGACTGGAATGAAAACTAGCAATACCCTTTATTTTTTTATATACTTTGGTTCAATTTTCTAATTTTCTGAATAACTACTTTGATTAAATTTTCTTATTTTCTGAAAGTATAAGATACAATTATTTTGAAATCTTATTCAACAGTTTCTTGATCTTTATTTGCTTATTCGTATCATTTTACTAATTGGAAGACCAAAAAATACAAGTCAACTCACCCTGAGTCCAGCCAAGCCAGCAAAGATTAAATTACTTTCAATTTTGGAATAATTTGATGGATCAAGTAAAAGATTATGTGCTGGATGATCTTCATCGCCATTATATGTTGTGAATTCTGGTGGGTCCTCCTTGTATGCAAAACCCAAAACACGTAATGCTGACGAGGACAGCTCATTAAGGCTATTTAAGATGGCTGCTTTTGCCCTGCTGTCAAGTTCCACAACGGACCCATCAACCAACTGTATGTGTGAACTCCTTTCCAGTAAGTTTTCAACCGCACCCTGTAAATGTCAACTTCTACTTCACTAATATGCTCATAAGAGTCCAAACCATTGACCATATTTGGCCAATTCATGTCAAAACAGTTGACCACATTTGCAACACATGTCAAACAGTTTACCACATTTGGCAACATATGTCAGACAGTAGACCACATTTTGAAACAGTTGACTACACTTTGAACTTTTTATAGATAACATGATGTATTACCTTGACAAGTAGCGAGTTTCTCCCAGATTTTGATGACACGATAACCCCCATTGACTTCCTATCACGGTCAAACTCAAGAGTGGCAATTCTGCATTCAACTTTACTCCACTCGTTAGAACACACTGCATATCTCAAAGTCACATAGGGACATTTTAGTAAATGTGCATGAATAATAAAAACAAAAGATATCACTAGTGACTAACCCATAATTTCACAATTATCAGTAGATGAGAGGGAACCAAATCCAGCAGGAAGACCCATTTTCTCAACAAGAATCTAAAACAAAAACACAAGATTATATGTGATCCTTAATAAGACAAAAATGCAGGCCTTTTAAGGTTACAATACCTTTAATGCTGCTTCGGTTGGCATTCCAGTAGCTACATAACCTTTTTCAGATCGTTCAACGCCAGCATCATTAGCCAAAGCAGCAATCTTTGCAATTGTTTGAAGGTTCACGTCCAATCTGCCAGCTGGCCAGTCTTGTATTTTCCCATCCAACGGGTTGTATGTGGTCCCTTCAACATTGAATGATCTGAGAACATTTGGACCATGACCCATAGCAACAAGCTTAGACACAGCCATCTGGTTGGTGGTTAAAGTGCCAGTTTTGTCAGAACAAATTACGGTTGTACACCCGAGAGTCTCAACACTGGGTAGTTTCCTGACAAGTGCATTCTTTTGAGCCATCTTACGTGTACCAAGAGCCAAACAAGTGGTAATGACAGCTGGCAGGCCTTCTGGGATGGCAGCAACTGCCAGTGCTACGGCAATTTCAAAGTAATAAGTGCATTTTTCAAATGAGAATTTGAAGTTTCTAGGCCAGCCATCAACAAGTTCCCATGTGAGAAAGTACTTCACGTTAATTAGCCAAACGAGAAGACAAATTAACCCGATTAGCATAGTTAAAACTTCTCCAAACTCGTTTAGTTTCTTCTTTAAAGGCGTGTCTTCTTCGTTTTGTGCTGCTTCTTGAATCTGAGAATGCACTTTTCCAATCTCGGTTTTCATTCCTGTTTCTGTAACCAAACAGATACAGTTACCATTAACAACCGTGGTCCCAGCAAACACCATGCATTTCTTCCCTTGAATATCAGTTTCTTCAGCAACAGGTTTAGTAGTTTTACTAACAGCTTCACTTTCTCCAGTCAAAGAACCTTGTTCAACTCTAAGAGTTGAACTAATTAAACTAATAACCCTCATATCAGCAGGGATTTTATCGCCTACGCGAAGCTCCACAATATCACCAGGAACAAGCTCCTTTGCAAGAAGGCTAGAAACCTTTTTCCCATTACGAATCACGGTGGCTTGTTCTGATTGTATCTCTTTAAGAGCTTCTAACTCCTTTTCTGCATTACTTTCTTGCCAAACACCAACAATTGCATTAACAATCAATATGAGAAAAATCACCAGTGGCTCAACGAATGCTGTGATCTCCATCTCTCCGCCTTCTTCACCATCATACCAAGCTAGAATAAAAGAAATCACAGCTGCAGCAAGCAATATCCTAACTAAAGTATCATTAAATTGATCCAAAATTAGACTGAAAATAGATTGGCCTTCATGCTTTTCCAACTCGTTTGTCCCGTATTTTTGCAGGCGATTCACAACTTCACCATCAGAAAGACCAAATTTGCTATCCACTTGGTAGTGTTGTTCACATTCTTGAATGTCCTTTGACCAAGCAGGATACTGATTTGGATCCAGAACTGATGTGCTTGTACTCTCTTTCTTACCGTAATTTTGGGCTCCTTTACCCATTAA
Source organism: Bidens hawaiensis (assembly GCF_021521415.1). NCBI lineage: Eukaryota > Viridiplantae > Streptophyta > Magnoliopsida > Asterales > Asteraceae > Bidens > Bidens hawaiensis. The sequence continues at coordinate 208,344 of NW_027493293.1, forward strand.
TCCTCACTTGAAATCACCAATAATTACCAGATTTCAGTAACAATAAAAATCCTCAGATGAATCACCTGCAGAAAAACTGCACAAAAGAACAAAACTTCAGACGTTCAGATTACAGAAAACAACGATACAAAATTACAAATAATCACAAAAGTCAAGTAAAAACTGTTGAATTATCAATTTAAAATCACAAACCGAAAACACGAAGATCTTGAAGAAACTCCATTGACACTTTTGAAACAAAAACCGAATACGATGAAAATACTTTCTAAGCCTTATTTATAGGCAACTACAAACTTAAGAAACAAGAAAGCTTAAAACAGGAAACAGAATCACACTAGACTTTTAATTTAATAATTTAAAAAAAAGATAACTTAGGAACCAAGTTATTCACTTTGATTCCTGAATTTCAGATCTCCTCAAACCGCCACTTGAGATCTTACGTGCCACCTTTCAATTATTTCAACATTGTCAAATTCAATTAAAAAAAAGACAAAAAACATGCTTATTTTACGTGATTCAAACTATCAAACGTGAAACAATACGGATTCAACGATAAATCATAACAATCAAAACTATCTAGCGGTAACAATCCAACTAACTAAACCATAACTTAACAAAACCTCCAATAATCTGAAGATCTACACTGATTCACCTTACAATAGAAATCAAACGCAACAAATCTGAAAAACTACCATAGTCAAGTTAAAAAAAAAACCTAAGAAATCACAGTTGATTATGCAAAAAACTCACAAGTATGATACGAATACAATAACCAACTGAAACAAGTAAAACCGTTAAAATCACCTAAAACCTAAACAAATTTGAGCAGATGATCCAATATTAGGATGACATCGACAGTTAACTTGAACAATCACAGCCTATTATACAGCAAACTCACACGTATTATACAATAACCAACTGAAACAAGTAAAACCGTTAAAATCACCTTAAATCATATACAATTCAAGCAGATAATCCAAAATCAGAATAAACTTGACAGTAATCTACAGCAATCACAGTCTATTATACTATTACACAACCAAATCACAAATTATAACACAATAACCAACTGAAACAAGTAAAACTGTCAAATCTACCTAAAATCGAAGCATATGATCCAAAATTAGGATGAAATTGACAGTTATATAGATCAATCACAGTTCATTACGCAACAAAATCACAAAATATGATACAATAACCAACAAAAACAAGTAAAACCGTTATAATCACCTAAAATCAAACAAAACTAGGATAAATTTACCAGTTACCTGAAGCAATCACAGTCTATTATACTATTACGCAACAAAATCACAAATTATGATGCAATAACCAACTGTAACAAGTAAAACAGTTAAATCTACCTAAAATCGAAACTAATTCAAGCAGATAATCCAAAATTAGGATAAAATTAACAGTTGATTACTGTAATTAGCAACATAATCACATATAATGATACAATAACCAACTGAAAGAAGTAAAAGTGTTAAATCTACCTAAAATTGACAGTTATCTGGAGCAAATGATGCTCTGTTTTGAGTTTATGAGTTTGATTTCTGCATAATAAAGGCCGATCCTTCAACAAAAAAAGTTAGGGTTATTTTTTTTAATGGCTTTGGTTCGTTGAAGCTTCGTTAATTATAATTTAATCATTTTATTGATTTAAAATATGTTTGAAAAAGAAAGCGACCTCCATCTGACTCTTACTTTGTGGTGGGCCGTGTCATTCGTCCAGTAAGAGTGTGACACGTAGGTGAAGGTGACGTGGTGGAATATCATTGGCGAGGTTTATCATATTTTGTGATTTAGATTTAGATTTCAGATGTGTTTGGGGTTGTTTGTTTTCACAAGCTTATAACTTGTTAATTTTTTGAAAAATAATACAGTAAAATGTTTAGAATTATTTTTTGTGTGAGAGAAAAAAGTTAATAAGTTACACTTTTATAACTTGTTAATTTAATGAAAATCTTAAGCGAGCTCAAAGTTAACTTTTGAAAGTTAATGAAAATAGATTGTTAACTTCTGAAAAGTTAATAAGTTAATGAAAAGTTATAACAAGTTTTATAAAGGAATCTCAAACACCAAATAGATTGTTAACTTCTGAAAAGTTAATAAGTTAATGAAAAGTTATAACAAGTTTTATAAAGGAATCTCAAACACCCTCCAAGTTTGAGCTTGAACAAGCTTGAGCTTGGCTCGATTTGACATACGAGAGTTTGAGCTTGGTTCGCTTCAAGCACTTTTTGTAAAGCTCAAGTTTGGCTAATTAATTGTTATTTTAAGTTTAGACTTAGCTCGCTTATTATTTATTAATTAATTTATACATGTTTCTTTTCTATATTATTTTTATAGTTCTTGAGAAAAAAAATCTTAAGCGAGCTTAAGTTTTGCTCGAGCTCGGCTCGTTTTAACTTGCGAGAGCTCAAGCTCGGCTCATTTCAAACTTGGTTTTCTTTTTCTAAAGCTCGAGCTCGACTAATGAGTTGTTTTTTCATACTCGGTTTCGGTTCATTTTATTTTTTGTTACTTAATTCAGGCACGTTTTTAGATACATTTATACATTTTGAGAAAAAAATCTTAAATGAGCTGAAGTTTGGCTTGAGCTATTGAGGTAATGTAGTACCTAGAACAAGCCAGATTCGGCTCGGCTATGCAACAATGTGAACGTAATACTTAGAAGTCCAAAATAGGTAAATTTTAAAAATACACAATACTTGTTAAGGTTTGTCGAGCCTAAACGAGCTTTCTGTACAAGGCTCGAGCTCGATAACTAAACGAGTTTTATATGACGCTTGGCTTTTGATTGTTTCGAGTTTTGTATCGATCCGAACTCAAATAACTCACTAGCAGTGCAACTCGTGTGAACTCCTAATTTAGATCCAGTATTAGGTTTTACTTTTCATTATAAATGATTATAATAATAATTGCAGAAAGAGACGTAGAAACTTCCGTGCAAGTTGTTGAAACAACAGAGGTGAGACAACGGATCCGGCGATCCGCCGTATATTTCCTCTCTTTTATTTAAATTAAAATAAAACATTTGATATAATTAGTTAATGATATTGATATTGGTCTTTACTATTGTAATATGTTATTACTCATATAAAATCAGGCTACATATGTCATGGTTAGATTTACAATAATAACCATACAGCTTTTTTAACAACTAATATTGTATTCTCCAAACAATAAATTTATAGTCAATTAATTATGAATGATGTGCAATCATTAAAAAACACAATATTTATAAACTAATGACTATAAATGCTTTTATTAGTTTGCAATCAGTTTTGTATATATTTAGGTGTTTTCGTCTTTACAACTCATTTTGATGCAACTTATGATGATAATCTTGCACGTTACAAGAGCATATGTTACAAACTTGTTTACACTTTGATAAATACCGGCAAATTTGAAATGTATATCCTATACAAACACTACGTGAAAATTGACCTTCGACCACACGAAAAAAGTGTGGCCGTAGGCCTTTAGCCACACACATTTGGTTCAGATCATATGTGGTCAAAGGTCGCGACACCGTGGGTATGATATGGCCACACACAGTTTTTGGTGGCCTTATGTGGTAATAAGTGTGGCTAAAGGGTACATGCATTAGTTGTTGGCCATCAAGAAGCCTCTCCAATAAGTGTGGCTAAACGGTAAAAAATGGCCACAAGAGTATTTACTATGAGTGACCATTGCACGTATATAACCAAATGAATTAATGTTTCAACCACAGGAATTTTATAATAATGTGGCAAATAGGGTTGTGTTAAGCGTGCATTGTGACCTATACCGTGTGGATATAGCAAAGCAATGGCCACTTAAATTTAATAATAGTGTGGCTAATTATATTATATAGACACTGGATATTACATTAAAAGTGGCTAAATATATTTACTTACACTCAAAAACTCCTTTGTAGATTATAGTGTGGCCATTGTCTTACCGTTTGTCACACAAAATGTTTTTCCTAATATAAAGTGTAGCTGTTGTAAAAATTTTCGTCACACATAGTGAAGTATTGTGTGGCTAATCATAACTTGTAGACACTGGAGGTTATTGTAAATGTGGCTAAAAATGTAAACTTGCTAGTCAAAAACTCTTTTATAGTTTGTGGTGTGGCCATTGTCTTACCGTTTGTCACACATAATGCTTTTCCTAATTTAAAATGTGGCTATTGTCAAACTTTTCGTCACACATAGTGAGGTACTGTGTGGCTAATAATATCATATATACACTAAAGGTTGTTGTCAATGTGGCTAAAAATGTGAAGTTGCCACTCAAACACTCTTTTGTGGTGTGGCCATTGTCTTACCGTTTGTCACACATAATGTTTTTCCTAATTTAAAGTATGACTATTATCAAACTTTTCGTCACACATAGTGAGGTACTGTGTGGCTAATAATATCACATAGACACCGAAGGTTGTTGTCAATGTGGCTAAAAATATGAAGTTGCCACTCAAACACTCGTTTGTTGTTTGTGGTGTGGCCATTGTCTTTACCATTTGTCACACATAATGCTTTTCCTAATTTAAAGTATGGCTATTGTCAAACTTTTCGTCACACATAGTGAGGTACTGTGTGGCTAATAATATCATATAGACACAGGAGGTTGTTGTCAATGTGGCTAAAAATGTGAAGTTGCCACTCAAACACTCTTTTGTTGTTTGTGGTGTGGCCATTGTCTTTACCGTTTGTCACACATAATGCTTTTAAAGTGTGGCTATTATCATACTTTTCGTCACACAAAAATGTTTATGTTGTGGCTAATGGTCATTTATAGACGCTAATTTTTGTAATTTCAGGTACTTTTGGCCACACATATTTAATGTGTTCTATGTAGCCAAATTGTGTGTAATTAGGCAATATATAATTATTTTTATTTTTTGTGTAGTAATATAAAACAGCTATAAGCAAGCATGACAAAACAAAATTAGAAACAAATTATATTAACAATAATATTCACTTAAGCAAATGTATATGCAAAATATATTACAAAATACGAAAATAACGACTACCTAAGGCGTCGGTTTTTTGGCACTGCTCCTTGTCTTCTGTTTGGTCACCCTGTCTATCGTTGTGTACTTTGCCTTTGGCTTCTTGCCAGTTCTGTCTAGTTCTTTTGAGGATGGGAGTGGTGGTAGCTGGAACAACAGAATATGAAAAACAAATATGTATAATTAATGTCGTATTTTGTAATTGAATAGAACAAAATAGTAGGCCTGCAGACGAACCGAACGTTCGTTTAACTGTTCGTGAACCTTTCGGCTGGAAGTTCGTTTATGTTCGTTTATCTTTGTTCAATTACGTTAGTTTAGATTATAAACAAACGAACATAAACGAACACAAGTGTTCATTTTTTAAACTAAATGAAAATGAACATAGATATTTGTTCGGTTAAGTTAAAAGAGAACAAACCTCCTGGTCACATAAGATTAGGTGTTCTGGCCAAGCAACAAAAGAACCACGTGCGTTGCCAACAGTCACAATTTCACCTGGCTCACAAGGAATAATTGCTTGTTCCTTTATGACTTCATCAATACTAACTTTATAGCAACCCTCCGGGATTGCTTTTCCATGCAACTGTTGTGGAACCGGTGACCAATAAACTTTACCATTTGCCACCTTGTTACGCTTGTCATGCACACACAAACGACACTCATACACCTATAAACCAGCATGTGAAATTAAGATGGCTTAGTTGAAGTCAATATATTAGTACATACCCATGTTGGTGGGAAATTAACAATGTTTCGCGTAGTACATACCTTTATTTCAGCATGTGGGGAAGCTTCATCCGTAGATACATCAACTTTTCTTTTACGGCTTCTCCGTTTTACATAAAAACCATTCAATGAATCAATCAACAATTAAAGGAAAAACTGAAATTGCCAAATACTTACTGATGGTTTTTTCGAGCCGTTACTATCCGGAGTGTGGTGTAGTTGTGTTGATGCTTGGTCAACATTGTTCTCTACAGGCTTCATTGGTAATATAACAGAAATTGGAATTGTTAGGACTTATTAGGTTATAAAAATATAAAAACTGAAACTGCCAAATACTTACTGATGTCGCACTATGGGGATCGACTACCGTTTGGTCAACACTTTTTTCCACAGACTTGGCCTGCAATTCGGTAAATAGAAAATGAGCACACTCACATTGGAAACGAATTATAAAAAGTACTGAAATTGTCAAATGCTTACTGATGTCGCGATATGGGGAGCGGGTACCGTTTGGTCAACACTTTTTTCCACAGACTTGGCCTGCAATTCGGTAATAGAAAATGAGCACACTCACATTGGAAACGAATTATAAAAAGTACTGAAATTGTCAAATAAGTACTGATGTCACGTATGGGGAGCAGGTACCGTTTCGACAACTATTTTATCCGCAGACTTGGGCTACAATTAACTTATGCAAAATCAGCACACTCACATGGAAAGTTAATTATTAAAACAAATCAATCAAACTGTCAAATGGTTACCTGAGAAGCGGATTCTTGTTGCACAGCCTCACCTGAGGTTAAAATGTTTCCCACAGAACTGGCCTACAAATCAATTTATTAGGTTATGGAAAATGAAAAATCACATGGAAAGTTGTAATAAACAAAGAAACTGTCAGATACTTATTGGTGCTGGCATTTTATTTTGCGCCACAGCACTAGTACTTTGGTTAGAACCAACCTAGTTGGGAACAGGATTTACCTACGAATTGTGACAAAAACAGTGCCAATTATGTATGTCGAATGCATTAATAATATGTAGCATACGTCACTTACTTGACTTGCCGACATTTGCGGCAACAATCCTTCGAGATGTCTGAACCTGGCCTCAAATACTAACTGTTCCTTCTCACGGCTTGCTAGCATAGCACTCGTGGATTCAAGTAGAGTCGTCAACCTGTTCACCACTTCATCTCTCTGCACCATCTCATACTCAAGTTGGGCAATCCGTTGCTTAAACGAGCCTTTTACCCGACTCACACCCCAATATTTACCTGTTGTCAATCCGTACCCAATCCCTTTTAAAAACCCACCTTTCTCTTTGCCAAGCACTAAGGTGACGACATCTGTGCACGGTTCAAGTGCCAGGGCTCCGGAGGCGATCTGCTCCTCATGTTGAGCCTGCAAGTAAACAAATATTATAATACACTTGTAACACGCTTATGTATCCACATAAAGTGTTGAGACAAGTTATACAGACTCAAGTTTTTTTGACACCAATATAAGGCAATGAATTGACTTTAACATAATTTAAAAAGTTTAATACTAAAACATACTAATTTGGTTGCCACGCCTTCGACAACAGCATTCTTGTATGCACCATCTTTGTCCTCCCTTCCTTTCATCCACATTAATGCACGGCCGGGGATCTCATCCGGTCCAATTTCTTTCTTTTTGACCTTGTAAAATATTCAAGAGAAAGCAGCTGACGGTCATGCGTTAGACACATAACCAACAAATCATTGAACTAGAGAGAAAGCAGCTGACGGTGATTACCAGTTTCTCTCGAAGGTAGGTATAACCCCCTCGTCCCATGTGATGATCAAAAACATTCTTTGCTCGAGCTCCCTTTGATGAAGCCGATTTTTTCTTCAACCACACATTATAATCATTTCATTATATTTAAACAAAAAATATAAACCATATATAGTCGATCAATCTACGTTTGCAGAGTAGAGGATTTATACCAGAAACAGCTCTGATTGTGTGTACTCAATGAAGCGATCCCAGTCTTCTTGCCTAATCATCGTTCTGTGTCCCTTGGGTATCGCCTTCAGCTTCAGAGGTTTACCGATGTTCGGCATAATGTATTTGGCATACATTTTTCTTCTGAAATCCCGAAGAAGGTGTCCGAGCTGATTCATCACAGAAGGCCTGTGAGACACCTCAATCTCAAAATATTTCTGCATAATATAATACAATAAAGGTAAATTACTTCTCAAAATATAAAATGCACAAATAAAAATTAAGAATAACTGTTATTTGTTCCCACAGTTTATCTCTAAACTCCTTTGTGACCTCCCTCCAACTTAAATGTCTCAAGCCAACTATTTCCCTTACAACATCCCTTAAAAAACTTGCAAACTTTGATCTGTTTTGGCCAGTGAACCTACCCAGATTATCAAACTCCACTGCCAGTTTGACACCACCAGAGTTTGCATATTGGGTACGCAACTTAGGTAACCTCGTCAACCCCCTTGTAGGTTTTTTCGTAGTAGAAAAACTGTTGAGGGGTTCGATAGCCTCCAAACTGTTGAGGGGTTCGATAACCATCGTTCCTATAACCTCGTCTGCTTGACCGTCGTCGTTGTTGGCTTCCTCGCTGGAGTAGCCTTCAGTGTCGTCTGATTAAGCGTCGTCGTCGTAGTTGGCTTCCTCATCATAGTATAAAACATGTTCTTCTTCGATTCTTTCATCTATAAGCTTCATCTTCGATTGTTTTTTAATAATTTGGAGTATAAATCACTGTCGGCTGATTTGTAGAGTGGAAAATTTTAATAATTTGGAGTGTAATTTTATTTTTGGAGTGTTAAATGTAATTTGGAGTTTTTGAATATTTGGAGCCAATATTTTGGAGCTTTTCGAGTTTTGTCTCCCTTTTAATTAAGAACCAATAGATTATTGACATAGTTTTTACGGCAGAGAACCTGTGGCTGAAAATAGGCACTTTGACAGAAGATGGTTGGATAAGCGTGTATTGCGTATTAGGATATTTATATATGTTTATGTATATTAGCGTGTTACAAGCGTAATAGTGTTTTTTAACAAAGTGTTTTTTGTTTTATTTTTAGATTTAACCATAATTACCATTCATTAAAAGTTTTCATACAAAAGGCACCATTACAATACATTCCATGAAACAAAATAAGAGTGAATAACAAAATAGATGATACAAGAAACTATGAAATTAAAGCATTTAAAAGCTAACCAACCAACATTCAACACAATAAACTAAAAAGTGTATCAATACAACCATACATATACAAATAACCAACCAAATCACAAATGTTCCAAAATTCACCAAACACGTCACCAAATATTTCCCAAATGTTCCAAACATCACCAAATCACTAATCAACTTTTGAAACTAACAACGTAGCTTCATTGAAGTCATATTCAAATATGCATTTATCACCAATCTGTATTTCATTTTCCACCTTAAATTTTTTCCATTTTGGTAATCGATATCTGAATTTCAGGTCCAACTGTTCACCATGAAGTCTCATTTTTTTTACGACCTTCGGGATTGACCAAAGTGATTGGCATTCCATCATAGGCATCAATCTTGGTGGCAATGTGATGCGGAAGACGCTGTGAAAAGCAAATTTCAAATATACTTGTAAATAAAAACGATTCAATTTACCAATTTCTTGGTGACGTTCATGTGGAAGACGATTTTAGAGTCATCATCTTGTTCATCAAGATGAATTGGGTTTTGGGAGGAACTACCTTGATTGCTTAATTGATAGTTGAGAAACAACTGATTTGGACCAGGAAGGATAAATTTTATGCCATCTTCATGAAAGACATTAATATGAAATGTCTTATCTGATATGATTTCAAACACAACAAACGAACCGCCTTTCAAGTTGGTTTGTTTAAAAACCTCAATCCATCCATCCTCTAGCCTATAACCCATTCCATCCCAATGACATGAAACGTTAAACAACACTCTATCTGGAGCAATAAGCTCGAAAAGCAAATTCATCCAATTTTCACCAAATTCTTGAATCACGTACCACTTAGGGAAATCCTGTTAAACATGTTAATTAAAAGACATTTGAATTTGGAAACAATCATTAAAAACAAAAATTAAAACTTACTAAGTAATGGACGTGTCGGTTTCTGACTGGAATACATATCATAGTACCGAATTGATCATTTACGTTTCTTTTGAAAGTAAACATATTCAACATAGATCTTGATTTAAGCTCAAAAACAACATATGTTCCAGCTTGTATACAACATTCTCTGATTAATTCAGTCCAACCGGTTCCAAAATAAAAGTCATCAAGTACTTTGATTATAACAACAGAAAACGTTCTACCACTTTGATCATAAATCAAACAACAGCCGGTATGCGATTTCATGTCAGCAAACATTGGTTGAACAGCTTTAGGAATGAGCTATAAGTAACACAAAAAATGTTCTTAGAATGCATATGTTGCAGAACTGTAAAATGTTTCATAAAAAAAAATTAACCAGATAACATTAACATACCATCCTACTCATGGATCGTTGTCGATATCTACCAGGAACTTAACTCCATTATTGAGACGGGGCATTTTTATGTTCTTACCAGGATAAGCGATGACTACGAATTACAGTAAAGGAAAGTAGAAGTCGATTTAGGGTTTTGAAGTTAAAAGGGTTTTGAATTTTGGTTTTATTTATTTCTACACATTTAATTATTTATATATTTTGATTTTTTGTTTTATAACTTTTTAAAAAAATAGTATAAAAACATAGTCTTACTTTTAGTTTTTTTTACTAACATTCCGGTATTAAATTTCGTTAAAAGTTGAGTTCGTTTAATAAATCGTATTTTTTCAATAAATTTGAAATTTTATCCATTATTGAAGTATTATCTTAACCGATAGTAAGATTTCCTGGATAAGATTTACAACTTCGTAATAGAGAGGCTCATAACATTCTAATGTTATCATTATCATATGTAGTTTTGTATCATTATCATCTTCTAGGTTATCATCATCACCATATGTGTTATGATGATGATCAACATCATAAAGTTATCATCGTTATCATGTATTATAGTGGTTATCATCATCATAATCATCGATCACCATCACCATGAAACGGCATCATCATCAGACGTGCGGGTAATCAACGTGGTCATTGTATAAGCTATCGTAGTCGGCGTTGATCATACGGGTAACATATATCTCGCTATCAGTGTCGTCATCATCGTCACACATCTCCATCATAATCATCAGCATCATCATCATCATCCGATTGCCATGTACGGGATGTAGTCAGCATCGTATGGGTTATCGTAAACAAAACGCTCAATATTAGCGATCACTGTCGGCACCATCTTATGAATTGTTGTCGTCATCAAACGACATCATCAGTCGTACATGCTACCATTAGTATGACCATCGTATACGTTATCATGGTCGTCGTCGATCATACTGGTTACATGTCATTAAACATCGGTGTCACCATCATCATCAACATATATATATATTATATGTGTGTGTGTGTGTGGCGCGCGCCTGTGTGGCGTATTGTCATATAGGTACATATAATTGGTCCTCATCATATATATGTGTGATCATCATCATAGACGTCATGCTCGTCGTACGAGCTACAGTCGCCATCGTATGGGTTGGCGTAAGAAAACCGTATATATAGGTTAGCAGCATCAATATGATAACCACCACCAACCCAGGTAGTTATATTAGCATCGTCTCGTCATAATTGGGCCAATCATCATGGTTATCATACGGGATAGCACCGTCATTGTCTCATGAATTACATATCCGCAATCATACTACACACCACCGCCCACATTCGCCACAACGACCCCCAGCACCAACCACTAACCACACTCCACCACCACCCACCACAACCACCCACCACACCACCACCACCCACTAATATTATATATAAATATATACATTTATTTATACCCATCCACCACCACCACCCACTACCCACCACCACCACCCACCACCACACATCCGCCTCCACGAACCACTGGACCTCCGCCACCTTCCACGACCATCATGACCACCTGAACCTACCACCACCCACTAATATTATATATATATATATATATTTTGCTACTATAAAATACTAACCGTACGATTAAAATTTAAAAGCACGCGCCTTCTTTTAAAAGGGTCAAATAACTACCCTCGTAAGTCACTCATCTACTTCTGGAATGTGGATAAGTAAGTCAAAATTCCTAAAAAACCGTCGACGATTCGTTTCTACTGTGAAGCACAAGCACAAGCTTGAGTGGTTTAAAAGGGTCAAATAACTACCCTCGTAAGTCACTCATCTACTTCTGGAACGGAACCAAAATGAAGAACCCTAACTCATCTACTTCTGGAACGGAACCAAGGACGAAGCAAAAGCACGATATGTCTTAGAATGAAGATGGAACAGGTGTTACTTTATGATTTTTTTAGCGTTTTAGGTTTACTTAATCTTAAAATGTAAGCATTTGTTTGAATCTTCTTATGTATCAATGCGTTTGATAAGCGTGTTGTTATTGTAATACATATCCTTGTTTTTTTAAATCTATGTATAATATTAAAGCATGTTATATGCGTATGATTAGCGTGTTATGGCTTTGGTATGAGAATTTATCATTGTGATGTTTGATAAGAGTTTTCTGTTTCCTTGTGATTCGTGTTGTTATCCCCTACCCCCGTGTTTTATTGTATGTATGTGATTCAGTTGTCAAAAAAAGCAAGACTGATAAAAGGAAGACTAAAAAAGTTGCTCCGGTGGGGAAAACAAAACATGTTGTGGAAGCAGACTCTGATTCAGACCTTGACACAAAAATCGACAGGTTGTTGTCAAAGCGGAAACAGGTGGAACACAGCACCTCTGGCCCGGACTTTCAGCGTCCGAAAAAGAGAGCCATTAAAGAAAAGAAGCCAGTCGAGAGGGGACAACCTTTTGTTGAATTTGTAGACAAAAAAATGATGAATAGGTGTGCACCTTGTAATATTGTTGATGCAGTGAAGGCAATGACCACTGCCCAAAAAACTTGTGTGGAAGAAATGGGTTTCGGGCCAATGTTAAGACTTCAAGTAACCAAAACTTCAACAACTTTGGGATATTGGTTGCTCATGAACTATAATAACCGTTTAAATGAATTGAACATTGGGAGCGGTGTTATTAAGATAACACCACAAAAAGTACATGAAGTGTTGGGGATACCAATGGGTAAGATTCCTGTTTTAGGCAAGAGTAGACCAAGATTGGGGGAAGATGTTACTACAGATTTGTTCAAAAATCAATTCCCGACAAACTCAAGAATATATATAAAGCATGTGAAAGACAAACTGGCCGCGGATCAAGGAGTTGGTGAACTGTTTAAGATTAATTTCCTTGTGTTGGTCAACACCTGTATAGGATTTGTGACAAAATCAACAACAGTCAATCAACGATTCATCGCCACAATTGATAAAACCTCGGATATTCCAAATATGGACTGGTGCAGCTATGTTATTGAAAACTTGAAAACGACAAAGGAAGAATGGAGAGGTATCAACGTTCAATACAACGGTCCGATGACCTTCCTTGTGATGCTTTACACGCATGAATACCAGAAAAAATATGGTCCATTTGGGACTCCCGTCACAACGCCTGCAGTCAACTACATAACAACAACCACTCTTAATAAGATGGAAAAATACTTGGAGAATAATGGTCCTCACTTAGAAGAAGATGCTACTGAGATTGTTGCTGCTGCTGATGTGACGTTTAGTGTTGACGGGAAAGGGATTGATGCGGCTGTTGCTGCTGTGACCGTTAGTGCTGCTGGGAAGGGACTTGATGAGACTGCTGATGCTGTTGTTGCTGTGACAGTTAGTGCTGCCGGGAAGAGACTTGATGAGACTGCTGCTACCGCTGCTGTGACGGTTAGTGCTGCTGGTAAGCCTGGATTTGAAGAAAACACTGCAGCTGAGGAGAAACAAGAACATGGTATTAAACTTGTTATTTTCTTCTAAAAAACTCTCATATCTCTTATCTCTACATGCATTTTATGTAATACAACATTATATGTAATTAAAAAACAGATGGTCAAAGTGCATCTGAAACAGATAATGACGATCAAACAGCTGAACAAGATTTGGATGATTATGTAAGCGATTATTCACCTTTAAGTTTGCAAATGCCTATCGTGCTTGTTGACTATTATTTAACTCCATTACAACTGGCTGGGATAAATTGAAAATGTTTTTGAATTAACAATAACTATATTTTCTTTTTACAGTCTTGGAATAAGGCAATGGATAACAAGTTGAAGAAATTTGATAAAATTTGCTTCGAGATCAACGAGTTGGTCCGTCAAGGAAAGGATAGACATCCATCAAATGAGAATATCTTTGTTAGATGTTGTGAATGGGAAAACAGATTCACTAATAATGTGGTCCCTAAAACACAAGATTCAGATGTTGGTGTTGGTGGTCCAGTGGCTGCTCAAAAAGGTATTTGGGCTAAATTAATTATTAGTATAATTAAAACGCTCTTAAAACACTTATGCTGTTATTTTAAACTTATTACATCTGTGTGATGCAGTTGATTCAGATGTTGGTGTTGGTGGTCCAGTGGCTGCTCAGAAAGGTATTTGGGCTAAATTAATTATTAGTATAATTAAAACGCTCTTAAAACACTTATGCTGTTATTTTAAACTTATTACATCTGTGTGATGCAGTTGATTCAGATGTTGGTGTTGGTGGTCCAGTGGCTGCTCAGAAAGGTATTTAGGCAAAATTAATTATTAGTATAATTAAAACGCTCTTAAAACACTTATGCTATTATTTTAAACTTATTACATTTGTGTGATGCAATTGATTCAGATGTTGATGAAGTTGTTAATACAGTGCTTGCGACATTAAAAGAGGGTATTTAATTATAAATAAAACCAAAAGGGGTTGAAGGTATTTAATTATAGTTACAATTATTTTTAGTCAAATTTAATGTGAGTTGTTTTATGTTTAACAGTTGACACCGGATTGTCAACAAGTGATAGCCCAGATGCACTGAACTCTCCATATATTCTGAGAGAGGTTGACGTATCCGCTGGTGTCACGGAAGATGAAGAAATAATTTTAGAGTATATATTTTTTTGTCTTGGAGACATTTGGGAGGAGGTCTACAAGTCCACTCATATAGAATCGTTGTGAAAGCTTCTGTCCCGGCATTTATATAGCCGCCAATGCAATGGATGCATTCAGCTATATAATGAACTATGAAGAAAAGAAAAAATCTGCAGCATCACCGTTCAGATTCTTTGCTTCAAGCAATGTGCTGGTACAAATTAATCTATTTTGTTTGCACTATTAGAAAACGCACAATAAACGCTTTAATCATCTGCATTTTAATTATTATACAGACAAGTGACCATTATTCTGAGTCAAGGGGTTTCACAGACAAAGAAAGACTGGATGTGTTTTCAAACAACATCGAAAGAGAAATGGCAAGGAGTGGAATTCTATAACTCAAGGAGGTTGCTATAGTGCTCGTGCCAATAATACAACGCGATCATTTCTTTGTGGTTACCTTCAATCTTCAAACAGGAGTAATAGAATTACTTGACAACAGTGCAAATCAAGAAATATCAGCTAATGCAAAGTTTAAAAGCTTAGAAGACAAATCAAAAGCAATTAGAGAGAATTTTGAAGAAAGATACGGAAAGACTCCTGATATACTAGTAAACATATATACCTTTACCCAAAAAACATACATACCTGTTATAAAAATTGTTAAAATACTTAAATTGCTTTCTATTTTGTGTAGAGAAACGTTTTTTGCATGTATCTTAAAACAATCAAACACCCATTACTTAGCAAATCCAAGTAGCAACAATCAATATATTGAAGATGAGATGGAGAACAAAAAGTAATGAAATAGATTGTGGTATTTTTGCTATGAGACACATGGAGAAATATGATGGGAAGAGACCATGGGGGTGTAATCTCCAAAAGGAAGGCCCTGAACAAAAAAGACAGCTAAAAGGGTTGAGGTTAAAGTATTTGTGCAAAATCCTCCTCTCGGATACAAACCAACACAGAAATACTCTTATCAAGAATGCACTACTATTCCATGAAAATGACGACACTCGTTTAACCGGAGAAGAGTTGATTGCTGAACTTAAGATAAGGCAACAAAAAATTTGAATGATTTCAAAACTGACTGCTATGTACTTTAAGATACTTGTTATGAAGATCTCTAGTCTTCTGTTAACAGTTTGTAATGCACTTTAAGATAATAGTTACATGTTGAATCAATGTTTTAACACAAACATAAAAATTTTATTATTACCAAAACACACCATCACAAACATACAAATTTTATTACTACTAATCTGTAACATCCCGAATTTTATATTAGTAAATAAAAGAAGTCCATGATTTAAAAACGAGTGTTAATATTTAATTAATATTAAATATAGAAAGAATCATGGACTTGGGTAATTACATGGATTAAGATGGTGGGATGGGCCTTAGGTCCATGGGCTTTAAGGGACATAAATACCCCTTAAACCATCCTAAAACCCTAACTTCCCATTCCATCTTTCCATAATCCCTACACACACCCAAAACACACACACAACCCGAACCAAGATCCGGAGACGAGAACCCGAGCTTGTTGGTGCTAGATCGTCGTGACGGACCAAAGCAACATCAAAGACCAGCTCATGTTCGTAGTTCGACTCGTTTACGGTACGTTTATATCGAGAACTTGTTCGTTTATGTTCGAATTTAGTCTAGAAATCATAGATCTGTCTTAGTATGGTAAAAACGAATCCAACGAGGCCAAACTTACTGAAATTGATTACAGATTGATAGGTTAATCGTTAGCATGAAAAACCCGTATGTATATACATGAATCGCACCCTGTAAACCCGGTGTTTTGAACGATTGAATGGTTAGGGTTTGTAGGCGCTGCTTAGACGATTCCGTTGATACCTAAATTGAGTTGTGGTTAAGAAACGAAGATGATTATGGGGATTAGGAACGAACAATAGCTGCAGCTGGACAACTTCGCTGCAGCTAAGTTCGCCTGATGAGAACTTCGCCATATGCTAAGTTCGCCAAGCCAACTTCGCTGAGGTTATAAGTTCGCTGCCATGTGAACTTCGCTGAGTAAGTTCGCCAAGCCATAAATTCGCCTGAGTTAAGTTCGCTGAATGCTAACTTCGCCTGAGTTAAGTTCGCTGAATGCTTAACTTCGCGTAATGTTAAGTTCGTCTAATGTTAAGTTCGCTTAACACTAAGTTCGCTTATAGTAAGTTCGCTTAATGTTAAGTTCGCTTAACACTAAGTTCGCTTACAGTAAGTTCGCTTAATGTTAAGTTCGCTTAATGTTAAGTTCGCTTAATGATAAGTTCCCTGGAGTTAGTGAATTAGAAAATAAATTAAAAACCTAATGAAAAATGTGTTAAGACAGTTAATGGAAATGAAATTTTTCCAGCTCGACCCCAGCCAGGGGCTCTGCCCCTCGGACCCTGCTAGGGGCTGCCGCCCCTAGACCCCGCTGCCAGGGGCGCTGCCCCCGGACCCTCGTTCGTTGTGGGTTATATAAAGATAGAAATACAACATGTGTAGTAGTAGTTAATTGATACATGTAAATATTATACAGTTAGCCGTGCACAGCTCAAGAAGGGAATAACGATTAACGGAGAGCGTAACAGGATTCAGGTGAGTTTCTAGCCCCATTCCTTGTTATTTTTTCGGGGCTGTGTGCATACTCGATGTGTTGTTAATACATTTATCATAAGCGATAAGTGTATGCCATATGTGATATATGTGATAGATATGAATGATTGCTTGTCGGTACGCGAACGATCTTCGGATATTGCGCGTACTGTCAGGTTAAAAATAAAGGTAAGAATATTATATATCGAAGATGTATGAACATTACAAATGAACACTTGTCGGGGCGTGAACGATCTTCGGATATTGCACGTATCGACAAGGGGTATGGTTGTTAAATGAATGATGTAAAGAACGCCTAGAGTGTTCTTATGCTATAATGTAATTATTGTATATGTGAAGTATGTGTGTACAGGTACACTAATGGTATGTGAGTCATACGTTCGACATAGTAAGTTAGGATGGCAAATCCCTCTAACTTCTGTTGGACATAGACTTGGCAGGTGATGGCGTAGTTAAGGACTGCGGGCCTTATACGTGATGTAGATGATAGATGTATACGTAGATAGGGACGGTGGGCCTTATACGTGTTATAGGAGATAAACGCCAACGTAGATAAGGACTGCGGACCTTATACGTAATGTAGATAGGCATCAGCACAGGAAAGGACTGTGGACCTTATACGTGCTATATTTGTGTTGTGTTAGCATAGGGGAGGACTGCGGACTTCGTACGTGCTATGGTTTAGGTTGCAACATAGGGAAGGACTGAGGACCTTGTACGTGTTGTCAATATAGGATGGTACAGGAAAGGACTGCGGACCTTGCATGTACCATAACTGGTGAACATAGGTAAGGACTGCGGACCTTTTACGTGTTTACGATCTTGAGTACATGTATAGACGGCGGACTATGAACGTACTCTCGGTAGACTGAGGTTAGTGATTGTAGATATGTATGTATGTATGGTAGTAGGGTAACGGATTAAGTATGGATATGTATCTTCGTATATGTATGTATGTGTATGTATTGTATGGCGTCCGATTAACTAGAACTCATGCAGCGTAGCTGACTTTTAGTATGCACGCAGGTGAGTAGAATGAGACAGCTAGCTTGAGCGGGCACATGGTGGGCGAATAGGAGACTGGCATCTGAAGACTCAAGATGTTTTAATGTTAATTGACGTTTATTTTGAAAGACAAGAATGTTTAATTAAGGCAAGTTTTGGATTGCTGTAATGTTTTATGAAAGTTTTTAATGTTCTGCGAAAGTTTTAATTACTCTGATTTGTAAGAACTGTGTTTATGAGTAAATCCGAATCTAAAGTATGGCTACCGGTAACGGGGCCTTACATAATCTCTGGGTGACACACATAAAAACACACCATGAAACACCATCACATACTAATCTCTGAGTGACATAAGAAACTTCAACTTCAATTCCATTGAGCAATTCAGTTCAAGAATTGCCTTGCCCAAAAGTTTTAACTCGTCAAGCTCTCTCTGTCCTACATCAACCATAAACAAAACAGCAAGATCTCAGATAGTACTAGCGGGCATTCGAGTAAGAACTTTTGCAATGACATCCCTGGCATCCAAGTTGTTGCTAGTCTTTACAAATTCTTCAGTAAGAGTTTCCCGACAAGCTTTATCTATCTCGATTTGAGCCTCAATATCCTTCTAAGGGCAGCCTTGTAGGATCTGGATGATGATGATGATGACGAGCAATCCATTATTAACTAAAAATAATAGTTTAAAATTATGTAGGTATATGAGTTTCACAAATGTGGTGTAGGTATATATAACCAAAAGGCTCACAGACAAAACAAAAGGGTGTCCCACACATGGGAAACGCACACGGACGAATAGTAACTCTGTAATAAAAAAACAAAAGGGTGTCCCAAGCTTGGGAAACGCACCGGACGAATAGTAACTGTAGGTTCCCAGCCGGATCTACACGGAAATATCTCGTTCTACGTAGGTGCGGAATCCCTACGTAAGACGATACGAGCGTAGAAGACGATACACGTTAAACACAAGCAAACACACATTACAATACTCAAAAGACACGTTGTATTGCAACTAATAACACGTGATATGTCAATCACCGATTACACGAACTAAACAACTTATCACATACAAGCCGTATCCCAACCTTAAATACACTTCGACAACTTCTCCTAACATGCTAGGCGAAGTTGTCACTAACTTCGCTTGTTCCACAAGTTCGCCTATCAGGCGAACTTGTGAAACAAGTTCGCTTAAACATTAATACAAAAACCAAATAACACGATTACAGACACTAGATACTTAACTACTGACATCATGCACCAACAGACTCCCCCTTGGCAGTAGCTTCATATCTCTATCTTCAAACACGTGTCTCGTAATCCCAAAAATCTTGTATCTTCCATCTTCAAGCATGAACGCCTTCTCGTACACAAACTGAAACTACTCTTTGATATTTCTTTGCTTCTTCTTTCCAGGCAGGAATATAAAATATCTTTTTCTCATTTAGCACCTGCAGATCAGCTTGAGACAAATTCACTAAGTGCATTGGATCATACACTCTCATCAGCTTAGACTCCCCCTTGGCAGTAGCTTCATATCTCTATCTTCAAACACCGCTTCAGCCGTCTCACTATCAACGTACCACCATTTCAGATCCTTGAGCACATCCTTGGACATTTGTTTCATCGGCACTTCTTTTAGACACCGGATCGGCTTATACTTCATTATTATCCAAGGCTTGCCGTCTGCTCTCATTCCTCTGTCTTTGTCTTCAACGAGCTTTCCTTTCTGCGGTTTCAACAGCTCGAACTTTTTCTCCTTTATGCTTTCCTTCCAGACTATCTTCCCAATGATCCTAGCCATGTTATCATCACTCCTGTTTATCAACCCCAACCTGGCTAAGTCCTTCACCTCACACTCAGGCAACGTATTCAACGACCTCAACAATCTCTTGAAATACTGAACCCCATCATACTGTTTAATCACAAAGAGCCTCAACTGCTCATCATATAACCAGCAAATAATCCCCTTTTTCGATTCAGCATAACCCTTGATGTTGTAACTTTTCTTGAACATAGTAGGGACCGCTGGTTTCTTAGTCTTTACGAACCACTGAGCGTAGCCTTCTTTCCATCTTGGCTGCTCCTCCCATTCAGTCTCATCACATTCCGTATTTTGACCCAGATCTGACTTTTCAACTGCCGGAATTTCATGCTCAATGTTCTCCTCCACAATCTCTCCTTCTTCAACTTCATTGTCAATCACGATCTCAGCTCCTATCTTCTCGATCTCTTCCAATGGTAACACATCCTCATCACCTATAACATCATCATCCAAACCTCCTCAGCCTCCACAACCACCACATCATCACCCCTGAACCACCAGCTGCACTCGTTGACTCCCCCTGAGATGTGGAAGTCCCAAGTTCAGTTCTTGGCAACTCTCCACCTGCATCTTTCGATGCATTGGGATCATCGTCTCGATCGTTTCTCTTCTTCGTCCTCAGTTCGTCACCCTTACAGCTCGTCTCCCCCTGAGATGCCAAGAACTGTTTCAAGGCATCAAATATTTTACCATGCTCGATCAGGAGGGACGACTGAATTTGATTCTCCGCAATGAGGCGATGAATAGCATGAGTCTGGATTAGATTTACTCTTGATTGTTCTGCCACGACCCTTTCAAGCGCTGCTATTCTTTCCGAGTCGGATAAGGTTGCATCGAAATCAAACCTCATATGTGATATGTCTTGAGCATACGGAGGAGGGATTCCCAATGTAACCGGCACCTCAGAAACAGGTGGAAACGTAACCGCAGGTGGTATCGTAACCGACAACCCTGCAGTGGTGACAACCGTCGACTCAAAAAACCTTGCTACGACCTCCGATGGAGTAAGAGATGGAGGTGGCAAGGACACAATCTCCGGAGCCGAGAGCTGGAATGTTGTGGGTGGTATGCCAAACGAAGATGAGGTAGTCACCACGGGAACATCCGTGGCGCTTGGCCCTGTAACTGGCAATGATGTAGGGACTATAGTCATACCAGACAGTGCGGGTGGAGAGAAACGAACCACCCTTGAACTCTCACCAGCTCCCGAACCTGCACCTGCTCTTTCCCTTCTCGCTCTTCGAACCAACCGATGCAAATCTTCCTCAAAATCCGAATCACTGTCATCGGTGTCTCTCTTTCTCTTCCCATGAATCCTTTCTTGTGTAACTAAAATCCGTCTAGCTTCAGCCATATCATCATCTGAGGAATCAGAATCAGCCTCCGTCGTAGCTGTCATAGCCACATCCACACTAGTAACCCGTGCAACCGAGACTTGTACATCTTCCTCTGGATCAACACGTTCCATATCAAAGAATCCTTGACCGCCAAACGCAGCTTCAAGGTCTACATTTTCCTCCGGTGCCACAACAGGAGCAGCAGGTAAAGCTTGCTGAACCACAGGTGGTGGTTGAGGTGCCTCTGCCTGTTGTGGTGCCGGATCCCGAAACTCGTCCCCACGAGCTGCAACATACTCTGGATTGATCAAATACCCAAACAACGGAGTATGTCGAGGACGGAGCTCAGGTTTACTTCTTGCACTTGATGATCTACACTGAGCGAAGATTCTCTTGCTTACATTCTCCACATATCTAATCGGGCGGCGCTGAGGTAACGTGGGAGCAACGTGATTCAAGATCATTTGAAGGAATCTTGGATACATCAGGAATCTCTCACGCGCCACCGCTCGTCTTTGACGGTCTATCTCGTAGAACACCATCTGACTAAAGCTATAACGCTTATTGTAAGTCAGTGCTGTCATCGCCGACTGCATCGTTGCACCCATTCCATCTGTACCAGCCTTTCTCCCCGACATACACACGATCATCACGTGCATGAGAAAGCGCCATTGGTCCAACAAGAACCCCTTTCGTCTTTGAGTATCCCCCAATGGACCAGAATATCCCATTCTTAGAAAAGCACCATCTCTGAATGGAGCTACGAAGTCTGTAGGATCGTCTCTCGTTTCATCCCCAAACTGCAAAGCCACCCTGATCTGCTCAGACGAGAATTGCACTACCTGATTGTTAACCGTTGCACGCATAACTGGGGGCTCGACTCGACAATCATATTCAACTGTCTGCCAGAAATCTTCTATGTTTGGCAAAGAGATAGGCAGTGTTGTAGTAATAGCGTGGAAGATACGCGAGCGGATAAGAAACGTGATGATTTCACGGAAATCATCAACACCGCTCGCATCCGGGTCCAAAGTTATGTACATGTTATGCCCCGGGAAAAACTGCCGATTGTTATCTCCTCCTTCGTCACCACCTGCACCACCTGCTCCCGCTACAACTGCCATATCTGCACTACAAACGGTCTAAGTTAGAGAATCGTCAAGTCAAATCACAAGTTCGCCTATTACCATGAGCGAAGTTATGATTTATACTGTACAGGCGAAGTTAGGGGTGGGGCGAAGTTGGGAACAACTTCGCCTTAACTTTAACTTCGCCTGATAACAGTTAATTAAAAAATAATAAAGGGCCAGGCGAAGTTGATGATAACTTCGCCTAACCACAACTTCGCCTCTTATTCTGTTAAAAATTAAATCAACGGGCGAAGTTAAGCGTTAGGCGAAGTTAAGGATAACTTCGCCTAAACTGTAACTTCGCCTGAATCTGAAGCGGCAACAGATTAGTCGGCCAAACGAGGTGAAATTGGATAATTTGTTGATTGTGGACTCTTAAATACATGATTTTATGGAGATCTAGACGATCAATATGATTACGATCACGTGAAAATAAGTTTGAAAAGCGGGTGTTAAGGGTTTGAATGAACGAGGTCACAAATAGGGTCGAAACGACCTCTGATTAACGTAATCGACGTAGATTATCATCTAAACAACACCTACACACTTTTTACGCGAGTTGCAATCGAGAAAAACAACACTGAGTGATTCAACAGATAACTTCGCTCGATGGTTAATACACTAACTTCGCTGGGTTTTGATAATAATAAATAGTTTGACTAGAAAATTCCCTTGTATAGTGTCAAAGTTATACAGGCGAAGTTAGGATTAACTTCGCTTATCCCATAACTTCGCCTGTTTAAGCAACTTCGCCTATATTAAACTTTACAAAAACAAACCCTTATAATTTGAACATCTTGCAATTAACAATTAAAACTTCCTTTAAAGAGTTAAATGATACGATCAAGAACCAAGTAACCAGGTATAAAACCATAAAAACGACATAAGTAGAATAAAATCTTAGAAATAAAGTACACGGGATCAAATTTCAGTCTCGACAGGGACTACCAAGTTTTAGAAAAGATCCAAACAGGAATCATACTAATTAAGTGACTGTCACACAGATCCATGTTCAGCTGTATTATGACATAAAGAGACAGGTTGTAAGCAGGTAAATAACTTAGTATGGTTTTCATCGCTTCTGTGATACGGGTTAGGTTCAATTAAGCTCAAAATATAAATGGGCAACACATCAGAGAATGTGATGTCTCCTATCTATTCTCAAAGCGTATTTGGCTTTCCCCAAGTCACCCCGAGTTGACCTCGACCCGTAGTGTCTGATTAATCCGTAAATACATCTCGATATTCATCTCGTTCTCGGTCTTGCCTCTTGATTGATAAGTATAACATAATAGACTTCAGAAGGCTTAAATAATATTTTTTTTTAAAGATTTCCATAGTCGTAAACAGTAGACTACTGCAAGTTTCGAATCTGGATCACTGCAGTTTCTTGACACACTATCTTCTCGGGAATCAGAACACTCACGGGCTCGTGTATAACTGGGTAATCGCTTTTCTGCCTATCATTCGGAAAGATATATATGAAGACATGCACAACTCTTAATGAGTTTTCACTTAAAATCGAGGAGAGTTAGTTAGTATCACTGCTACTTTTACGCACCATAAAAAGCTACCATGACATACAATGATTTTTCTAAAGTCTTTTAGGCCTAATAACTTCACTAGTTAAGCACACAGAATCAGTTTATCTATCACTTTCCAAGGTTGGATCAATTTTCTTTTAAACATAGTAAAGAAACTTCTTACGAAGTAGTAGACTTGAAAAATTATTTCATCTCCCCTTAAAATATTTTTAACTTCTATCGCCCCGATCAAGTCAAAGTCTTCAGGTAAACGGCTATCCTGAAGATCCAATGGATCAGCTGGACCGACCACATACAAGTATGTGTCCTTCTAACTAAGTATGAACGACCAATTTTCAGCAAAAGAATAAAAACACATCATAAACCGCCCCGGTCACTTTCAGTCATCTGGTTAATGGCTATCCTCATACTCTACAGGTAGAAATGAGGACCAATCATATCCGAAGATATGTCCTTCAAACTGAAGCAACCGACATAATTCTAAGCGATAGTGACTTTTATTTTTTTTTATTTTTTTTAAATAAAAGAAAAACACGGTTACTCGAGATTGATCATCCCATTTAGCTCAACAAGGTTTTGAAAACGATTTTTGTCAAACGCTTTAGTAAACAAATCAGCGAAGTTATCTAATGAGTCAACCTTTTCAAGCATTATTAATTTCTTCTCAGCACAATCCCGTATAAAATGATGACGTATGTCAATGTGTTTAGTTTTACTGTGCTTTACGGGATTGTTAGTTACTGAGATCGCTGCAGTGTTGTCAATGCAAATAGGAGTTTGAGTGAAATTCAGACCGTAATCGCGTAACTGCTGTTGTATCCAAAGAAACTGGGAGCAGCAGTTCGATGCTGCCATGTACTCTGCTTCACAGGTAGAGATGGCGACAGAGGTCTGCTTCTTGCACTGCCATGACACTAATCTGCTTCCAAGAAACTGGCATCCACCTGTTGTCGACTTCCGATTCTGATTGCATCCCTCATAGTCAGAATCCGTGTAAGCGACTAACTCCAAGTCTCCCCCTTTCGTGTACCACAACCCCAGCTTAGGCTTGCCCTTGAGATACCACAATATCCTCTTCACACCCTTCATGTGAGATTCCTTTGGGTTTGCCTGAAAGCGAGCACAAAGACAAACTGCAAACATAATATCAGGTATAGATGCAGTTAAATACATTAAAGAACCTATGATTGCCCGATATTGTGTGGGGTCCACGTCTGCATCACTGTCTGAGTCAGCACCCAGTTTGTGGTTGACGCAAACTGGAGTATCAAATGGAGTGCTGTCCTCCATCTTGAAGCGTTTGAGAACGTCTTGGACATATTTAGTCTGATGAATAAACATCCCATCTTTCTTCTGATCAACCTGCAGTCCTAAAAAGAAAGTTAGTTCACCCATAGCACTCATTTCAAACCTCTTTTTCATGACGGCTTCAAACTCCTGACACATGGCGATCTTTGATGCAGCAAAGATGATGTCGTCCACGTAGACTTGAACCAGAAGAAAGTCTCTTCCTTTTCTCTTAACGAACAGTGTGCTATCGATCTTTCCCCTTTCAAACCCATTCTCAAGCAAGTAATCGGATAGAGTTGCATACCAGGCACGAGGGGCCTGATGTAGCCCATATAGCGCTTTACTTAGCTTGTACACGTTATCAGGAAAGTCTGGGTCAGGAAAACCCGGAGGCTGCTCAACGTACACAACCTCATCGACTTTACCGTTAAGAAACGCACTTTTCACGTCTAACTGGAACACCTTCATCTCCTTGTGTGCAGCAAATGCCAAAAACAAACGAATCGCTTCCAATCTCGCCACAGGAGCAAACACTTCATTGTAGTCGATCCCTTCTTGCTGATTAAAACCTTTTACAACCAGCCTTGCCTTGTTCCTGATAATTATCCCTTTTTCATCTCTCTTGCATTTGAAAACCCATTTTGTGCCAATCGCATGCACATTTTTCGGTTTTGCAACCAATTTCCAAACCTCCATCTTCTCGAACTGGGCTAACTCTTCTTGCATGGCTTCGACCCACGAGCTGTCCTTTAGAGCCATTTGATAGTTCTTTGGTTCAATCTGACTAATGAAACAGGTGTACAGGCACTCGTTAATGAATCCTGTTTCTTTGATACTTGCGTAAACACAGGTGTCCTCATTCAAGCTTCGTCTTGTTTGTACACCATCAGACAGATCACCTATCACGTTCTCCAAAGGGTGATATTTATGAACTCTAGTAGTCGGAACCGAACTGACTTGCAGATTGTCTTCCAGGTTCGAAGATAGTTCATCAATGGGCGATTGTTGTTGAGAGTGAAACGGATTGAAGAATTCGTCTTCATTAGAGGCAGCAGGGGTGTCGACAGCAGTTGACGAGGAAGGTTGACATTCATCGTACTGCGGTCGTTGCACAAAATTTTCTTCCTCATCATAAAGAATCTGCGTAGCTATTCTCTCATCAACTTCTGCACAATCCAAGTAAGGCAAATTAAAAGATTTAAAAAGCTTATCATAGTCGAAAGCCCCAGCGGGTCCCGTGCTTGGTTTTGGTGATTTGTAACTTGTGATGTCAGTGTTACACACCACCTCAACCTTGCTAGTCGATAGATTAAAGACTCGTCTGTTGGGTGTCCCAACAACATATCCGACTAAAATACCTTCGTCGGCTATCTCACCAAATTTTGAGTTCGTCTTTAATATCGAACACGGGGACCCGAATGGTTCGAGACCATTCAAGTTAGGCTTTCTACCATGCATAATTTCATAACATGTTTTATTCAATCTTTTAACAGTTAAAACTCGATTAAGGATATAACAGGCTGTTGCAACAGCTTCAGCCCAGAACACCACAGGAAGTTTAGCATCAGCCAGCATGATTCTGACTCCTTCAATTAGCGTTCTGTTATTCCTCTCAGCCACCCCATTTTGTTGCGGAGTATACGGAGCGCTGTACTGGTGGTCTATCCCTTTCTGTAAGCAGAATATCTCCATCTGATAATTTTTGAACTCTGTCCCATTGTCACTCCTGATGTATTTAACCTTTCTCCCCATAATATTCTCAACCTTGGTAATCAAGTTAATTACCAACTGAACCGTTTCATCCTTTGTCTTCAGGAAATATACCCAAGAATATCGAGAGAAATCATCAGTTATCACCAAGCAGTACGATGTTCCACCTAGGCTTTTTACATTCACGGGACTGAAGAGATCCATGTGAAGTAGGTCTAGGGTACTGACTATTGAATTGATCTTCTGGGTGTGATGAGGTTTCTTGTGTTGCTTTCCCTTTTTGCACGATAAGCATTGGTCTTCAAAGTTGAAATTTTTTAAGGGAACACCAAGCACCAGCCCATTTTTGACAATGTAGTTCATTTTTCGAAGATGTATATGTCCCATTCTTCGATGTCATAACTCGGACTCTGATTCAGTTGCTTTTGACAGAAGACATGATTCTTCTGTTGCCATCTCAGTCGACCTCATGTCCATTACATATGTATTCTTTTCCCTTGGAGCCTTCATCACTATCCAGCCTCTGGTATCTTGAAACCAGGATACAGTACAATCGCTTCATTTTTGGTAAAGTGCACAGTGTAATCTTTGTCACAGATCTGAGACACACTCAGCAAATTATGCTTCAGCTCTTCAACGAAATTCACCTTTTCTAACTTCATTTTACCATTAGTCACCGTCCCAATTCCAGTAATTCTACCACCACTCTCTCCAGCAAAACTTACTCTACCTCCCTGAACAGGTTTCCATTCGTGTAACAAATTCTTGTTACCAGTCATGTGGCGGGAACAGCCGATGTCCACAACCCATAGATTGTTTGCAGCCCTGTTCAACTGTTCCTGCACGATTAAAGCAAAGGATTAAAATCTGGGGACCCAAGACCTACTGGTCTTGGATCGATTAAATCTGTTAAACTGCATCCCGTATTTTGGTCGTCCAAAGTCAGTTTGATAATGACTTCTGTAAGTTCTGGAAGGATACCTTCTTGGAGATTGACTATGAGGCCATCTAAACCTTCGTGACTTAAGTGAATTGTAACCAGTGGTTTGGTTGTTAACAGGGAAAAACTGAGATTGACATCTTTGAAATCTTGGTTTAGTCCAATGTCTGAACATTGGTAAATTTGTGTTCTGTCTATTATAATAATTACTGTTTGGTTTATTCTCAGTTTTCGGATGCCTCATACCTCTGAATCTCTGATCTAGAGGGCAATCAGCAATCAGATGTCCTATTTGATTACATCTGAAACAACTCATGTGTTCAACTTTCGTCTCAACAATTGTTTTAGATGTTGAGGTTGCATTACTCCCCGTTTGTCTAACATATGGTGGGACATACGGGTTTAGTGGAGAATTCTTTTCCGTTGGTTTATGGTTCTCTCCACGTTTTAGTAACACTACCTCTTCTTTTGTCTCACTAGACTCGGATGTCTTGTCCGAATTTGATGAGACAGAACTAGGAACATAAATCTTAACATTCGAAACAGGCTTACTCGTTTCGTTTTTACTAACTTCTGGATCTTTAATCGTAACCTTAACAGGAACTGTCTGACCAATTTCAACATCAACAGATTTCTGATTACTAGGATCATAAGTATAGTTATGATTATAAGGTGGTGGAACTTCAGAATATCCAATTCCTCCCCTTTTAACTGGGGAACGTTGATCACTTACGAGGTGATCAAGTATTGCAGAGGAATTTCTAAATTGCTCAATCTTTCTGTTTAGTTCCACCACTTTCACCTGGTAATCAGCTATCTGTTTATCCCTTTCAGCAATTAGTTTGGTTTTCTCTTCTAACACTTCATAGCTAAGATCAATTACTTGTATTTTTTCAGCTAGACTGGCTTTAAGACTTCTGATATCTTTTTCCTTAGCTTTTATTTTTACCGAGTTACTGTTTTCTCTAGTTTTAGTGTAATGATGATCTTCTTTTAATATTTTAAATTGAGCATCCAAACTAACAAACTGATCAGTTATTGTTTTCAATTGTTCAGATAGATTTTCACATTTCGTACAAGGGAGTTTAGAACTTACCTCAGAAAGCTGATCGTTCACTTCTGCCATGTAAGCTTGATTTTCTCCAGTCACTTTCTCACTTCCTGCAGTTTCGATGTTCACCAAATTTGCCTGTTCGAAGTCTTCCTCAACTTGTAGATTCCAGTTATACCCACTATTGTGTCTAGATACCATAGCCTTATTTTCACTACCACCACCACTCTGTTGTGTAGATCTGTTTTGACTGCGTTCTACTCTATCATTTGTGCATTCTTTAGCAAAGTGGTCATTCTGTTGACAGTTATAACACCGGACTTTTGACTTATCAAAACCTAGTCTTTCACCAACGAATTTTCTACCAGTCTTCTTCATAAACCTTTTAACTCTTCTTACTATCATTGCCATCTGCCACTGCAGATCCATCTCTTCTAGATCATCAGCATCAATCTGATCGTAGTCTTCATCCAAAGTTGCGGGATCGACTATTTTACCTTTGATGTAGTTTTCATAAGAAGCAGTGAAAGATGCATAGAGAGCAAACTGCTTTTCAGCAGATTTAACACTCATGGGCATCTGAGAGTATTTGTTGTTCGGAACACTTGAGGAAAAACTACCCTTTGTTGCTTGAGGTTTAGAAGCATTTGTTCCACCAGCTACGAAACACACATCACCATCCATGTTGAGAGTTACATGACCTTCATGAGTTGAGTTAGCGCTCGAGTCTCCCTTTGAGTAGTAAGCAGATGATTCTGACTTTGAACTTGAACTTGAATTAACTTTCGCACCATACATTCCCAGATCCTGAACCTGATCAGTTGGTGTCTCTTTTCGAACCATGTTAAATTCAAAAGTTCGTAGTTTATTGACTGCTGTTTCCAAGTCAATGTTGGCAAACTCTTTATCTTCTCTCATCAAGACAGTGTACATTTCCCATTTCGGTGGGAGAGCATCAAGAAGTTTTTCTACGATCTCCTCTTCTTTGTAAACAATGGAATAATTGCTGAGTTCGGTCATCAGGTGATAATATCTTGTGATGATATCATCAAGTGATTCATTCTTCAAATACTTGAACACCGAGAATTGGGTTTTGAGTAGCTTAATCTTGGATGCACGTATCCCCACATTACCTTCATATCGGTTTTTAAGCGCTTCCCATAGCTCTCTGGCGGTTTTATATTTCCTGAAAATGTGAAAAATCTCTTGTGGAAGAGCCATTGTTATCGCAGCATGAGCTTTGCTTTCAGCCTCATACATCTTCTTTTCTTCCTCTTCCATCTTATTGTATTTCTTAATTTGATCACGACCCTCAAATAGGGCCGTTGGTGGAATGTATCCATCTTGAATGCACACCCACATCTTAGCATCTTGATATTTAACATATTGTTCAAACCGATCCTTCCAAGCCACGAAATCGGTACCCTTTAGCATTTTTTGGGGCCTTAGTTGCAGAGCCGGCCTCAACTTCCATTTTCACCAGTTCCGTAATGTTTATCGAAGTCATCGCTGGAAGAAATACGAACGAACACTCAAAGAAACCCAAAATTATTTATTTATTTATTTATTTTTTTTTGAACAGAACTGTAGGCGAAGTTAATAATAACTTCGCTTAAGTCTTAACTTCGCTTGCTTTCTTAACTTCGCTTGATTTAAGCGAATTTGTGATGTAGGCGAAGTTACTAACAAATTCGCTTAAGGTAAGCGAACTTGTGAGGTAGGCGAAGTTAATGATAACTTCGCTTAATCTTATATCTTCGCCTAAACCCTACAAATAGTGGCGGCAACTTCGCCTGATGAACACAACGTTTTTGCAGGTTTGATTTCGACGTTTTGCGAGATTTTCGAAGATGTAATGGGTTAATTTTGATGAGGAAGGTGAGTAGGACACAAAAACTCGGTATATTAACGTAAACTCGTCCCGCGAATAGTCGAACGGAACGATTTCTACATCCGTTTGATAATCCCGAACCACACAATCACGAGCAAACGCTCTGATACCAATTGTAGGTTCCCAGCCGGATCTACACGGAAATATCTCGTTCTACGTAGGTGCGGAATCCCTACGTAAGACGATACGAGCGTAGAAGACGATACACGTTAAACACAAGCAAACACACGTTACAATACTCAAAAGACACGTTGTATTGCAACTAATAACACGTGATATGTCAATCACCGATTACACAAACTAAACAACTTATCACATACAAGCCGTATCCCAACCTTAAATACACTTCGACAACTTCGCCTAACATGCTAGGCGAAGTTGTCACTAACTTCGCTTGTTCCACAAGTTCGCCTATCAGGCGAACTTTTGAGACAAGTTCGCTTAAACAGTAATACAAAAACCAAATAATACGATTACAGACACTTGATACTTAACTACTGACATCATGCACCAACAGTAACTGTATTAAAAAAACAAAAGGGTGTCCCACGCTTGGGAAACGCAACAACTTGTCTCATGTGTTTTTGTTTAATCTAGAGATTACTTGCATTTATATCACCTGTCAGAATTAATAGATCACAATTATACATCACCCCTCAAAAATGCCGGGAAAAATATTATGGTAATGATAGCCTACATTAAAGTTAAGCTATATCATACTAGATCTTACTATATCTTACTACAAATCAAACTTAACTACATTAAGTTTGGTTATTCAATCACACTAATAGTTTCAGAAAGATAATAAAAATGAATCTGAGAAAACAGTGAAGGCCATAGTGAAAAAAACGATGGATTTTCAGAAAGAGAAAGACGACTCTTTGTTGAAGTAAGTCGAAGCGATTAGGGCTACACTCTCTTGGGAAAAAACAAACACCTTCCAATCCTGTAACCTCATGTTGTGGGAAGACGACATTGAGTTTCGAGCAATGGTTGCTGATTATCAGCAACAACAGTCTGAATGCTACGACTCAGTGTGTGAGACCCTGGTTGACACCATAACTACGGTGTCAACCAACATGAGTTTTAAGGAGATGGGGGCGGAGACTGTGGAAAAGGCGGAGTGATGGTGATGTTAGCTTCTCTCTTTTTGGTTTTTTTGTGATGCATTGTAATTAATGGTACTTTTTGTAAGGCATCTTTTGATGAATGGTAAATATATGGATTATCTTAAAATGATTTATGTATTGTAATTAATGGTACTTTTTGTGATGCATCTTTTGATGAATGGTAAATATGGATTAATGGTCTCATCTTACTTTGTTAAAAATGCGTGTAATCAATTAGCTTAAAATATGTTATATATTTGTTCAAAAGAGTCTATTACGCTTGCAACACGCTACTGTACAAAGACATAAATAAATATCCTAAAACGTTGGTAACACGCATGTGTACAACAACTCCTTTCTAAACCTCCTATATATATACTTATATATCTAGTTTTGTTTTCAATAAAAACTCTTTTTTCACCATGGAAGAATCCTCATCGCGGACCACAACATCCAGTAACAATCGATCTCAGGTTTATTGTTTGTGTGGTCAAGAAGCCATTCTAAGAACATCAAGGACCACCAAAAATCCAGGTCGGAGGTTCTACAATTGTGCATCTCAGGTTAGTGAAATTGCAAATAAAGTTGGAATTCATCTACAACTGTTGACCCTAAACTCTATATTTTTTAACTTAGGGCAAAAAATGTGATTTCTTTACATGGTCTGATTGTGTTTCGTCCACAAGATCTGATGTGTGCACAAGATGTACAGACATAATTCTTATTTTGATAAGGGCAAATAAGGCATTAGAGGATCAACTTGCAAGGAGTGTAGCTTTACTGATTGAATCAGAAAAAAAAGTGAAGATATTGTATTTTATTTGCTTCTTGTTGTTTTTAGGGCTTTTAATTAGTTTTGTAATTAAAAGCTAAGAAACTTTGTTATGATTTTAGACCAGCTATTATGATGTATTTTTATGTTTCTGAACGGATTTAAAGGTCTTTTAATGAGTAGTTTAGTTTGAGTGTTTTCAAAATCACAGTGTATTTATTTCATTCAAAAGAGGTTATTATAAAAAATTAATAAAAATATGTTCTCTCCAGAGTTTCGAACCCACGGTATTTGCAATCTATGTTTAATCACAAGCGCCTCAACCGTTTGAGCTACACCCTGAGAACGTAATAGAACCTCTTCTAATATTTATATAACGAAATTTAGAAGTTTAAAATTTTCATTTTTACCCGCCAATAAATCGAGTTATCTTCTGGAAGACTCCCAAATCAATTAGTATTTATTAAACCAAATAAAATCTCACCAAACCCTAATAAATGATCTGCTAGTGTATTTATTGAACTCTCATCAATATAAATCCTACCAAACAGCTTCATTAATCTTAGGTGAGTACCAAATATTTTTGTTTTTAATTAGTCGGTTACATTTATTGGCGTTAATTAGTGTGTGTGTGTGTATATATATATATCGTTGATGACACAGTTAATACAAAATTTCTTGGAAGATGGATAAGTCTTGGATGTCAGTAGGCGACAGGTGCAGTAAAGCATATAAAGATGGTGTTAAGGCATTTCTACATTTTGATGTTCGTAATTGCAAGGAGACATCACCACCAATTTCTATTTCATGTCCATGTGTTCGGTGTGTGAACCACGTATCTCTTAGTGTAGACGATGTAGAACATGACTTGTACAGGTTTGGAATTGATAAGAGTTATACTACTTGGATAAAACATGGAGAAACCGACACCAACATTCCAACTAATGTTAATAATACTGGGTTTGCCTACACCTGCATTCCAACTAATTATGATAATAATACTGGGTTTGTTGACACCAACATTCCAACAGATGCCTGTGAAACTGTAGAAATGGTAAATGCTACAAAAGACAATTTCAAAGGCGGCAAGAAGTATCAACAGTTTCTACAACTACTTGTTGACGCTAAGAAGCCCCTATATAAAGGATGTCTTGACTTCACCAAGTTGTCTGCATTAGTACAACTACTCAACTTGAAGAGCAAGCACAGGGTATCTCATAAGTTCGTTGATGGACTTCTGAAATTGTTGAAAAAGATGCTACCTGCAGATAACGAAATGGTAAATAATATGTATGAGGGCAAAAGGATGATGAAGGCAATGGGCTCAGGATACGAAAAGATACATGTGTGTATCAATGACTGCATTATTTACTATAAGGATTACAAGGATTTGGAAGCATGTCCAGTTTGTAACAAGTCAAGGTGGAAGGTGGATGAGAAGACTAACAAAACTTACATAAACACGCCCGCTAAGGTACTGTGGTACTTTCCCATTATTCCACGATTCAAGCGCCTCTTTCAATCAAAGACCACAACAGAGAATTTAACATGGCACGCCACGAGTACCAATAAACCCGGTGTTTTACGCCACCCATCAGATTCACCAGCATGGAAAGCCATAGATGACAGGTACTCCGATACCATCGGAAGCGATCCAAGAAATCTTCGTTTAGGGATTTGCACTGATGGGGTCGACATACATAGAGGCAACAGAAACCACAGTGTCTGGCCTGTTTTAGCAGTCATTTACAACCTTCCACCTTGGATGTGTATGAAAAGAAAATTCATCATGCTTTCCTTATTAATATCTGGAGTGCCAGGAAACAATATTGATGTGTTTTTACAGATTTTAATTGACGATCTAGCATATTTATTTGAGGTCGGGGAGCCAACATATGATGCATATAAACAAGAAATGTTTACACTACGTGCAGTTGTGTTATGGACGATTAATGATTACCCTGCTCTTGGTACACTATGTGGTTGCCCTTACAGTGGATTCAAAGGTTGTGTGGTGTGTCGGGGCGACACTCAGTGTGTTCGACTTTATCACACAAAGAAGCAGAGTTATGCTGCCCACATAAGGTATTTATCACATGACCACCCTTTCAGAAAACAAAAAAGACGTTCAACGGAAAAGAGGAGATGAGAACCACTAAAGAGCCTATGACAGGGGAAGAGATATACGACGAGGTCAAAAACATTAACAATGAATGGGGAAAGGGAGTTGAATCCCTAAGTGGGAGTAAGAGAAAAAGGGATAACACAACGCCGCACCAATATTGGAAGAAGTTCAACATATGGTACCAACGGCTCAACTATTGGAAGTATTTACCTGTCCAAAATTGTATTGATTTGATGCATGTTGAAAAGAATGTGGCAGAAAGTATTGTCGGGACGTTGCTGAACATTCCCGGTAGGACAAAAGACGGATTGGCAGCTAGAAAGGATTTGGAGTTTTTAGGGATTAAAAAGGAGTTGCAACCGAAAGCAAAAGGCAACAATACAGAACTGCCTGCAGCATGCTTCACATTATCAGCGCAAGAAAAAGACATGTTTCTTGAAACACTGTATAAACTGAAGGCTCCACTAGGGTATTGTTCTAACTTCTCTAGTTTGGTGAATCTTAAAGAAAGGAAGCTACAAGGCCTTAAATCACATGATTATCACATGCTTATGCAACAGTTTCTGCCCCTTGCAATACGGTCCATCATGCCAGAACCAATGAGAAATGCTATAATCAGGCTTTGTTTTATTTTTCAAGTCAATTTGTAGCAAAGAAATCATTGTAGAAGAGCTTGATAAGATGCAGGAAGAGCAAATAGTTACACTGTGCCTGCTGGAGAAGTACTTTTCGCCATCATTTTTTGATATCATGATTCACTTAACCGTGCACCTTGTAAGAGAGATAAAATTATGTGGGCCACCATGCTTTCGTTGGATGTATCCCTTTGAAAGGTGTATGAAGGTTATCAAAGGGCAGGTGCGAAACAAAACTTATCCAGAAGGGTGCATTGCTGAGGAGAACATTGCGGAAGAAACAATCGAGTTTCTGAGCGAATACCAAAAAAACATCAAGAGTACTGTTGGTATTCCACATGATAAGCATGATGATAATGGGGAGACAATTCCTGTCACAGGCGTTAAATCAGTTGAAGTTTCTCCTGATCTTTTCAAGAGAGCACATTTCTATGTGCTGCAGAATATGCCTGAAATAGCGCCGTATATCGAGTAAGTATTACTAACATATATACTCTAAAATATATACATATTGATAAACAGAACTGCTATTTATTTGCTGAATAGACAGATTGATATAAAAAATCATGACTATACTTAACAATAAAACACTCTGAAAAGCCCACATACGACGAAGACTTTTTGTTGCCGTCGGGAAAAGAAGAAGTCCTAGCCCTATTAACATAGGAACTGGAAGTGGAAGAAAAGGTATTATCCACGCATATTGATATGTCTGTTCCATAAAAAAAAATTATTCTTAATTAATTGTTTCTGATTCACCGGATCTTGCCTATTTCGAAAAAAGTCAATAAAAATCAAGATTTATCTGGTACCCTATATAAAATCAAAATAAAATCATAAAAAGAAAATCGATTCGAAAGAGACCAAATAAATGTTGTAAAAGAAATGTTGTAGTTGTATTAGGCTGCTTGTCTTCTTGTAGTTGGATCTCCAAGTTTTTGGAATGCTCCAAATTCTACTTGAGCATCCAAATCTGGGTCAATACAAGCGAAAACGTCTCTAAACAAGGTTCGAGCACCATGCCAAATGTGTCCGAAGAAGAAGAGCAAAGCAGCATTCTCTGGTCCAATTGTCGTTTTTGTTTCTGTATTCCTGATTTATCCACTAGGTCAGTCTGGTTGGTTCTTTGCGCCTAGTTTTGGTGTAGCAGCTATATTTCGATTTATCCTCTTTTTTCAAGGATTTCATAACTGGACATTAAACCCATTTCATATGATGGGAGTTGCCGGTGTATTGGGCGCTGCTTTGCTATGCGCTATAGATGGTGCTACCGTAGAAAATACTTTATTTGAAGATGGTGATGGCGCAAATACATTCCGTGCTTTTAAGCCAACTCAAGCTGAAGAAACTTATTCAATGGTCACTGCTAATCGCTTTTGGTCCCAAATCTTTGGGGTTGCTTTTTCCAATAAACGTTGGTTATATTACTAACATAAATACTCTAAATTATATATATATATATATATACACATAAATATATATATATAGGGTGCAGTTACTGTATATAGAAAACTTAAACGCTCAGCGAAGGCGACGGCAACGGCGAGGACGATGGCGAAGGCGAAGGCAAAGGGCGTTGGGTGCAATGTGGCGCTTTGATGGCGCACTTTGCACTTCGCACGCTCACATCGACGCGAGCCGCTTTAAGAGCCGCCTTAGTATTTTTGGACAACCAGAATTAGACCTGAAACGACAAGCTACAAAAGATGAAGGACTAAAAGTGAAAAATATTATCCAGGGACCCATCGCGCTACGCGATGAGTCCAAAGAGACGGCCATCGCGGTACGCGATGGGCCGTGATGACACATCACACACGTGTCACACTCTGGTGACATGTGGCAGCAGGGCATGACACATGGCAGACGTGTCAGGCCACGTGTCAACACGTGGCGGGCATGCAGAAAGGTACCCGTCGCGGTACGCGACGGTGTTAAAAAAGGAACCCATCGCGTACCGCGATGGGATCCAAAATTGGCTATAAATGGGGAGCCTCACGGCTCATTCCCTCACACCTCACATTCACTCTCTCTAGAAATCCACTCTCTACCTCGGTTTGCGTGCCGAACACCGTTTTGCGTGCCACCGACCCGACAATCATTACCTCGTAATCCGTGCCAAAAACCCGACGTTTTCCTCAAAGTGCATGCCACCAATATTAACCCGACATTCCGCCTCGAAGTACGTGCACGACCCGACGACTACACATTTCCTCGATTTGCGTGCCAAGGAAGGTGGATCAAGAACACCTCGAGAAACGTACATATAGAGTAGAAGTGTCGCCCGTATAAAATTAGGAATATCTAACTCCGAATACCCGTGCGAGGTAAGGGGTTCTACCTAAGTTATTATTATATTATTATAAATGGCTTAGACCATAGTCGGAGATATAGCCGAACCTTGATTACAATTAAGTAGTATATAACTTTTCTTAAGCAAAAGTTATAGTCAAAAATAGTATTTCTTTATGACTAAGAAATATAATACAAGAGGTTATAATTATGAAATCAATGTTTCTTCTTGAAGAAGAAACTCAGTATAGACGTTTCTTCATGAAGAAGAAACGTAGCATATAAATGGTAAATAAAGAAACGGACTAAAGGTCCAAATGTTTTATATAAAAAGATGATTTTATCAAGGTTGAAGTTATACCAAAATAGACTAAAGGTCTAAAGCTAGATCGTTGATCTAGATATTCATACAAAAATGTTATTCTCGTACTATAGGTCCGAGGTAACAAAACAAGAAGAAGAATCATAAAACAGGAATTAGTATCAGAAACTGATTATAAACAGATAAGGTGAATACGCCCCAAACCTTTTATATTGAGTCAGAATGTTTGCATAGGATTTACGAATCCTTAAAACTTTGTGTACAATAATAAGAAACGGACACTCTGATTAAGAGTATACATGTGTCTGGATTCAAACATACATGGTGACTCGGCATTTCCCCGAGGCCATGCATATCATCAACATGCCTATGAAGGTCTACGGGACTGTTAAGAGAAATGATATTGTGTATATAATTAATTGTACATGGTACTTAGGGTAATTTGATCCCAATTTAGTTGGGTGCCTAATGAGTAGTCACAAAGGTATTATTGTTGGTTTCACAAATGTATTATTGTTGGTTTCACAAAGGTATTATTGTTGATTTCACAAAGATATTGAAAAGATATTTTAGAGTCAGCGTTATTCATCAGCTTTGTGCTGACGTATTTTTCCCAGCCATGTTACAGGGAAACAAGAAAGGTTAGAACATACAAGCAAGAAGGAATAGAAGATTGGAGTTATAGTCATTAGATGCTATCTGATGGCTCAGATATTTTATTTCAACATATTACAAAGAGTTATGTTTTCTAAAGAAATGTATTGTAAACGATGGACGTGTATTTAAAACCCGACTTTTTAATAAGTTTTCAAAGTAATAATATTTTATTAAAGACTTCCGCTAAAATAAAACACGCAACTCTGATATATTTACAAAACAGGTACCAACTATTGGTCACACGCCTAGGCCCTAAAGTGGGGTGTGACAGGTTGGTATCAGAGCCATCAATCTTAGCGAAGTAGGTATTTAATTATACCTAGGATTTGATTAATGATAAGTTTTGAAAACTTATTATATAAACAATGATTCAAACAAACTAGATACTTAGTTAAAGTATCAAGAAATAATTTGAAACTAACACGGATAAGATACAAACAAAATAGGAGCGTCTTCTTATCCCTAAAATCTAACCTCGCGCAGATGTCCGATTGTCAATCTAGCCAAGGATCATGTCAGCCTCGATTTGGCAAAGGAAAAGGATTTATGGGAACGTCTTTTCTCCCAATCCCTATATCTAGCGATGAAAGTACATGCCAAACAAAAATGGAGGAAGATTCAGATTCATTTGATTCTAACATTCCACTAGCTCGGATTATTCAAAATCAAAATTGTATGGAGACGTATTAAGTAGATCCAAGAAACCAATGATGCCAAAGGAAAAAGAAGTAATGACTTATCCGGAAGAATATTCTCACGAACAAGAATATTTTAATTTTCTGGCAACTCAAGATCCTTACTTTGTTCACATTCAAAATGAAGAAACAATAGAGGTGGAAGAAAAAGAAAAGGAGAATAGGAAGAAAGATAGCAAGATTAAGAAATTAGTCATTCGATGGAAAAAATAGAACCTTAGTAGAGAGTATAATTGTAACAAAAATAATATGCACTTTTGCAACTATAATAAGATGAATAAAAGATATGTTTTAAGTTCTTCGAATATTGGACTTATCTTTTAAAAGTTTATTGTAGTATGTCAAGAGAAGAAAGTGCAAACTCTCACAACAGTCCTCCCAAGAAATCGGGAAACGAAGAAAACATTAATAATAAAGATAATGAAATTCCCGCCCAATATAAAGAAGGAATTCAAAAGATGATTAAAGAAGCTATCAAAGATATTTCTATAAATCAAAGTCAACCAAAATCTAACAAGATAAGTCCAAGTAAATCTGCTCCTTCAAGAAAGGAAGAAGCTTATGATAGCTCTACATCTGATAATAATTCAAAGAACAAGAAAAGAAAAAAGCGAAAGATTCAAAAAGGATGTAACTTTAAGAACTTTAAAGTTTACAATCCTAAAGAATATCATGGAGACTCAGACGGTATTGCCGCTATGAGATGACTAGAAGAACAAGAATCAATCGTCACCATAAGCAAATGCACTGGTGAGGAAGCTATCCAGTATTCTTCACAAATGTTCAAGGGAGAAGCTCTTGAATGGTGGAATACCCTGATTCAAAACAAGGGTCAAAAAACCATGTATAACTTAAGTTGGGAAACATTCAAAGGTCTCATATTAAAGAAATTTTGCCCAACTCATGAGATGGATCGAATTCAAACCGAGTTATGGAATCACAAGGTTATTGGCACAAATCTTAGGGAATATAACACTAAATTCCTAGAGTACTGCCAATTGGTTCCACATCTAGTAACTCCGGAATATAATAAAGTACCTCGTTACATATATGGACTACCAAGAGAAATAAAAGACATGGTACGATCCAATATGCCAGAAACAGTTGATTCAGCTATGGAATTAGCCGGATATTTAATCAATAGTATGATAAGGAATCAAGAAGAAAAAAAGACGAAAGACAAAGAAACCAAGAAAGCAAAAGATTCCGAGAAGTTAGAGAAAGAAGAAAGTACTCCCAAGTCAGCCTGTAAGACTTGTGGAAAGAAACATACTAGAAAGTGTCGACTAGAAAATACGAATAATTGTGCATACTGCAAGAGAGCAGGACACACAATAGAAGAATGTCGTAAGAAGCTAGGAGTATGTTTTACGTGTGGAGAAACGGGTCACTTTAAAACTGAATGCCCGAAAATAAAAGCTAATCAAGATTAATGAATGACAAGATCATATCAAAGAAATGTCAAGATAGATTAGCTAACTTTTGTATATTAATTGTAACTCGTTCTTAAACGAGAGCTTTTGTAATCAAAGAAGGGTATTTAATTCCCTATGTTATAAATGAAATATTAGCATATAGATCGTGTTAATACACAAGAATGCTTATATTCATTACCTCTAAAGAACAATCAAGAGGTTCAAATATTAAAAAGTTCATTTGAAACTTAAAAACAAGGAATACGTTGAGAAAATTTATCATCTAAGAAGATGATATACCAAACGTTAGAACATATTTAAATATGCAAGAACATTATATTATCGAAAAGAATTCGTTCAAGAAATACGACTGATGGAATATTATACTACCTAGAAAGGTTGATCAAAAAGTCAAAGAAAAAGTACTTGAAGTTATTCAAGAAAATACGATCGCTAAGTATAGCAAATAAGTCAAAGTACAAGAGTATTGTTTATACCGAACATCATTAATAAAGATCAAGGATAGAATGGATTCGATAGACGGAATCTAAATAACAACTTAGTAGGAATAGATTCGACAGACCGAATCCAAACAATAATATAGTTAACATCGGTAAATGCTTAGAATACAAAATGGTAAGGTAAATAGTTAAACACAACTGATCAATGTGTTTAGCAATTTATATTTACTAATGATATTTTGAATTATTGACTGGTTACATCATCCAAGGATGTAAGTTAGCAACAAAATAAAGACCCTGGTCATTCTGCATACAGATTGCAACAACAAAAACCCGATTAGATAGAATCTAATCAACAATAGAAAAGTAAGAACCATTCACTCTTAACTCAATGAATCTCGAGGACGAGATTCATTTCAAGGTGGGGAGGATGTAACATCCCCAAAATTTTGATCCAAATTTGATAACTTAGGAAAGTTGAGGGATCAAAAATAATATCTAGACAAGTAATGGAAAAATATTAAATAAGGAAATATAAGAAAAACAAGGAAATAAAAATATTTCCTAAGTTAAGTTTACTTATATGAAAGAAACTCCATCCCACAATGGAAGATGTAAAAAAGTGGAAGCATTCCACCAAGGTATAAATAAGGGAAATGGAATTCATCTCACATTGAAAGTGGTAAAGAAATGGAAGCTCTTTATAAGAGATAGAATTTCCATAATTATATTCTTTTATGAATATCATGCACCAAGTGGTCCTAGCGGAGAGTGCGTAGCACCCGACGCGCAATCGCACGGGCTCGGGCGAGGACGAGGACGATGGCGAAGGTGAAGGCGAAGGGCGTTGGGTGCAATGTGGCGCTTTGATGGCGCACTTTGCACTTCGCACGCTCGCATCGACGCGAGCCGCTTTAAGAGCCGCCTTAGTATTTTTGGACAACGAGAATTAGACCTGAAACGACAAGCTACAAAAGATGAAGGACTAAAAGTGAAAAATATTATCCAGGGACCCATCGCGCTACGCGATGAGTCCAAAGAGACGGCCATCGCGGTACGCGATGGGCCGTGATGACACATCACACACGTGTCACACTCTGGTGACACGTGGCAGCAGGGCATGACACGTGGCAGACGTGTCAGGCCACGTGTCAACACGTGGCGGGCATGCAGAAAGGTACCCGTCGCGGTACGCGACGGTGTTGAAAAAGGAACCCATCGCATACCGCGATGGGATCCAAAATTGGCTATAAATGGGGAGCCTCACGGCTCATTCCCTCACACCTCACATTCACTCTCTCTAGAAATCCTCTCTCTCTACGTCGGTTTGCGTGTCGAACACCGTTTTGCGTGCCACCGACCCGACAATCATTACCTCGTAATCCGTGCCAAAAACCCGACGTTTTCCTTGAAGTGCGTGCCACCAATATTAACCCGACATTCCGCCTCGAAGTACGTGCACGACCCGACGACTACACATTTCCTCGATTTGCGTGCCAAGGAAGGTGGATCAAGAACACCTCGAGAAACATACATATAGAGTAGAAGTGTCGCCCGTATAAACTTAGGAATATCTAACTCCGAATACCCGTGCGAGGTAAGGGGTTCTGCCTAAGTTATTATTATATTATTATAAATGGCTTAGACCATAGTCGGAGATATAGCCGAACCTTGATTACAATTAAGTAGTATATAACTTTTCTTAAGCAAAAGTTATAGTCAAAAATAGTATTTCTTTATGACTAAGAAATATAATACAAGAGGTTATAATTATGAAATCAATGTTTCTTCTTGAAGAAGAAACTCGGTATAGACGTTTCTTCCTGAAGAAGAAACGTAGCATATAAATGGTAAATAAAGAAAGGGACTAAAGGTCCAAATGTTTTATATAAAAAAATGATTTTATCAAGGTTGAAGTTATACCAAAATAGACTAAAGGTCTAAAGCTAGGTCGTTGATCTAGATATTCATACAAAAATGTTATTCTCGTACTATAGGTCCGAGGTAACAAAACAAGAAGAAGAATCATAAAACAGGAATCAGTAGTAGGAACTGATTATAAACAGACAAGGTGAATACGCCCCAAACCTTTTATATTGAGTCAGAATGTTTGCATAGGATTTACGAATCCTTAAAACTTTGTGTACAATAATAAGAATTTAGTACGACGAGGTCAATGAGGAATTTAGTACGGTAACTTTCCCTCATGAGGGTAATACATTGCCACTTGTACAACCAAATCAACTGCTTCGTAATGAGTCCCCGGATGATTACTGGAGGCCCGGGAAAAAGCCTACAACTATTCCTAATGAAGATTGACACCTATGTCGGGGTTGTCGACCCATCAGTTGTGTTCGTTCGGCTAGTTAGATGTAAATAATGTTTAAATATAGTTGTGATACATGATATCGCCATTCTTTACTTTGTACTTATTAATTCAAACTAAAGAAATATTGGTTGTTTTTAATACTATTACTACTTATACGTACAGGCCGGTTTGTTGAATTCATTTCATCTTCTGGCTATTTTGGTCAATTGGTGTCAAGTTCAAACATACATCATGTTACATCGATAAAAGTAACAATTGACTTGTAGTGTACCATATTAAGATCAATAAAGTCATTACACTCATAACTA
This sequence comes from Bidens hawaiensis, assembly GCF_021521415.1. Classification (NCBI taxonomy): domain Eukaryota; kingdom Viridiplantae; phylum Streptophyta; class Magnoliopsida; order Asterales; family Asteraceae; genus Bidens; species Bidens hawaiensis. The sequence continues at coordinate 252,616 of NW_027493293.1, forward strand.
ACTCGTGCGATATCAAAGTTACATTAATACAAAGAAATCCCAAAATGCATCATGTTGTCTAGGGTGTTCGGTGACAGTCATCATTTCTCGTCTGATGGTTTTGTTTCTTGCACAACCTTTATTTGGTTATGTTTAAACATACTTTTCAACAGCTGGTTTCCTGCAAAACATTATCAACTCATTTTATAAAAAAAAGACCATTATGCCCTTCTTTTCACTAACCTGCATACCAAAATTGTACCCTCCAGACTTTGAAGAAGCCTTTGAACAAATAAAATTCAGTTTTGAAAAACCGCTTCCAAATTCAATGCCATCACCAGTAACCTTAGATTTAAGATTTGGTGATGGCGTTGAGTTTTGGAAAGGATTTTATCAAAATCTAAGATCTTTGGGAAGTTTAAGATCTGTGGAAACCTTAGATTTTTTCTGCTTGGCCAAGTTTGGAATTCACATAACATATATAGAAGTGTAATAAATTTCAGTCACCAGTTTTATAGCAGTCATTAAAGTCTCTGTTGTTATATAGTTGGTTGTTGAGTGTATAACACACTATAACTGCATACTATCTGTCAAAATGGTTTCCACACGCTTTGGAAACGCACAGAAGCTAATTATTTTTGGAAATTAATTACATTTATACCTACTACCTGTCCAAAATCTTGAAAATATATTTATGTAATGATAGCCTACATTCAAATTAATTAAAATAAAAAAAACTAGTAAATAACACGCTTTGTACGCTTTTAATACCTGTAAAAAATCTTGGAAATATATTTATGTAATAATAGCCTACATTCAAGTTAATTAAAATAAAAAAACTAGTATATCTTACTAGATACGCTACAAATCAATTGAACTACAATAAATTACTGTCTCAACTACCAAAAATTAAATTTTAGGTCTATTTTGTTATTCAATCACACTAACATCTATTTTAAAGTTAATTAAAAAAAACTACATCCAATACGCTATACATACGCATAAACCAAAATATAATAATAACATTTACAGTTAATAATTAATAACATTTACAATAATAACTCCTAGTTAATAATATCACGCTTTGGAAACGCTCAACGCTCTACAGTTAATAATAACATTTACAATAATAACATTCACATAATATAAGTGATTAGGTATTAAAAAAAACAGTCATTAAATTTCAGCCACCAGTTATATATATCACGCTTTGGAAACGCTCCACGCTTTACAGTTAATAATAACATTTACAATAATAACATTCACATAATATAAGTGATTATGTATTAAAAAAAATTAATATGATTAATCAATTCACATAACATAAACATATTAATACCAAAATATAAAAATTACAATAATAACATTTACATTAATATAGAAAACCAAAAATTACATAAAACTATAACTAGCTCCTAGCATCCGACTCCGTCTCAGAATCTACATCGACATCCATCGTAGACCTCCCTGTAGATTCCGTATCCGAATCTACATCCGGATTCTCCTCTGGAGTATGAGAGGGCATGATCCTCTCGTACATGCCATCAGAGGTGTAGGTGGAGTCCCTAAGCCTATGGAGGCGAAGGTTCACCTGAGAATGGAATGCCCCATAAACGGACACCGCCTTGAAGTGCTCCAAGTCGTTCAACTCGATGTACGCCACCTCGATTCCCGGCACTATCATTTCAGTGCTGAAATAATCAACAGTCGTGTACCCAAGCCACCTAACCATTCGGTTAAGTTGTTGGTACGTGAAGGTTTGAGGGTTGACATAGTCAATATACCTCACCCTTTGATTCTCCGGAAGGCGCCGGAAAAAAAGTGGAATCGTCCGTGAAAATGTGGGGTCGTAGTAGATGGGGGCTTGAGCACCCGGTGCACGTTCGAGCCAAGCTGCAGCCATTATCGGAAATTATAATCGGAAGAAAGGTGGATTGTGAGTGTGATAGTGGATTCTGATTATGGATTGTGATTGTGGATTGTGATTGTGACTGGTATTTAAACACCATCGAAAACCGCCGGTACATCTCCCTGACAATTTGAATTTGGCGGCACAAGAAACTGTAAAGGCAATGATGACGTCGCCACTCGTCAAATCAACGTGTGGCCATTAATTACGTTTTTGACACGCTTAAACATATTTTAGTGTGACCATTTATCAATTATAGCCACACATAATAAGTGTATATGTGACAATAAAAAACTTAGAAAAAATAAAACTAACATACTCTTTGGTCACACAACCTCTTATAAGTGGTCATTAATTACATTTGGATACACTTAAAAATATTTAAGTGTGACAATTTCTCACTTATAGCCACACATAATAAGTGTATCTGTGACAATAAAAAACTTATAAAAAATAAAACTAAGATACTCTTTGGTCACACAACCTCGTATAAGTGGCCATTAATTACATTTGGACACACTTAAAAATATTTAAGTGTGACAACTTATCACTTATAGCCACACATAGTAAGTGTATCCGTGACAATAAAAAAGTTAGGAAAAATAAAAGTAAACTACTATTTGGTCACACAAACTCCTATAAGTAGCCATTAATTACATTTGGACACACTTAAATATATTTAAGTGTGACAATTTATCACATATAGCCACACATAATAAGTGTATCCGTGACAATAAAAAACTTAGGAAAAATAAAAGTAAACTACTCTTTGGTTACACAACCTCGTATAAGTGGCCATATATTTTAAGCGTTTTAGCCACATTACTAATAAATACAATGGTTGTTCGTCATATTTCGCCACTTTATTAAAAATGTGGCTAGAAAATGTGACATTAGGTCACACAACGTAATATAAGTGGCTATATCTTTTACCTTTTAGACACATCTCTTATCAATACAGTAGCCGTTTGTCACATTTGGCCACACTATTAAAACACGTGGCTAGTTAAATGTCACAGTTAGTGGCTAATGCATGTGTTTTTGGTCAGATGTATCAAATATCAAACAAACTATGACTGTAGGTCACATTTCGCCACACGTTTTTATAATGTGGCTAGTTTTTGTCACAGTTTTTTTCAGATGTATGGCGAAAAGTATCTGAGTAGGTATATAATTGTCACATGAAGAATAATATGTGTGGCCAAAACATTCTGGAAGGTTTTCAAACATGATCAAAGACCTTTTAGCCACACATTTAAGCCGAAGTGTGGCAAATCGCCCAGACCACATGTGTGACCGAAGGTCGATATTCACGTAGTGAAATAGGTATTGTGTTACGTTATAATACTTAACAGATTAGTCTTGTTTACTATTATTGTGATGTTACGTTGATTGCTGACTTTAGGTATGTAAAAAATAAAAATAGCACCGATGTCTTTTGTTTATGTTAGGTATTTAATTAGTGAAACAATGATTGTTTGGTTTTGTGAATATCTGTTTGACTACAAAAGAACTTTTAATGTGCTTGTGATTTTTATTTTGTTTTGTTTTTTTTTTTTGTTTTTTTTTTTTGTAAAAGGTTTTGAGTTATTGGAACTTTTAAGTGAATGGCATTAAAGTTGGTGAGAATGCTAAGTGGTTTTATAATAACTACATGTCGATATACAACCAGTTCACCCTTGGTGTTATTATATTATTGATGAGTTAGATTATTGTTTACTATAGGTAGTGACAAGTGACTGGTTCAACTACTTTGTGTGTGTTTCATTGTCGATACCTAACAATAATCTTGTGGACATGTGGTAAACAACTTCCAGAAAGAAAATCCAAAATCATACACAGATAAAATCTAATCATAATCGGTATCAAGGTTGACACGCCTTTATTACATAATCCAAGTTAATAAAACAAGGTAAAGATATCACATTGTAGAGTCGACACATATTTTAAATCAAGTGAATCTTGTATCCTTAATTGGATAATCATTTACGTTGATTTTTACAATGACATACATAAGATGCACCATTCAGTTTACCGCGTGATACTATGGAATCCCCTTGTTAGATTCGCTCTTTGAGCAATCAATACCAAGCACTTGTCGTCAAGTCATTTCGCTTTCATTAATTACCATAGGATACTTTTAGAATAATACGATGACGCGATATGATAAAATCAAGCTAGATGAATGTCTCTTAGTTTTTTATTTGTATTATAATTAATTTATAATATAACAATATGTATGGTTTTAATATGGGTATGTATGAAATTTGTTTTCGAGAATAAGACAAGTATATATCATTAAGACAACATACCAAGCATACATTCATATGTCCCTCTTCATAATTTAACCCATTAAATGACAAACCTAACCTGAGGTGCAATTGAACCCTTAGGAGCCCACGTTTAGAAGACACAAGAACGGCCCGCCTAATAAAATATTATTTCGTACCTAATAAAAGTTACATAAATAATTTAAAGCTGTTTTTTTTTCCCATGTTCGCACCAAATACGAAGAATATTTTTATAAACATGTTTAATATCGCACTGTATTGTTAATTAAAAGAAACATGTTGTGATATTGATATCTAAGTAAAAAAGAACATTGTTTATATTCAGAAAAATTACAACAGAAATAATCGCGCTACAGGAGAGATGATTGAATATCAATCATAGAATTGTTAACAGAACCCGGGAACGAGGAGTTCTAGTTAGGATCAAGTGTAGGATTGTAGTTGGGATTATGGTGATAATCTATAAGTTCACAAAGTTGTGATATCGAACTAGTTCAACAACCCTATTTGTCATCTATTTATTTGTGTACCTACAAGGTGTTGTAGGTAAGATTTTTCTTTAATGCTATACCTACAATTCTATCTCTTCATTTTTTTATTCAGAAAAGGGGCAAAAGTTACAAAAGCTATAGCTTAAAAGATGCTTTCATAAACTGAAGAAATGTATGATATACAAGAGCAAGCAAATCATATGATACTGTTTTCAGAAGATAAATAAATAATAAAAACTCACCACATGTCAAACATGTGAAAGTTTTATGTAGGAAAATAATAGGCCGAAGTCACGAGTTTTGATAAGTTAATATGATATTTGATTATAAAATCATGTCTTGAAGCATTTGTGGATGTTTGTGCATTCTTTAAGGAGAGGATGTGATGTAGAGGAGAGAGAAAAAAAACTCGGTGTTGTGAAAGAATATTATTAAACGGGCTTTTGTGAATGAAATTATGAAAGAATATGATATGATCAGGAAGAGTGTTGTGACTTGTGAGAGTGTAAGTTTTGGGATTAGGGTAGTTATGTGGCAATGTGTTTGGACCTCATATGGAGAAGCTCTTATTTCTATCAAGTACTTATTACTCATAATCAACAAGCTAGGCTCACAAATATACTTGTTTATGATTTTAAGTGGTTAAACGTTAAAACTATCCATTGGGTATCTTGTGATGCATATTACTTGAAACTCGATCTTAAACTTATCAAAAGCCAATTTAAAATATCACACACACAACTACACATCTAACAAACCTCGAAGTTTTTTTATAAGTTTAACATAAGTTTGTTTTTACTTTTATAAAAAGCATATAATATATTTTATACTATATAATTCAATTCTTGAAACTTTGTAATTAAAACATAAATTATGAATAACCAAATCCATCAAATGATATGATTTGCAATAAATGATATGTTTTGTAATAACTGAACTTTAATAACAATTTAAACATAAATTTTCTTCTAAGCAATGCATGATATTTATTTAGCATTTATAAAAGTCGTCTCATGATGCCTCATGCACACCCATGAGGCCAAATCATTTTTACTTTATCATACACACTCATCGTCCATCCTAAACAATGAAATAAAGTCACACTTTACATTTTACAATTCATTCTCTCAATTTCATTCTCTCTAAACACATCAAAACCAACCTTCAAAAACCCTTGTCTTCGAGACCATCATGGCCTCGGTATGCATGTCAAAATGCATTGATGATGATGCACGCGTACCAGTGCGGGCTACATATGTAAACCTCTACAAATGGCCAGACTCTGACCGGGAATTTGTCCGGTCAGTCAGTAGAAACAGTCACCAGGAAAACGGAGAAAGCAGGGGCCACCCACGGCTGGTGGATAGTATCTCGTGCCGCCAACTTTACCTTAGAAGTTACACGTTTTCAAGAAAGGAGAGTTTGAATGAGAGAACCATGAAGTGTATTGGAAGAGTAAGAGAACGAGCTAGTGTTAGTCGGAAACCGAGTAGTGATGGTGGTGGCCGGCGGAGAGACGGTGGAAAGAGGAGGCGGAGGAGGAGGAAGTGCACAATGGTTATGAAGGCGAAGGAGACAACGTTTGCTGCCTTGGCTTCTATATTTCGTAGGTTGTTATCTTGCACCACAAAAGTTGATGTTGTGGATTGAGTTTTGATATTGATCTAGACTTCTTTTTAACTATTTACCTTTTCAAGTTGATTTTATGGTTTTTAAAATTTTATTTATGCTTATTGATGTTAATACCACTCAAATAATATATAAGAGAAATTGAATTTTAATAATCTAACTTATGAGTTACTGATAATCAATAATAACTTATACTGATGAAGTAACCAACGATAATTATAATATTTACATGTTGCAAAGGACAATCCATTTTAAAGAAGTTAATATGCACACCCCAAATTTGTTTTTGCTCTTTTTGAAACGATTTATCATATTTTGATTGTGATAAAAGTTATTCAAGTGTTTTTTTGTTTTAAATGCAATGCTTTCATTTCAACAAAAAAAGCACAAAGCAAACAAAGCCTAACAAGAAACTGAGCTCAACCCCAAAACAAAACTTTATTAAGAAAGACAAATATTATATCAATACACCATATAAATTAAACTCCAACCAAGCTATCCATTGCCCAACAAAATCATTTGAAGTTATTTCTCATTAAAGATTCACCAGGCATCAGATTATAGATTATAAGTTAAAATATTTAGTTTCCGCAACTTTAAATTTAATTTGGTGTTCCATTACGTTGCATGTAGTCGAATACTCGAATTCCACTAGTTTTATACATATAGAAAGAACTAGGTTTAAAACCTGTGTGTTACACGGGTTGAAAAAATAAAATGTTAAAATTTATATCTCAAATACAAAAATATCATTTTTTTGTAGGGGTGAGCACGGTTCGGTTCGGTTCGGTTATTGGGTGAAACCCAAACCTAAACCTAAGCTATCGATTATTTTAGAATATCAACCAATCGGTTTCGGTTATTCGATTATTCGGTTATTTTCGGTTTCGGCTTAGGCTATTTTCGGTTTTTTTTATTGTGAGTACACATTACAAAAAAAAAAAAAAGAATTCAAAACAAAAATAGAGTACCTCATACATATTGAATTCAAAATACAAAAATAGACACATGTTGTGTGGAACCAAATAAATACAAAGTTGTTTGAGTAGTAGAGTTTAAAATTCAACAACGTTCTTAATAAAAAACTAAAAGGTTTCCCGAATCTTTATTCATTGTCTCATTCATCTTTAAAGTTTAGATCCAATCTTGATCATCTTCATAATCTTCATCACCATCAATGGTAGAATTTTTCGGTGTTTTGTTTATGGTCATAAAATCTTAAAAACACACGTAAAAAACATAGGTTCGATTAATCGGTTCGGTTTTTTTAAAATGGATTACCTAACCTAAACCCAAAAATCGGTTTTTCGAAAAACTAAAAAATCAACCGTCGGTTAATGCTTCGGTTCGGTTTTTTCGGTTATTCGGTTTCGGTTCGGTTAATTCGGTTTTATGTTCACCCCTACTTTTTTGATTTCTTAACTAGTTGTTCCAATTGTTCCTCTTCTAATTGTTCAGTTCTCCCTTTTCTTTTCTTCAAAATAATCTCCTATACATAATAGTCTCTAGTTTTTCATCAACTATGAAAGTTGATAATACTAATAAAAACATAACATATATTTAAGAAACTTATGTATGTATGTTCCTACTCAAATATAAAATAACACACATAAGTTAAAAAAAATAAGTTATATGTGTACTTTGAGTGGCATTTCATTTGTTTAAATAAACCTAATGACAATTTATCAATTTACTATAAGACCTCAGATAGATTCTACTGTTTAGCACAATTCACATGTATAATAAATTAATTAATCATCTTTATAAATACATTAGTTGTTCAATCAAACTTACTCAACTTATTGACCCATGTATGAAACAGATGATGCGAAAAAAAAAGTATCAAGATGGTTAGAGATGGCAACTTAGTTGTATAAGCCATGGTTGAATTAATCCAAGGCAATACCGAAATGAGTCAATGCTTTAATACAACAGAGACAGTAGAATTCAACTTTTCTCTCCAAATATACATCAAACAAATCATAACAAATTACTAATTATGTCTTTACATATACATAAGTAAATATTATGCGTGGAAAATAAAATTACTCATTTACCCCTCAAAAGAAAGTAGGATGTCTTGAAAAACTGACTTGAAAGCCCAACCAATAATTGCGCTTAAGCAAAATAACTCCATATAAATAAAACTTGGTTCACACTGCAACAAATAACTTATAGTTTGATTCATTAACATCAAATTTCAAAATACTTCTAAATCGTGTACTTTACAAATATAATCATAACTTAGAGCATCCACAATGGTTAAGTGTAGTCCTTGTTTTAAACTGACACATCGGCATGCCACATCAGATTTCAAACCAACTTTTAAAACTTTCATTTCTCCTCCGGTGGGCAATAAACAATCCTTGTTTCAAACCACCAACTCACCATCCACATCATTATCTAATTTTCCCTTTATATAACTTTTAATCTATATATCTTTTAAAAGAAACACATAAAATTAATATTAATAAAAAACTTCATTAAATCTATACTCTCCCCGTCCCATTAAAAGTGTCCATATTTACTTTTTTATTTGTCCCATTAAAAATGTCAACTTTCAAAATTTATTAGTCAATTTTCAAGTTTACTCTTAAACACACGCAACTAGCATTAATAAATAATATCGATGGACCCAATTTTCAAGGACATTATTGTAATTTGGTAAACAAAAAAGTCATCATTCAAACCAAGACACTTAGTATTAATGGAAGTTGAAACATGGAAAATTAAGAAAAATGTACTTGGATCTTGGAAGATAGAATATGAAAAATAATTAGTATTCTAAAGTGGGTCATGTTGTAATTTGGATTCACAAACCATTTCTCCTCGCTCTTCCATTTGTCAAGCTCCAATGGTGGCATCCAATATATGGGTTTTGTTTGGAATTCAAACCATGGCCACATAAGACCATTGGAGGTGCCCTTAGTAATTTAAGAAAAGAAAACATATATATGAGCATGAGTCACTCAATAGAAATCAAAAACCATTTTTTTGTCAAAAACTTTATTGGCAAAAAAACTTATATCCAATGAAGCCATGAACTTTTTTCTCTCAAATTTTCCCAGGCTTCACAATTGGAAAACTTCTATCAATATACTTTACTCCGAGTACATATTAATTGGAAGTTGTTAATTGATAAATTAACAAATAAAACAACAATTATTTTGAAAAATTATTATATTGGTTAGATAATTGTATATTTCTAGCCCATAACAAGTATAATTAAATATAAATAAGTATAATTAATTCAAGTCTTTCATTCATATTAAGAATTGTCTAAAATAAATATGGCTTGTTAAGGAAGGTTTTAATTGATTTGTTTTAATTAGAAAATTATGAATTAAATGTTACAAGATAAGGGTGCGACTTGGCACAAAAATAAGCCAATTAGAAGCCATGTGGCACAAACATTATTTTTGTTTATTATAATAGTAGATTTATGCAAATACGTAGGTCAATATATAAAGGTCAAGAATTACTCTGGGATTAAGTTAGTCGAATACACAAATTCCATTAGTTTTATACATATAGAAAGAATTTATGCAAATACGTAGATCAATATATGAAGGTCAAGAATTACTCTGGGATTAAGTTACATATAGTTTGCATCATTATCTCCTTGATCGGTGCCACGATTATTTATATTTTTCTTTTATGTTTGACCCTCTCGTGTATATATATAGAGTGATCCCTCATTTGTGTTTCTTTTTCTCATATGTAAGATTTAGAAGAAGAAAATATAAAGTTAAATATGGTAGATATTAAAAGATGAAAATATGCATATTACCATAATTAATGTTTCTTACATATGCCCTTGGGCATATGTTAGAAAATCCCATCAATATATAGATATGCATCAATCTTTTATCATAGTTACAGAAATAATTATTGTCTCAGAGTGGTAATAATAACTTTAGGTATAGATAAAGATAAAGCTAGAGAAAGACACTTTCATCTAAGAAATTAGGTGAAAATAAAAACATATTAAAACTTTGTTATCAAATGGAGAAGTGTTCCTCACTCTTGTATGATTTATACGAGAGATCAAGTGACTACTATGAATAAGATCATTAATAAGTATACAATACGAAAAATAAAATATAAAAAAAAAGAAAAATATAAGAAAGAAAAGAAGAAAAGAAAAGGTTATTCCTGAATAATGAATGATGATTCTTTACATAACGTCAAAGACATACTACTTAGAATGCAAGAATGGTCTCTGTATGACTGTATCAACAGGATTACTTTGTAATATTTAGTCATACACACGTTCACATGGGTTATACTTTATTTTATATTTAAAAGAATACCAAGTTAATTTCTTTCTTTGATGTTTTATTAAAAGTTATTTATAATATTTCAAGTTTGGATGATTCATATGGTTTATGCATATCGTATGTTTCTCCTTACCTTCTATAATTACAAGTTTTGCTTCCAATACTTTAATGTAACAATGTTCGCTTTCCAATAAAGTTTATATTGAAACGTACGTAGAATAAGCACGTCACAAAGATAAAATACTAGATATGATGTAACTCTTTCTTTCTTTTTTTTTTCTTGTGATTTGCAAGAGTAACTATTTTTTAAAATAAATTTATAGATCTTGACAGAATAACACAATTAAGTCTCACTTTTTAAAAGAGCTCTTACAAGTTAGGAAAATAGCAATTGTGATTTAAAAAAAAATTACGAGAAAGAAATATATAAGTGTGTTATCATTATAATAAAAAGATAAATAAAAAATGAATAGATTTACTATTTTTATAGATAAAAGCCATGGCATACCTTTTATTTTAGTGTGATGTTTTTTTTTAATGAATTATAATCTAAGAAAATGCAATGATGAGTAGATGGCATGCAGTTAATCATAACAAGACCATGCCAATAAATACTAATCCACGTCTTCATTCTAATTATCTTCACAACAGATAAAAGTTTTTAAAGTGGTGGTATTGATCACATATCAAACAGAACGTATAATTTTCCTCACTTTTTACTCAATGTATTGATTATGTTATGTGTTATGGTTAACTAACAAAAGCTACTAGTTAAAACACCACATTAACATCATGTCACGACCACATAGGTGATTTTAACTAGCCAACCTTTTAACAAACACATTTGTTGGAAGTAATTTTCAACTTAATAGGCTTGTCACGTGTAGGTGACCGGTTGGACCTACTGGGCCTATGAGATTCATTATTATGTAATGGGTTTATGGGGTTACGGTTACGGTGTATTATATTTAGTAATGTCTTGGCTAGCAAGTTAGGTTAGTCTTATATAAACCGATGTATGGTTTGACATTATAGATGATTGTGGTGTGAGGTGTAACCGAGTTAATGGTTCATCTAGAGACACACACAAGATGTAACCGAGTTAGGGTTCATTTGGATGCAACTGAGTTAGAGTTCATCAAAAATCAAAAGTTAACCCAAGTTAGGGCTTGAGAATTGTAATCAGTTTTTAGAGTTATATTTTTTTATTAATAAACAAGAGTTATTTTTTTATTCGTGTTTGATTATCGATCCGGGACTTAAACATTGTGAATTAACTTGGTTTAACTAGATATTGAAAAAAAAACGATGTGTTTACTGAACTTTTTTACTTTAGCAATATGCATTGAAGATGTTTTAAGAGGTTCGTATAAGTCAACATAGTAATTACGTAAATTAAATGACATTACGATAACATTAATATTTTAGTGATATCTGATGAATGTTTATATGAAAAAAATTATGTAATTCAAAATTTTATAAGAAGTTAAAAAATAGAACAAAGTTAATAGAAAATTTAAACTTTACACTAAAATCAGAAAATAGCGGCCCAAATTGTTTCTTAAATTTAATTATTTTTCACTACTAAAGTGGATAGAGGCCCACTAAAAGCTAAAACTCAGCCCATCGGTTGGAAACTTGGAATGAAGTCATGAACTCATTCTAACATGTAGATATTCAAAACTCGAGTTTAACTAAAACTTTTTAACTAGAAATGACTTCTTTTTTATCCATTGATCTAACTATGTACAACAAATGGGATGAAAAGTTGTAAATCATTATCAGTTGGGTTTGACGGTGTTGTCAGTTGTCATATTACAACTGTTAGTAGTCCGTTTTGTTTGTTTCATTTTATTTTTAAAATATCTTACCGCTTTGTGAGTGTATAAAGTATTATATGGAGAAGGTAACACACAAAAGGGCTCTATGGCCTATAGGTGATCAAATCGGGTTGGTCAAAGGAACCGGAACCGGTTCAGAACCGGTTCCATTAGTCAACATCACTGTTTAAACCGATTCCATGTTCGAACCGGTTAGGGAACCGAACCGGTTCCCCAACCCTCGGACCCGGAACCGGTGGAACCGGTTCTGACCGGTTCCTAAACCGGTTCTTACACTGTAACCGGTTCCAACCGGTTACAGTGTAAAAAATAATTTTTTTTTTCGTTTTTCGTTTCCGCTGCTCGTATTTGTATAACATGTTAAATAAAAAAAACAATTAACATAAAATTCATTTTATTTACTTTAAGAAGTTCAAAAAAAAAAGGTTACATGTTTTAAAATATTCAAAAACAAACTAACAAAACATTAAACTTATAAATATAAAGTTGTGACATATTATTTCTATAAAAGCCTTCTTGTTCGTCGTAATTATTGAGTGGCGACTTATTCATCAGAATTACTTGTAGAAACGCCTTCTTGTTCGTCGTGCACTCGAACATCAAGTGGTGTTTCGTCTTCCAGAGTGGTTACGTGTTGAACACGATCGATTGAGTCCAAGTGATCCTTCAAGCAAATGCACATCTCCACCGACTCCGAATTCAGTCTTGTTCTTCTCACCGATATTACCCTGCCACTAAGAGAAAAAGCAGATTCCGAAGCTACCGTAAAAGCTTGGGCGGTTAGTAAATCACGGGCCATGGTGGCAAGAATCGGAAACTCGGTTTCCTTTACCTTCCACCAAGCCAAAACATCAAAAGTGCCATATTCCTCTTCGGATAAACCGGTAGAGAAATCATATGCACTATACCTTCCTAGTTCGCTTGAAGGGGTGTTACCCCTTTGTTTTTTAGCCGTTACGTTGCGAACGGTGTTCATAAGGCTAATCATGGGGTCTCGTACTCTAGGAGCACTTGAACTTGATGAAGACCCCCCCGGCGTAGGCATGTGTATGTTTGACCCATATTTATTTATATAAAAGTCATACATAAATTTAAAATTCAAGTTAAAATCATTTTGTGCCTCTGTTGAAAAGTTTGGGTCAACTTCATGCATATCTAAGGCTGAAAAAATTTCGTCTATCACACATTCAACCCCCGTAACATTTAACATTGGGTTTAAAGCGGCGGCGCAAGTAAAAATCGGTGGCAATTCAAGAAAGTATTTTTTTAATTTAAACTTCATTGGTAATATGATGTTTGAAAACATTGGACTTTTATTTTCAAATTCTTTAAGATTGTTAACGATTAAAAATAACTCCGAAAGAACCAAGGGACTTGTCGGATAATACGTTCCCGATAGTTTCGTAGTTGATGTTTTAAAAACTTCAAGAAAAGTCGATAAGTCATTGATAATTTCCCATTTCTCATTTGAAAAGGGGATTGCCAAATCATTCTCGGCAAGACTAGAATGAAACATTTGTAAAGTGTCTCTTTGTTTCAAAGCACTTTGAAACATTATGCAAGTGGAATTCCATCGATGAGGTACATCCCAATTAGCTCCCAAAGCTTTTCTTCCCGTATCTTTACAAAATTTTCTATAATCCATTTGTCTTTTTTTACTTTTCTTAAAAACTTCATGTAGCATTACTCTAAAATCGTTTATAACCGATGTAACCTCATCCGAAGCAAGTCCGTCTTGCACGATTAAATTAATGATATGTGCAACACACCTTGAGTGAAAAAATACACCATTGCAAATCGGCGTATATTTTAATTTTAATTTATCAACCGCCGATGTATTATTCGACGCGTTATCAAATGCAATTGAAAATATTTTATTTTCTAGTTTATAAGTTTTTATAACATAATCTAAAATTTCAAACAAATTATCTCCCGTATGTGGATACTCAAAGAGTTCGAAAGCAATGGTGCGTTTCATCATTTCCCACGATGACGGGTCTACCCAATGAGCGGTGACACAAAGATAAGATTCGGGTAGACCATGTGGAGCCGACCAAACATCAGTAGTTAAGTTTATTCCCGTATTTATATTTTCAAAATATGCAATTAGTACCTCTTTGGCCTTCTTCCACAATTTTAAACAATAACGTTTAAGAGTATGACGACTTACGTAAGTGTATTGTGGTTGAAGCGTATCTCGAATCATGGCGGTTAAGCGAGGGTTGTCGAAGTGGCTAAACGGCAAAGCTTCTTGAATCACAAACTTCGCCATACGATCTTGAACTCGATCAATTTGGTATGTAAATATTCCGCCTTCACTATCCATTTGCGTTTGTTGCGACTCGACGTTCTGTTTCAACGCCCTGCAATACGGTCTTTCGATGTGTTTCTTCAAATTTGAATTCGAAAGTGGGTTTAAATAAATCCCACAAAACTTGCACCGAGCCTTCAATGAATGGTCACTCAATTCAACCAAATCCCAATTGCACCAAATCTCTTGATTACGATTATGAGGTACAATACGAACGAAACTTGGTCCGGCGGTGGAACCTTGACCAACCGATGATTGTGAGGCAGCCATAACAACAAATATGAATATAGAAGAAGAGAAACCAAGAGATTAGAGAACTCAGAACGTTGTAATAGCGTTTTTTTGTATTTTTTTGCGTTCGGGTTTGCGTTTTGAGTGTTGTGATGAACCCATTACACCAAATACCTATTTATACTAGTAGTGGGGTGTTTGGGGAGCCAAAAAAACGGCCATTTTTGACCCCAACGGTCAAAAAACGGCCATAAAACCGTTTCCCAACGGCTAGAACCACTCCAACGGCTATAACCGGTTCCGAACCGGTTCCGGTCGAACCGGTTCGGTTCCGGTTCCTACCCGGTCCACCTCCAAACATGTCAAACCGGTTCCGGATCGTCGGGTTGAAACGGAACCGAACCGGTTCCTACGAAAAACGGGTAGGAACCGGTTCGGTTCCGGTTCGGTTCCGTCGAACCGGTTCCAGGAACCGGTTTTGTTGTCCACCTCTACTATGGCCTAACAACAAAGCCGCGCCCCATGCATTCCACCCACCGTTTTTTTTTATTTTAATATCTGAAGGTGGCGACTTCCAGTTTTTATTTTTATGTTGGTTATTTTTTAATCTAGTTTTTTGAAATTTATTTTTTTCTTAGACTTTGATGTGTTGTTTTATTGTGAAAGAACATTATATTATTCTTCTAGATTTAGGTTGCCAATTTTAACACTCACGTTGTACCAACATATCCAAAAGGTTAGTGCATGTGTGGGCTTTGTGGCTCTCGAACCCGTTATACGGCTTATAATTTCATTTTCTTTGTACCGGTGTTGGCGACTTGCCAATCGTTTTGTATGTGCAATACAAATGTTGTTTAGAAAACATACACACGCACACACACTTAAAGAATGGTACTATTTTATCAATTATGCTTTGATAGCGATTCACACCCATTTATGTTTTATTTAGTTGCAATTTGTGGGTCTTTTAAGCACATAAATAATTAAATATTATTGAAAGGTCTTTTCTCGTTAAAAACATTACTGAAAGTACGTGCCTATCAATTATCATTAAGGTCAACGGAAAACAACTAACACTAGCTTTTATGACATACAACGTATAACGAGTTATGTTAAAAGTGATACTAGTACTCAAGGGTGGCAAACCCAACTCAAATGGACTGTTTTGGGTCAATATGGATAAACTTTAAAAGTTAAATGGGTCAGGATGGATAAAAAAAAATTTGTCAATGAGGTCAGGATGGGTTGAAAGTATACAAGTGAGCTTCATTTATAGGTTAAAATGGATCAAAACAAAATACCCAAGTTATCCAAAATTTATCTAATTCAAAACACCCAAACTATCATGTGCGAAATAAAACTCAACCGAAACCCAAAAAAACAACCAAAACGAAGCAAAAACACTCAACCGACCAAAACGAAAAAAAAACAAAACGAAACGAAATTGAAACGAAGTAGAAAAACGACCAAAACGAAACAAAAAACGAAACGCAAAAAAAAAAAGTGAAATGCAACCGAAAAGCAGACCAAAACGAAACAAAAACACCGAATCGACCAAAACGAAACAAAAAAACAAAACAAAACTGAACTGAAATAGAAAAACGACCAAAACGAAACAAAAAAAAACAAAACGAACCGAAAAACTAACCAAAACGAAACAAAAAAAAACAAAACGAATCTGAACCGAAATAGAAAAACGACCAAAACGAAACAAAAAATGAAACGAAACTGAAAAACTGACCAAAACGAAACAAAAAAAGCGAAATGCAACCTAAAAGCTGACCAAAACGAGACAGAAACACCCAAAAAGGAAACAAAAAAACCGACCGAAAATTAACTGAAATAGAAAACGTCCAAAACAAAACAAGAAAACGATATGAAAACGAAAAGGTGACCAAAACGGAACAAAAAAGCGAAATGCAACTGAAAAGCTGACCAAAACGAAACAAAACACCGAATCGCCCAAAACGAAACAAAAAACATAAACGAAACTAAACCGAAATAGAAAAACAACAAAAACAAAATAAAAAAACCGAAATGAAATCGGAAAACTGACCAAAAGGAACCAAAAAAACGAAATGCAACCGAAAAGCTGACCAAAACGAATCAAAAATACCGAACAGACCGAAACGAAAAAAAAAAAACAGAAACGAAACTTAACCGAAGTAGAAAAGCGACCAAACGATACAAAAAAACGAAACGCAATCGAACTACCGACCAAACCAAAAACAAAAAAACGAAATACAATCGAAAAGCTTACTAAAGCGAAACAAAAAACTGAAACGTAGCCGACCAAAACGACACAAAATGAATCAAAACGGAACAAAAAAAACGAAATGAAACCGAAAAAACCAAGCAAAATGAAATAAAAACACTGAAATCGAAAAATTGACTAAAACGAAAAGTATTAACCGAACTTAAACCGAAATGAAAAAGAAAAAACTGACCAAAACAAAACAGAGTACCTAAAAAGATCGAAACCTAAGAGCTAAACTAAACCTCTAAACCGAAATTTCTTGGTTTTTTTTTATTGTTCCAAGTTATACGCCCCCTTAACCAACTGAGCTACACAACGGGGACAGTTTTTTTTATGAACTAGAATGACGGGGGAAACATTTTAGTTGTTTTACATTTTTCGTTTTTTATTTATATTTTGAGTTATTATTTTTTTAATTATATTGTTTTGAAATTTTTGAAGGGTTTTGAAACCTTTTGTATTTTAACATTTACGTGGGTCAAAATGGATTAACTTAACCCATCTTGACCTTTATCCATCCTAACCTTTTTTTTAAAAAATCCATCCTAACCTATACCTATCCTGACCCAAACCCATCTTGACCCATCGCCACAATCCAACCCAACCCAACCCATTCAAATTGCCACCTCTACTAGTACTTATACCGTTATAATGCGGTTTTTCTATAATATGCTTTGCCGAAAGCGATATTTCTATAGTAACAGTGATTTAAACAATCTCTGATTCTCTATCAAGAATATATATTTTTTTCACCTTTCACAACAATTATCAACTGAATATCACAAACCAAACACGTATATCCTGAACAACTTGTTTGACTCCTTTTGTTTTACTGAAACCAAAACTTATACATAAACATATAACCCTATCAAGCCTTTTATATAGACAACCGGGGGGGGGGGTTTCTCAAAATGTATTTAACAAAAATTATCAACGATGGGGGCCGGACTCAAATTTTCGGCCGAAAACTACTTAATTCACACCACGTATAACAAATTTCGGGTGAAAAAACTGCGCAAAAAAGGGGGCAATACTCAAATTTTCGGTCAAAACGGCTTAAAATTTGGATGAAAAACAATTAAATTTATCATATTGCGTGAAGGGGGGGGGGAGGGAGGGTGGGACCACCCCTAGCCCTCACTATACTTGGCCAATGTAGGCAACCTGTACTAAACACGAAAAACATAAACTAGTAAAAATAATCATACTAAACTTCTAATTTAAATAAACATAAACCGCTTGCGAGATCTACCTCATTATTTCACTTTCAAATTAATTAAAACAACTGGTTCTGTGC
Source organism: Bidens hawaiensis (assembly GCF_021521415.1). Classification (NCBI taxonomy): domain Eukaryota; kingdom Viridiplantae; phylum Streptophyta; class Magnoliopsida; order Asterales; family Asteraceae; genus Bidens; species Bidens hawaiensis. Next base: position 271,132 of record NW_027493293.1, read on the forward strand.
CCACGAGACATTTTTCTGATATTTAAGTTCAATTGGTTTCATAGAAAAGGTAATTTGATTGGGTGCTAAGTTCTCTTTGATACAATTGTTTTCTGATATTTCTGTTCATGCAGATCGGAGAAAACAATGAATAAATTAATTAATGATGAAAATGATATCTTTTCTCTGAAACATGCATGCAGTTCCCATGAACATTTATGATCAATCCTTAAATTCTGTTTCAAAGTTAATTTGCTTATTTAAAATCTATTGATTTTTATCTCAATGTTACCTTCATTATTACGGCTTTCAGATCTATATTCTCGAATCTAGATTGCAGAATCAGTGTTTGAAGGTTGAAACACATCTATGAAGTTTGAAGTTAAAATGCAGAACTCACAACTGAGAAACCAAAACCTAGTGCGTGCACATAAACAATCAAGGACGAATTGATATAACTCACCAAAACGTAAACACACAATAATTAATATTGAATAACTCTCAATATTATATAGAGAAAATATAACTCAAAAACATCTATTGCACATAACTCGTGTTTCTGTAGATGAAACCTAACCCGGTTGCATCTCGTGTGTATCTCTAATGTCTAACCATAACTCGGTTTATATAGACTAACCTAATTTGTAAGCTAAGACATTACCAAATATAATAAAACCCTAATTGCAACCTCATAAACATATTACATCATTAGTGAATCCCACATGCTCAATTGGTCCAACCCGGTCACCGACACGTGACGGGCCTATTTAGATGGAAATTACGTCCAACAAACAACACTTCACAGAAATCGAACCTTGAAACCTAAGTGATACAGTCCAAGTTTTATGGATTAAATATTATTGAAGACAAAGATGAAAGTCTTCAAAAGTTATTAACAAATCAATCTACTTTTATATCGTTAGTTTGAAATTTAGTTAATTTATCGTTTATCCTTCTATTTTCCTTAAAATATTGTCTTTTCTTATTGTTCCTTTTGTGTTCTATGTGAAACCTAAATTAATCTCCTAACCTTCAAAATGATCAATTGTGTGCAACCGACGGTCCCTGAATCAAACCTTTGAAGTTCAAACGGCAAACCTATGATTGAAGAACCGAAATCAAACCTACGAATGGAATGAACAAAAATAGGATAATTTATTTTAAGCAAAAAATATAAAAAGTGGAGAAAAACATCTATTTTGATATTTTTAGATCAACTATTTTAATAAATATTTTAAAAGGCAAAAACTTTATGTGAGAAAAAAAACCTTTTGGGAAAAAAACTCGTTCTTTATATGACTAATTAGTAGAGATTTCGGCCCATTTTGTTATTATTAAGACATTTGCAATTCATTGGTCTTTTTCTCACATAAATATTAATGTAAGGTCTTTTTCTTATATGTATATTAATGAAAGTGCCGTTATTATCATTATTCATTAAGCTAGGTCACTTTGAAGACAAGAACCACTTGGTTGTATAAGTTACAACTCAAAGCGTATTAACTATTACTCATACTAATAGCGATATTGATATATATGATTTTTTTTCTTTATGAGATGCTCCATGAAAGCGATATATTTTCTATAGTGACTCGTTGTTTGTTACTGGCTACACTGGATGGGGACAAAACCATAATTAAACGCACCTGAACGTTTAAAGGTTTAACTTTGAACGTTTTAGGGTGTTGGGAATTTGGCTTGAACGTTTTAGTGTTTTTAACATTGAACGTATTTTGCGTATGTAATGTACGTTAAACGATTATTGTACGTTAACTCACCCCTACAATATATAGCATTGAGAGAAAAAAAAACTAAGGTCAAAATATGTCGATATCTTTCTAATCAAAGAGATTAGGTAAAACAAGTTGTGATAAGTAGGTTACATTTAAAATGTTATGGTAGGAAAAAGAAAAAAACAAGATTCAAATGTTAAAAGACCTCACCTAGAGATGAATCATATGTTTAAAACTATGCCACCCATGACCCATTAAATGTTTACATTTTAAAATACATGCCATTTACACTTTCCTTTGTACTTTGTACTTCTCCTTGCTAGGTTTTTGGTGGGTGGTGATTTATATATCTTGCCTTCCTAGACACAAATATATTGAGAAAAACCACACAATCTTGCAAATTGGCAGAAATTGGAAAATTTATCGAGAAAACAAGTCATATTAATTTGATATAATGAATACGTGAAAATTACATTCTCTTTTGTAAAGTAAATCTAAAATTTAGGGTTCAATTATAATTTTGGAAAACCGAAATTTAATTTTCCACCCATGAATCAAATTAACTACCTAACTAAACACGTAAATTGTTCAAATTAATGATTCACGTGTTTTTTTTTAAATCAAAAGAAAATAAATTATAGCAAACAAAACTGTGAGAAAATCTTAGACTTCAAAATCAGAGCTCTAGGTGATGACATGGTGATATCGAGACCTAAGGGTTGGGGCAAACCGTTTATGTGACGTTTCCTATACATGATCCGGTCGATTGTTGTGACATTTCCATCTATTACCTATGGTCCGGTAACGTGAAATATATAAAAAGTTATGTTCTTTTGTAGCCCATTTACATTATCTAGCTAGTTCAAATACAAATTTGCTAGCTCTTGGATCAAATTCGTATGTGAACCAGCCCATGTGAAAATGTTCTCTATAAAGGTACCCCGTTGATCATCATTATATTTATTTGAAAAACGTTTCCTTCTTTCATGTGTGTATTTGAATTTGATGAGGTTTGGATATAAATAATAGTGTTCATACATTGGGTTTCTTTATCAGCGAGTCGTATTTTTGCTTGCAATCTTTCTACAAATAGCTTTATATAAACAAGACTTGTATATATAGATTCAACGGTCGATACCTCCAAGGTAGGTATGGATTGTTTTATCACAATTCATACGGTTTTAAACGTGTTTATGCGCATTGTTGATGACACAAATTAGCAAAGTTAAAACTAAATAATAAATGAACAATGACGGAAAATAAATTGCTATTAATGTGAGAAGGACCCATGTTATGAATGCTATATTAATGCATATACCAAACACAATAAAGCTGGCTACTTGGCTAGAAGGTGTTAATTGATAAACCTTATGAAACTTTTATGGGTGAGAAATGATGCATCTATTTCAAAGTTAATATGTTTATAAATATTTCTAATGTTATATGTCATAAATATATCTATTAATAATATTATAAACTCATGATTTATACATATGCATTATATTTTTGGTCACTGTTATATACTAAAATATGCATTGATTAGTGTACTTTATAATGAATAAACAAATCTATATATATGGTGTTCTAGCTAGTACTCTCTATATTATTTAAGAAATTATTACTCTCTTAAATTACGCTTAAGAGAAAAAAAAAACACAACTGATTTTGTGAAGGGATGGGTGGTTCGGAGATTCAGGATTGACACGGCTTTTGAAAATAATCGTCACATCAAACAAACGTTGCTTGACGATATCGTGCATTTCTCTTTTCTTTAGTATGATGGTAGGAACTGAAAGTGTAAGATTTCGAGAACATGTAGTTTCAGAACCTTCTTTTGTACATGTAATTTTTTTTCCTTTTCTAGTTTCTTGCTAGGTTTTTAGTTATAAAATTCCGTCTTTCTAAAATAAAAAAAAATTAATGGATTTGAGAGATAATGTGAGACCAAAAGGAACAGCTGACCTCAAATACTGCAAACACGTTTTGAACATATTACTTGTTCATTGGAGAAGAACTTCACGTTTAATCATACTTGTATGAAAGTATTCTATGGATGGTGACCTCCTCAAAAGTAGAGGTGCACGAACCGGTTTTTTTAAAAAAACCGGTTCGGTTATTAACCGGACCGGTTTTTTTTGGCCCGGAAAAAAACCGGTTCGGTTAATAACCGGACCGGTTAATAACCGGTTTTTTTCTGTCAAAACCCTAACCGGTCTAACCGGTTAGGACCGGTTTAGAAACCGGTTAGAACCGGTTAATAAACCGGTTTTTTTATTAACCGGTTTTTTTTTTTTTTTTTTAAATTTCGCGGTTTCAAATACGAATATTTGTTTTTTATATTTTGTACTTAATGAAGACCATTATTTTTTCACAGTATAAACAAACCGGTAACTACAAGGCAAACCGGTAACTACAAGGCAAAACGGACTGACCGAAGCCATTCTTTGCTTTCGTTGTTAGGGTTCTTTGCTTGGAAGATGAGTATGAGTGTGTGTTGGTGAATGTGTTTTCAACAAACCAAAGATTAAAAACACATAACTTTCATTTATAGTTTTTACATTAAAAATACAAACATTAAATCGTTATCGCATATTCGTAACTCAAAAATACAAACATTAAATCATTAACACTGAAGAAATCTCTGCCAAGAACCGTTGTTCATGATTTAACTCAAAAATACAAACATTAAATCGTGAACTAGCAGATGCTCCTGTTGTTCCCAATCGCAGTTTGTTCATGATTTGCCTCCATGTTTGCTGTTTCTTTAACTAAATTAGAAAAATCCAAATCAACAAGTAAATAAGAGCACATATTAGGAAAAAGAATGCTTAGACACGATTACATGAACAACTTGCTGTTTCTTACTCATGATTTGCCTCCATGTTTGCTGTTTCTTTAACTAATTTTCTTCGCTACCCGATCCCGAGCTATTTCTTAGGTAATCGTCGTACGCGGCTTCTTCATCGGTCATTGGTTGAGTGTGTCCTTCATTGACCTCGTCTTCATACAAGCCCGCTTCATACTCCATTTCTCCCTCAAGTGAGCGTTGATGTTGTGCCATATCTAAAGAGTCCAAGTAATCCTTGTAGCAAATCGACATCTCTATAGCTGGTGCAGTGAGTCGAGTCCTCCTAATCGATATAACCCTGCCAGAAACAGAAAAAGCAGACTCCGAAGCTACCGTGGAAGCTTGGACCGTTAGTAAATCTTTGGCCATGGCGGCGAGGATCGGAAACTCATCCTCCTTACCTCTCCACCAAGCCAGCAAATCAAGACTTCTAAATTCATCCGGAGTCATGTGTTTCACAAAGTTGGTACCACCATACCTTCCAAGTTCACTGCTTGGGGTGTTTACCCTTTGACGTTTACCGGCGTCTTCCCAAATCATGTAGTACATCCCCATTTCAAGGTCGGTTTGGGATTGGGATTGGGATTGGGCAACAGCTCTTAACGAGTCATGAATTTGGGAAGACGACCCGTATTTTGTAAGGTAGACATCATACATGTTTGACAAGGTGGTGTTGAAAGCATTCTTTAAAGTTTGGCTATAATAGGGGTTTTGATCGTCGTTTAACCCAAGCTCATCACAAATTTTTTCTATTAAAGCTTCAACACCACCAACATTGATGCAAGGGTTTAACGCAGCAGCACATGTCAAAACAGCGGGTAGTTGTTGAAAATATTTTCTAAATTTTTCTTTCATTTTTACACCCATATCAAAATAAGGTGCACCCCTACAATCAAGTTCACTCAACTTTGTGCACATGACAGCAATTTTTGGTAAAGCAATGGGGCTTGTTGGATAGTAAACCCCGGATAAACTAGTTGTGCAAGATTTAAAAATTTGAAGGACCTCCGTAACGATCTCAATCAATAACCAGTTTCTAGGATCATATGGTGCACATTTACCCCTACTTGACAAAATTTGATGAAACGCAATTAATGATTCTTTTTGTTGGATGGCTTTCTCAAACATATTACAAGTCGAGTTCCATCTTGTTGGACAATCCCAATTTGGCCCCAACCATTGACAATTAGCTTCTACACAAAATTTTTTGTATATTGAAAATGTTTTATTGTTGCTAAAAACATCTCGTAACATTCTTTTAAAACTGTTTCTTTGCGTTTCGATCACGTTTAACCCATCTTGCACGGCCAAGTTGATAATATGTGCAATGCATCGGCTATGAAAAAACGCTCCATCACAAATAGGTTTATACTTTAATTTTAAATGGCCAACCGCGGCCGTATTGTTGGACGCGTTATCAAACGAAATTGAAAAGATTTTATCTTCAATTTTGTATTGTCGAATGACTTTATCCAAGATTTGAAAAATATTTCTACCCGTGTGCGGGTAATCAAACAATTGAAACGCAACGGTTCGTTTCATCATTTGCCACGACTCGGGGTCAACCCAATGAGCCGTCACACAAATGTATGAGTTGGGCGAACCATGAGGTACCGACCAAACATCCGTTGTTAAGTTTACACCTGTTTGTAAGTTTGAAAAGTATGAAATTAGTTCGAATTTAGCGTTTTTCCATGCTTTAAGACAATCTCTTCTAAGGGTCGAACGACTTACGTGTTGGTAGCGTGGTTGAACATAGTTTTGCATCATCTCCGTGAATTGAGGGTTGTCGAAGTGGTTGAAAGGAAGTGTTTGTTGAATCACAAAGTTTGAAAACTGTTGACGTACCGCTTCAACGTCGTACGTAAACACCCCTCCTTGATTCGTCATCTCCGGCTGCGAACTACTTCCCGCTTCGTCCTTCAAGGCCTTGCAAAAGCGCTGTTGTATATGCGCTTTTAAAGTGGAGTTTGCATCTTTGGCATAGAACTTCAAACAGTGCTTGCATCGAGCTTTTTGGCGACCGTTAGACAGTTCGCATAGGTCGAAATGTTGCCACACATCTTGGTTTCGTTTCGTGGGGATGATCCGAACGACCGTTATGTCTGTGTTCGAGGCACCCATGTTGACGGATGAAGCAGCATTTTGGGATGCCATGATAATAAGAGCGTATAATCGAGTATGAAATAAACGAGTACGAGTATGAAATAAACGACTACGAAATAAGAGCGTATGGAGTGGTAATGTGGTATAATTGAGTGTGAGATAACAAAATAATCGCGTATGAAATAAACGTTTAGAGCTAGTAGAGTTGTATAATCGAGTGTGAGCTAACCTACCCAACCTAAACTATATATAGTTGTTTGTGGGGGTAAAATGTTAAAAAAAACGGCTAGAAATCAAGAAAAAACGGGCAAAAAAGGACCCAAACGGTCATATGGCGGTTTTATAACGGTCAAAAACCGGTTAACCTAAAAACCGGTTAACCGGGTTAACCGGTTTTTGACCGTTAACCGGTTAACCGGTTTTTAGGTTAACCGGTTTTTAAATTTAACCGGTTTTTTTACTAACGGGTTCAATAACCGGTTTTTGTCCACGAATGAGTAACCGAAGTACTAACCGGCGGTTCAATAACCGGTCTAACCGGTTTTTTAATAACCGGTTTTTCTATTAACCGGTTTTCGGTTAAACCGACCAAACCGGTTCTATAACCGGTTTTTTTGAACACCTCTACTCAAAAGTGTTTAGTATGCAAGAGTCAATAAATCTGTTAGCTTGTGGGTGCAAGATATAGTAGTAAATGATATAAAAACAAGAATCTATTTTAGCTCCAACTATTAGCCTTAACAACATACAATTGTGTAAAGAGAAATAGTTGAAAGCCACAATAATTAAACCCTAAAAGATGATGAATATTAGAAATTAAAATTTGGATTTCATAAAAACAAAATACAATACAAGAAAGTAAAATACACACAATCAATTATACATTTTCTTTACCTATAAACCAAATAATGAATTAAGAAAGTAAAATGACCTTTTTACCCTTCACATGTAAATGAATTTCACTTTGGTAGTTTGAAGGTTTCAATATCCTCATCCTGGATCCAACCATATTTCTCCAAAAATGGGTTGGCTAGGGTTTGTGGTGGGTAGTCTTCAATATTACACTCTTTCCACACATTTTCTACTCCTTCCAAGTCACGTACAACTTCCCACATGCAACTATTGCACTTGAACCCTGCCCCAAAGCTTATCATAAACAATTTATCACCTTTTTTAAGTCTTTTTTTAGCCTCCATGTACCCTAAAACATACCAAACACTACTAGCTGAAGTGTTGCCGAACCGGTGTAGAGTCATCCGCGCCGGTTCGACATCATATTCACTTAAGCTAAGGCTTTGAGCGACTGCGTCAATCACAGCTTTTCCACCGGTGTGGAGACAGAAATGGTCCACACCGGCTTTAAAGTTGATGACCGGTCTAGCAAAGCCTAAGCCTGCTGACTTTCTTTGGCCACTCTGGACCATTTTCATGATCATGGAGAGTATACCGAACCGGAGAAGCTCCCGGATCGGTAAGATCTTCGGTGCCACTCGTTTTAAATTCTCAACGAAGGCTCGGGTTGCGGCTTTAGGTAAAGATTTACCTAAATGAAACCCCATTCGACCGTCTTCGTCTTCGGTTTGTATGCAACACCCGTATGACTCGTCTTTCGCACCGTGGTGAGTTCGAACAAGACACTTCAACTTCAACATGCATTTATGAGTTAAACTTGGCTTGTTTGTGAGAATCATTGCACACCCACCGGTTCTAAACAAGCAATTTGAAAGAATCATTGACTTATCATTACCAACATACCAATTAGGAGTCAAAGACTCAGATGTCACCAACATTGCCACTTGGTTTTTCTTTGACTTAAACACACTTTCAATAATATTCAAAGAAACCAAACTAGCACTACATCCCATCCCACATAAATTATAAGTTTTCACATCCTCCCTCATCTTGTACTTGTTAATAATTCGACTCGACAACGACGGTACACACGCTAACATCGATATATTAACCACCAAGACATCGATCTCGGACGGTGAAACACCCGTTCGACGCAAAAGCCGTTCGATTGTGTACTCGAAAAGCTCGTCCATCTCTTCAAGGGCATCTTCATGATTAGGGTTTTCTTCGCGGCCTTCAAACACCATTTTTGGAGCGTAGGTTTCTTCGCCAATGCCAGAGCTTACAATGGCTTTGAGAAGAAACTTGTACTCATTTAGGCCGAGGTTTTTGGCCCTCTTGATGATCTCACCAGAGAACTCGGTGGACAATTTCCGGTCATCGGAGGGTTTGTAGAGTTGGTAGTCTAATATGTAACAATGTTGATGTCTTTTTGTGTCAAGAAAATTGAGTACAATGTAGAGAATGTATAATATAGGGATGAAAGACAAAATGGTAAGGAAAAACACCATTTTTAGAGAGAGAGAAAGGGTTTGGAATGATGTTTAAAATGTTGTTTTTGGTTTGTAATTTGGAAAACCTAAAATTATTTGTATAAAAAGGGAGTGCACCGCTTGCATTCCCTACTAATATTAGTTAGATATCTATCACTCAACTCCCACCAAATAACAATAAACTAAAGCATTACTGCATTATTGACTTTTTCTAGAACAAAGACTTTGACTTCATGCTAATTTGACTCTTGTAGGTCATCTTTATCATGAACTAAGGTTTCTTTGGTTTTTTATTTTGTGGCAGACCATTAGCATTGCAAAGCGTTGTTCATATGAACATATGTGATCAAAGATAAGTTAGAAACTTCAAGCCTTATCTTCTAGTGCCGTCAATTTTATAGGGTTTGACTACGTTTGATTCTTGTTTAACTTTTACTCCCTGATCGCATCTCTTCAAGCTCTCCGTCTCTTAATTTTTATGTTGGAATTATGTGATTTTGTGCCGCTTAGAGATCGTATAAAAATGTTTATGATCATATTCATATGTTAGGATCTTTAGCCAAAACTAATATTTTTATGAAAAGTATGTTACCGTTTTTAAAATACGATTTAGCCATAAAAGTTGAGTATACGCTAGTTTTATTTAATATTTAATGTTTAAATACAATTGTTTTCAAACAAAAGGTGTGTGCGTAAATTTGTTTGTAATAGTTTCCAATGGGTTTGGGTAAAGAAAATTGTCACACTATATATTCACACACCGGCCACTTACGTTAAATAGGGATCGCATGATATGTAATATAATGTCATACTAGTCGAATAACAGGAAAAAATATACATATGAGTCGTATAAGAAGGTTAAATCATACCACTTAGTATAACATTTTTCATTTAATTCTATTATCTGTATAGCATCATATGACTCTATATGGTTTGATATACATAGTTGAAGGCAGTGTCAATATTATAACATGGTCAATTGGCAAAATAAAAACATAGGTTCTTGTTAAGTCAAGATCTTGTCAGGGAAATGACCAATCTACATGAAGTATGAAAAATAATTGTCTTCAATTCCTCCAAAAGTTTAATTCCAGTAAAATATAACTTTTAGGGGTTTAAATCACGAGAATGAAACATTAGTGGACAATAATTATGTAACGTTACAATCACGTTAACCTTTTTCCAGCATATGATATGATGTTTGTTTTCAAGAAATTCAAATCATAACAGCTATGTAATATGTATATATATGTGTACAATTTGCTTTATATGTCACCTTCTCGAATGTGACATACAAAGCTACTTTCGTCAGTAAATTCTTGATCTTTTCGCAATCGCAAATGAAGGGAACTGATTGTTTGACATTACAAATTGATTATCTAATGGGGGACCAAATTATCTTAATGTGGCATACAAACTTTGAACAGTGAAATCTTGATCTTCTCGTCAATGAAGCAAACCGTTTGTTTGACATTACAAATTGATTATCTGTTGGGGGACCAAATTATCTATATGTGATGCTAGAGATATGAAACGTTGTATTACTTTATTGACATTTATTAGCCGTTTTTTTTCATGTTTAAACATTATATTATCGAAAAGGATATATAAAAGCAAGGAATCTACGTTAAACTAACTTGCGTAAGTAAGAGAGATTAATTGTCGTACTTACAAAACCTAGGGGTTTTAGAGTTAGTTTTTTCATAGTTAAGTCTAATAAGGATTAGTATTGATCTAGGATTGATAGGTATATAAATAAATGTTATTTGTAAACATTATTTATCACAAGAATTAATAAACAATCAAGTTTAGACTACTATTTAATATCGTTTATACTTTTAATATAAACAACAAATACAACGTATCAATAGTTTAAAGTCCCAAATAAAAATGAAGTAAGCAGATACATGATAAAATTGTAAACAATTCGAAATTTGGTGTCGCGTGCTTCTATCACTTGTCATAAAGAACAAAGTTAATATGTAATTAGGAGTTGCATATCTATGCATGTACTTAGAACAAGAGTACGCGATTGGATTTTAATAATCTCAACTTTCACCTATTGATCGTGATTAATCCTAACCGAGGAAATATTTACAGAAAGACGCAAATTTGAATGTATTTTTCTCCAGCATCCGATACGTATTTTCCACGTCGTAAAAACACTAACATATTTACTTTTCATTGAAGTTTGGACTGCCTGTAAACATTTCCTGAGTTCGGGTTAATCGCCGCCAATATATGAAAGTTGAGATTATCAAAATTCGGTAACCCAGACCATCCGTAGTGAGGACTTTTTAGTGGAATTTTGGTGCTATAATGTCTAGGAACACCGCCCCCATGCATTATGGGTGGTGTTTTGGTGTGCAAGTTATGTACATAACTTTTAATGGCTGACGTTTTGAGGAGAGTTATGTGTGTGTGTGTGTGTGTGTGTGTGTGTGAGAGAGAGAGAGATGATGAATAAAATAATGATTGTAGGAGAGTTTTGAGCATTTTCTCACTACAATTGTTTTTTAAAATACTTTGAAATGTTAACTAAGTGCCACATGTCGTAAAATACCCGGGGTTACCTAGTTTCATAACACATGGTCTTAGAACAAAGCCTAATAAACAAGCAAAAGTAGACACACAACCATGAAATCGTGTATCATATGATTATAAATGTGATTTTTTCTAAAGTAACCACAATGAATGTAATATATAGTATGATAAACCATAGTACTTTCCTGATTTCTCTTTATCATAAACATATATAAACCATAGTATTTATTGCTGGCGAAGGAAGTAGATGAGAATTCATGAGCTTGATTGAGGAAGTTAATGAGCACCTAATAAAACAAAGAGGTGGTGTGCGAGGCAATAATAAATATACCAATATAAGGGAAAAAAGAATTAAACAATGACGAGTGTACTAAATTAATGCAACCTCTTTTTAACCTAAGATTTTTGTTCAAAGATCGGAAGTTTTATTGTACGTTAAAAAATATATCTTTAGTGATTTATTATGCATAACATCAATATTATTTTTGTTTATAACCTTTATAAGTCGTCAAAACATTTTGATTGATGTATAAGAAAACACAGCCGAAAGATTGATATATGAAAACATATTTGAAAGTTTGATACAAAAAATAAACATATATTTTACCAAGGTATTAGCCGATATGCACAATTACTAAATTATTTAGCACTTATCAAGTTTTTGCTTGAAGAGAAATGGATCATGACCTAGGTCTAGCGCTTCATATAAAGACAAGGCCATCCCTAGTCAGAAGACAAGAAAGAACGAACTTTGCCGCGGTCACAACGTAGAAGATTAATCAGGATGCTCCGCATGTGGGTAAAGGCATAAGCAAGGACCACCCCTTGATTGAGGGGTGCCAACTTACAGAAGGTACACCGTTAGCCTTGGTCCCCTCCAAAAGCGTTCTCAATCACGTTGGTCATAGAGGGGACTGAAGGAATATTCTGTTAGTGACCGATAGGCCAATAACATCGCATTCCCTTCGGCTATAAATATAAGACTTCACCAAACGGAAAAAAGGATTCACTCTATCCATTTTCAACCATATAGTCATACCTTATCATATTGATTCTCACGTCGGAGGGTTGTTATAGGAATTCGTCTCTTCTTGCAATAAGGCTAATGACATTGTTCATTTTGTAGACTCAGGTTACTTGATCGGATTCAGCTTTCTCGCACACCTTCTCCCTTTGAAAATACTTTTATAAACTTCAGTTTAAGTTGTACGTGTTTCTTCAAAACTTTTATAGTTATCAACGAATATTATCAAGATAGTTATTGTTTCTTTTATCATTAACTTTTGAAACTAACTAGGTAACGAAAATACCCCAGACACAATACGTGCGCCACATCGTTGTGAATTTGGTTGGTATCAGTTAAGTATGTTTCAACACCGCCACTAAATAAAAAGAATAAATTTATAAACGCCAAATTCATATGGCTTGAGTTCACTCCAATTACATTAAATAATGTTATTGTTGTTATTATTATTAATTATTGTTATTATTTATTATTATTATTATTATTATTATTATTATTATTATTATTATTTTGTAATCTTTCAACAATCAATTGTCACTCTGGGTCTCTTATGCCCGAGCCATGTTGCTACTTGCTACCCAACAGAATTAGCTAGTAAATAAAAGGAAGTTTTTTAGGCTTACAGCCTGAAAAGGAGACGTGGTAAATGCTTAATTAAAAAAACACAACACTGATATTTTGTGTTAGAAAATACACTTAATTATTACTATCCTTAAGAGATGTGGTAGTCCTATCCATCTCAATATTTCAATTTCATTATAATCAAGTACATTTCTTTTCGTGTATCATTGTCAATGCAGTTAAGCATCTCCTGAGTTTTTTGTACTTGAATATTTTGTGTTAGAAAATACACTTAATACTATATTTAGCATAGACAAATTGTATACTTTGTAATATTAATGGTGGTACGGTGTCATCACTAATGCCTGCTTGCTTACCTTTTTTTTATTTTTTGTTTAAACGGGACACACATGTTTTAAATAGCAACGAGGCGCCCATCACACAGTATTGTTAACTGTTCAAACTTTACACACACCAACTTTTTGATACAACTTATAAAAATAGATCAGTGTTTATCTCAAGACTCAACGCTTAACCTCAAATACACCTTTTACACATATTGATTCCTTTAGGCTAAAGATCCTTTTGTCCAATCACATAAATTAATACTGATTAAAAATAGTTAGAGGAAATACTAGTGTTCTAAGTATGTATTTTAAACAAAATTAGCAACTAAAAGTGAAATAAATAATTATAGTGTGAGATTTTGAGAAAAATATTTCACTTAACCGAAACCAAGTGTTATAAGCGTTATATTAAAGCCACCTGTATTTCTAACAATATTAACCATTTGGGTTGCACTATTGTGATTTTTATATATGATCACACAATTGTAACATTTGTTATTTTTCAAACCCGAAAACTCGACCCATTAAAATTTTAGGTTTTCATTAATGTTCGTTTACGTTAAATTTTATCAAATTATGTTCATCTATATTTTGGGATATTTTTACAATCTCAATTTCATGTATTCTATGCCAAAATTTTAAATAAAGTCTAAGGGCCAAATATAACAAAGAAAAAAAAACAAAAAAAACAAAAACAGGGGAGGTCACACCTTCGTCGCGTAGTGCGACCAACTAGCAGATCAACAAAAACGTTTTCTTTTTCGTGTTGTGTCGATTTTGCTTATTTTGGTAACCCGGTTTCGTGTATCGTCCTAATAGAACGATCAGAATATGTCATGGCATCATATCTAAGCATATTCCATTGATTCTTCAAGTGAAGAACAAGAAATGGTGCTAATTTTTGATTTCTTTCATTTTGACCCAATTTTCAATTAATGCATAATATTAATGAATTCTTGATCAATAAACAAAGGTAATTGTGAAAAAAAAAATAAACCTAAATTGACTAAACAAAAATCAAGTTTATCATTTAGGCCACTTAAATTTAACATTTATAAAAATTTTAACATTTAAAAAGAAAAAAGAATTTAAGACTAGGCGATATTCAAACTTGAGTGGTTTGGTTATTAGAAAAACGCATGAAAACTTTGTTGATGAAGTATTGAAATTTTAATATATTTATTTATTTTACTATTTTAACGGATAAAGATCTGATCATGCCTGCTCACAATGCGTTTATAAATTTTTAATAGGATACGAGTTTAACATGAAATTCATATGACTTGACTTCACTCTAATTACATGTGTGGTGGTGTATTACTGTCAGTGTAGCCAATCTTATCCATCTCAATATTACAATTTCATTATAAGTACATTTCTTATCGTGTACTATTGTCAATGTAGTTAATCATCTCACTTGGTGTTTTAATACTTGATTATTTTCATGCTTGAAAACACACTTAGTAATTATATATATATTTAGCATATACAATCTTGTAGCATAAATGGTGGTGTGATGTTTCATGAATGCCTACTTATTTAAGTTTTAATCTTCAAAGGGTCACACATATTTGTAGATGTGAAAGAGATACTAGTACTTGGTACTATATGTTCATCTCTATATAAAAGTGGAATGAGTAAGTCAGTAAATAAGTTGCCTAAAGAGACTAAGAGCAAGATATTTCACTTATTAAAACTAAGTGTTTTATTAAAGCTACCTGTATTTTTTTTTACAATATAACTTATTCAGGTTGTAGGATTGTGAATTTTTTTAAATGATCACATGATTTTTAAAGTTAAGTGACCCAAGTGAAAGATATCAGGGCCGGCTATAAGGGAGGGCCGGGTGGTCGACAGATCCTGGTCCGACATCCTAGTAGGCCCGGATTTATATATATATATATATATAGATATTGGATCATTTCAGAAGTTTTTTTACAGCGAGAAGTACGAGAAATGAAGGTGTAACTCCATTAATCCCTAATTTCACTCCCTTTCTTATGTGTATGTGCATATGTATGTGTGTAGGCATGTTTGTTTGTATATGTGTACGTATGTTTGTATATGTGTATGTATGTTTGTATGTGTGTAGGTACATAGGTTTGAATGTGGCTCGGTACATTTATATGTTTGTAGGTTGGTTTGAATGTGTAATTAAGACATAAATACAACCAACCTATATATATGTATGTAACATTATATGAAATGAAGTGAAATTAGGGATTAATGGAGTTGTACATTCACTTCTCGCTGTGATAACACTTCTCGCAAGATCCATTATATATATATGTGTGTGTGTGAAAAATAATATGCATATATATTGTTTAAACTTAATTACACAATCAATATATTGATTTAGTGGCAAATGGGTATGACTTTCAACCAAAAGGTTGTGGGTTCTAACATCACTTCACACATTTTAACCTTATTTTATAAAAAAATGTTTTTACACAATTAAATAATAAGGCCCAAAAATTAAGACTTATTTAAAAATTAAATTGGTTAAACCCAATAAGATACCGCTTTATATTAAAGTCCAAAATAAATTTCGTCTTTGACTCAAAATTTTTAATCGTTTTAAAAGCCGGGCCTTAAAGATATATGTTATTTGTTTACTATTTAGTGATTACTATTTTTCCTGTTTAATCTAAAATAGAGGTACCGAATGTCCAAATGATTTGTTAACTAGCGGTATCCAGGTATGAGGAAATGCGCTCCTCGCATAAGTTGAGGTATGAGGGTTGAAGTGATCATGAACAAACTTATATATTTAAGATTATAATTAGAAGGATGTGTGAATTAGCCTCTAAAAGGTCAAAAATAAAGTTAAGTGTGAAGACAAACATCACTAAAACAATAATAGGTTCTTCGATTAGGCCACTTAATATTCAAATAATTTAACATTTTTAAAAGTTACATAAGATTAAATGATATTCAAACTTGTACAGTTTTGCTGTTATACAACTTGCTAACATTATGGTTGTGAATTATTATAACGAGAAGTTCATTACATTTATGGCTGTGTATTATTAATGTCGATGAAGCTAACCATCTTACTTTTGTTTTTAGTATTTGGTTATTTACGTGTTTGAAAACACACTTATTTTATTTATTTAGTATTGACAACTTGTAATACAAATGAAGGTGTTGTCATCATTTAATTCCTACTTATCTAGCTTCTTGATGTTTAAGGGGTCAACATGTTTTTAATTGTCAGAGAGACAAACATGTCCTAGACACCCATGGCCATCACACAAAGTCACAAATGACTAACAAACACCTCACTCTCTAATTAATCCTAGTCCAAATTACACATGATTTTCCATCACAAAATTCTAACCAACAATTTTTAGATAGACCGTTTTCATATCTTCAGTTCTTCACACTAGGATCCTATGTAGTTATGTTACGCATTCATGTGGGAACGTAACAACTTTTTACACTTGTTTTAATAGTTGATTCGTGTAAAAAAAATTAGTAACTGCAACTTGCATATAATACATTAAAGAAAAGAACTGTTTAATTGTGTTTATATGAGTTCTCACAACTCATAGGAGTTTTCAAATAAACATAAACCATGTATGTATGAACATAGGTATGTATGCACGAATGTATGCGTAAAATTTGTTGTAGTTATGCGTATATGGGTATATTGTTTCGATGCAAGGGTGCAGCTTATTGATGGCCCAAGCTCCATCCCCCCCCCCTAATCATCGATTTTTTTGCTCAATAGTGTAAAGTTATCTGTATTTGTTAAAAAATGTTTATACGCGGCGATGTAAATTTACTCTTTTTTGTCTAAAAATTTTGAAGTTTGAACCACTTCCACGTTTTCGTCCAAGCTTCGTCACCGTTTCGATGGTTATTTTCCTCCCACCCAAGTTTATAATTGATACCATATGTTGACAATATTGTTTTAAAATATATTATGTACGTGTTTCGGGTGTCAATATTGATTGATTAAACCTGCAAAAATGTTGTCGCACATATGAATTCACGTGAAGCTAATGTTAAAATGTCAAGGTAAGTAGGAACACCATAGATTAATATATACACTGATTAACTTTAATCATTTTTATGATTAAAAAGCAAGAAAAAGGTTCAAATAGATCATGTGATTCTTGATCTGATCAGAAACTGAGGATACATCTTTCATGCAACCGATTATCACGTTCATGCTTGTAGAAGAATATGTTCCAGACAAGTTTCATCTTCAATACAAGAGTGTTCGTATATTTTATTTGACCCAAATTAGTGGTATTTAACCTGTGCGCTACGTCGAGAACGCGACATGAATTTTGTTGGTATTAGTTTGATTCACTATGATATTAGTAGATACCGGCACCCGCTGTAGCAACCGAAAGAGAACTAAAAATAAATAATTTCATAATATGATCAAAAGGTATCAAAACATGTTCGGTTCCTTGTTTCTTGATTGTTTAACCTTTAAACACTTAAATAGTTTATCTGTTATATATGAAGTAACTAAAGTTTTTATTTAGAATTTAAACATAACTAAAACAAATAAAAAAATAAAAAAACTTTTCAAAGTAAATAATAAATAATTCACATGTCCCAAATGCAATATTAAGAAGACTGATAGTGGCTATCACGAAATAGCTTAAGTGGTCATGGGTTTTCAATAAGGCTTTCTCCCGAAAGATTTTGGGTTCGATTCTTACATGTATATATCACATACCGAATTCAAACTCGGATTAAAAATAGGAGTTTTTCTTCATGACGTGTAAGACCGTGTATATTGGATAGAGTCTATGTAAGGGCGTTTTGCGTCATGTGGCGCAACGTCACCATAAGGACGATTTTGAAGAAAAAATAAGGGTGTAGTGAATAGAGCCTTACATTACCTTATTATATTATTTTATTGTTATAAATTATTAAGGAAACAAAAACAAAAACAAAAACAAATAAAAATTCACCAATCACATTCCCCATATTCCCCTTATCCAGCGCTTCCCAAACAACGCCCTTCACCAAACTTTAACCCAAAGCGCCTTGGGGGGCGGTGTTACGGGGCGCTTTGGGCTTTTTGGATGGGCAAAAACGCCCCGTGTTTTAAACAACACGCTGTCTAAAGCGGACCAAGTCCACTGAAAATATAATAATGATAATTGATTTTGAGGGGTCAAATAAAGAGATTCACTCTGTCATACTTAAGTAGCTCATAAGTAATATCAACTATTATCATAATTAAGTAGCTCATAAGTAATATCAACTATTAATGATGTCATTGTTAGTTTATCCATATTGTCATATATTTACAATATATCCTAATTTAGAAGACGCCATGCTTGACCAATGACCATCATTATAATTACAACTACTCTCTCCAAGTCTCCAACCAGTCAACCATACAAACTCATCTAGTGGCTAACGTTAACCGGTTAACATAACATGCATTGATCGTGATTGGTCGTGTTCTAAATCCTAAAGTCGTAGGGTACGTTGCATGCCTTGCCTGACCTCACATAATTTAAAAAGGTCACCTCATACGGTTGTGTGTTATTGTCAACCTCATATATTGTTTATTTTCAACTCAACATTATCTTTTGGCATTCAATAATATTGTTTATATGTTTTCATCAACTTGTAAAATGTGTAAGCAAGAGGCTAGATACTATACTGATAAAGACATGCATATTAACTAGCCGAACGAATGCGATGGCCGGGCTTGTTCGTTTAATTTTAATGGAACGCACATGAATGTTCAAAGAGACGATTTTTCTTGTTCAATTCTGTTCGTTAAGGATATCTATGTTAGTTTGTTAATATTCTAAACGAACGTGCATGAATGAAAATGAACGAATATATATGAATAAATCAAATGGGTTCTTGCTCAATTTTTAGCTAATGACCCAATGATTGGCCGGTTTTGAAATTTGGCCGGTTTGATGTGTGAAGAAACCATTAGTTACCGGTAACTAATATATAAATAAGATTAAATGAATATGTAAATGAACATAAATGAGATCTTTGATGAACGTAATCAAATTTTTTTCGTCAAAATTTCATTGGGTGTTCAGTTCATATACATACATAGACAACCTAATTTACTTGTGCTATGATCGACAATTCTTTTTTGTTTTAATCGGGTATGAACTTATTGTCCGTAACAAATTTAGTGGCAAAATTAAAGTTTTTGAAACATTCTTTAACCTTTTTTATAACTAATTTTGGTTTAGATTGCCAGGCTTAAAAACTTACGTTAATTTAACTGAAAGTAATATTCCCGTTGTGTTTTATATAATTCAAGTCTCTAGTTAATAATCTTACAAAATAACAAATACTATGATTGCCTTTAGTTCTTAAAATTTTGAAGGAGATAGTCTGATAGTGGTATATTTTGCTAAAGAGATTTGGAATCGAACTATTAGTCTACTACTGTGATATTTTAATAAATTTGAGGGTTGTCTAGATTTTAATTAATCCTTAGAAAATATATAATATATATTGAGAAAGTATTCAATGTAACTTTTTAACAACTATTTGAATAACTTTCATACACAATCATCTTCATCCTATCATCGAACGAAACACATATTAGGCGAGAATCCTAAAACATTCCGTATTAACCTGAAGTGTTGGGGTATTCAAGTTAATGATAAAATGGCAAAAGACGTCTTTTATATTTAATCGTTTTTTCAGTGGACGTCCTTTGGCGAAACAAATGGCATAAAACATCTTTTACATTTAAAAACTCTATCACATTATGCCATTTGATCATAACCCAGTTAAATTTTCTTATGCACATGAGAGTATTTTAATCATTTTACTCTTGAAAATTAAATAATATTAAGCATATTCATCATCATCATCTGGTCACCCCCTCCCTCTCTCTCTCTCTCCTTTCTTTCTCTCATCATTTTCATCACAAAAATTACAAAAATCATAAATTTAATTCATCTTTCATCCTCTCTCTCTCTCTCTAATTCATCCATCCACCATCATCATCCAACCTGCCACCGTCCCTTTTTGCACTTTCCAACCGTCAGCTACCATAAATCGCCGTCCGATCACCACCCTCAACCTTTGTCTATAATCAATTTATCGTTCATTAAAGATGTGGTGTGCCACAAGCTCGAACTCACCGGATCTGGGTTTTATTCATGCGCCACAAACTAAATCTTACCTCAGATCTGAATCTGTTGTTGGTTATGATTTGGTGGTTTTAATTGGGGGAAAGATGCGAATCAGAGGTTGAAGGAGCTAGGGAAGGTGAGGTAGTGGCAGGTGGTTAGGTTTAGGTGGTGGTTGGTTGGGATTGGTGCGACGGTTGTGTTGGGTGGGTGATGGCAAATTGGCATGTGCTTGTACGGTGGTGGTGCTGGTGGCAGAAGGCGGTGGTGCCAATATGTGATATGTGTTTAAGAAACATGGTTGGTTGTTTGGATTTATATTTGTGATGATGATGAAGATGATGAGAGAAAGAGAGAAGAGAGAGAGAGAGAGGGATGACCAGATGATGATGATGAATATGCTTAATATTATTTAATTTTCAAGAGTAAAATGACCAAATTTTCATATGATCAAATTTAACAAGAAAATTTAACTGGGTTAGAATCAAAGGACATAATGTGATAGAGTTTTTAAATGTAAGGGATGTTTTATGCCATTTGTTTCGTTAAAGGACGTCCATTGAAAAAACTATTAAACATAAAGGACGTCTTTTGTCATTTTGTCTTAGTTTAAGTTAATAATTTTTATTTATAATCTAGTATTTGTATTTGAATTTAAAAACTTAGTTGATATTAAAAACTTAGCATTTAATACTTTATATTATCTTTAAATAATAAAAACTTATCTTATCTTAATTGATTAATTCATTTAACATTTATTATCAAACATTTCAACTATCAATTGCCATTTGAATACAATATAAGTACTGTATATTGCAACCGTGGCGATTCTAGAAGATACTCACTCACTCCATATTTCATATATTCATGGTTCCTCACACATGTTCTACTGTAGATCAATTGTATATATTTTCTTGCAGAATGTACAACATCTTAATCTCCTTGCAACGTGTACACTTTCCTTCCCAGCCTCATCTTTCCATCAGTATCACGAATCTATACACCTCTTCCTTCTTTTGATTTTGATTTTGATTTCAACTGCATCAAGAAACCCATTTTTCAGCCACTTTATTCTACACATAACCGACGAAAAGCTTCCCGACAACGACTTCCATCGGTGATGGCGCAACTTCCGACGAGCGACAACCAGTTCCTTCTACCGTGCGACCAAGCCCCGACCACAAACAGTGACTGTTCTTCAATCACAGTCGTCGTAACCAGATTCTTCTATTCCTTACGTTATTTGTATGAACCCTAATTTTCTAACCATGATGTCCTTGCTTATTAATAGGTTTGGTTTTTGAATTGAGCAAATTTTGGTCTTGACTCTACACTAAACACACACATCAATAATTGAAGTGAGCAGTGCACACCAAACCTGATATACCAATAGAGAAAATAATAATTTTCTTTGTAAAGCATGGATTGGTACGAGTCTGCTTTAATTTGTTAAGGTAATTGAAAGTTAAAATTGAAGTTAAGAATGTACAACATTATGTACACATGAATGAAGTCATAAAAGTGAATGTATTGGTGAAATCTTTTTTCTAAAATTGTGTCTTTGAATGAGGTGATAACAAAACTATCCCAAACAGACCAATCTCTAATGTTACAAAGTATATCGAATCTTCTAAATAGAATAATGAATCATCATTGTTTTAAGTTACGTAAGTCTAGATTTGTTATTTTGTTGTTAACCTTCTTTTGACGTTTCTGTGTATTTGTAAGTATTAGATTGTTTTTTGTCTTTGTGTGTTCCTATTTGCTCTTACTATATGGTTTTTATGTTGGGTCAAGTAATATTATAGTTTCCACAGTTGTTTCGTCTTTTTTGTTTATTTTGCATTGTTTGATTCTTTTTGGGTGTTAAAAGTTGTGCAGTGCTTTTCCTTGCTTTCCTTTGCCTGGTCGTCAAGGTCACCATCATCTGTATTCTTTGAGGTAATTTCTATTATGGTGGTTTGAATATTGGCATGTTAAGCGTAGTGGTAGGTAGCGACAAAGAAGTGGTGGTGGTAGTAGTAGTAGTAGTAGTAGTAGTTAAGAGTAGAAAGTGTTCGTTTGGGCATTTTAATTCAGTTATGTTGGTTGACTCTTCAAAACCTTAATGTGTTTTAATGTTACGTTTGTGTGTTTGAATCTTTAAAACGTTAATGTGTTTGAAACCTACTAACTCTAATCCGGAAATTATTGGATCGTTAGATCTATTTGTGGCATTCCAGGAAGGTTCAAATTACAGGTGGCGTGTTTATATTTTTGAAAGAACGATTCAAATGACATGTGCGTTGATGGATGGTTATGATGTTTGAAGCATGAGATACATGATTTCTTTTATTAGATAAAAAAACTACTATTGTAGGGATTTCGGACTATGTTAATCTTTTCATTTCATTTTATCTATGTGTTTAGGGACCTCGGATTCTATTAGATATTTCGTAATATTTTGAACTTACCTATGTATGTAAACGTGCTACTTAACTTCTGATTCACCAATGAAATGGTTGTTGCATAATACGAATGACCACCTAAACATGTTTAACAAACACAAAACATACCAACAACTCGGTCCGCGGCAACACGCTGGTACGATTACTAGTTATTATTTAAAGATAAAATTTCCTAAATAGCCTTTTTGAGAAAATAGAAAATGATAAATAACCCAAAATTCTTACATATTTCCAAAATAATCCACTAATTTTGGACTAAGACGATGAGATCTAGCGAAATCTTTAAACCAATAAAAGTCTAAAATATAATTTTTTTTTAAAAATCCAACGATTTATGTGAAAATGTTGGAGGACTAATCCATATTTTCCATTAAATATTCTACAGTCTTTTCCGACCGTATAATAATGTTTCATACCGGATCCCTTCAAATTCCAAAAACTTGGGAAATTGTGCTTTCAAACTCAGTCTTTCAAGACGTATTTCGGATGAATTTGTACCAAGAAGACGAGCTAGTGGTTTATTTCTTATGTGTTGAAATCTAGTCCACACCTACGAAATTAATTTTTAATCCGTCTACACCGACAATATTTTATGAGATTCAGTCTACTCCGACATGATCGTCCAATGAATATACATGTGTTTATCTTAATCTTCCTCCTACATACCACCCTAAACCTTTAATGAACAATCCGGTTCATACCACCCTAAACCTTCAACTTCCATGGAATTTGATAATGTTGTTGTTTGTTATGGTGGTACTTGGCAAACCGGTAATGGAAGCTATGATTATGTTACAATAAACTGTAGACGAACACATATCCATTGTTTCGGTCAAAAATTGACAAAGCAACTTTTGATCAAATTAATGCGTGAGGTGAAGTGCTTGTTGATAATAAGATCGAACACAAAGATATGATTACGAGAAAAAAAACCCTTGATTATGATAATCTTCGTTTCGGTCAAGAGTTTACAACGTAATCTTTAATCGAATCTCTTCGGTTAAAGATTATGAACTTAACTTTTGGTCGAATTATGCTTGATTATTATGATCTCCGGCACAAAAAACCCCCGGACGGTGAAAACTATCACCGTCGATATTATTAATAACAAAATCGGTGATTACAAAGGTTGGAGCTGATTAGTAAACGTGAGCTAAGTGATACAATGAGTACTAGCAGCTAAACAAGTGAATTGTGTGTAATCTATCGATACTACCAGCTCGAATTTATAATAAGAAGATTACAACTGTTATTCCGATTATTCCGGAAAACCTAGACTATTTCTTTAACAAGCCGTTGCTGCCCACGTTGTTTGTTGACGAAGTTCAAGCAGTATTCCGTTGCAATCCACGTTCTTATAAACATATTTAACACGTGCTCTTATCTGCAAAACAATCAGATAACATAGGACAATTGAATTAGTCAACGTACCTTCCTCAGAATAACAGCTTAAGTCAACATCCTCAAGTTATGCTCAATTCCGAGGATAATAAAATCTACACCCAACAATTGCCCCCAATTTTTACAGATAAGGCGCGACAGCTGTAAAAATTTCGAATTTTGAAAAGTAAAATATATTCTGTCAACTGAAAGGACGTGCACGCGGATTGAGGAAAGCCTATAACCGCCCTTCCAGGTTATAATTAAACCATTTCCCAATCTCAAATCAATACTTCTTCTATCGATTCAAAGCCATGTCAGTCCTTCTTCTTTGTCTTCTTTATTTTCTTGAAATTTTCCTTCCAACCAAACGATAATGAGAAAGAGAACCAATGTCTTTTCAAGGATGATTTCATTGACCAAGCTCTCATTCCGGCGACTGACGAATACCAGTGTCTTTTCAAGGATCTCGACATCTGATTCTTGAAAGATTCAGGCTTGCTGCCTTCGAAAGCCATTATTAGACCTTACGACCCCAAAATCAAAGCCGACTTTTCTTCTAAAACCTGTGTGTGTTTCTTTTATTACCCCTTTTCGATCGGCCTCTCATATCCATTTTCCCCGCTCATACAAGAGTTCTTTGACGTGACCGGATTCTCGTATTCACAAGTCATGCCAATGATGTGGAGGGTTTTTAGACCTTACGACCCCAAAACCAAAGCCGAATTTTCTTCTAAAACCTGGGTGTGTTTCTTTTATTACCCCTTTTCGATCGGCCTCTCATATCCATTTTCCCCGCTCATACAAGAATTCTTTGACGTGAAGGGGTTCTCGTATTCACAAGTCATGCCAATGGTGTGGAGGGTTTTGGCAACAGTAGATCGTCTGAATAAAACCCGTGAGCTATCCATAGGTGTGCCTGAGATTGCCGCAACTTATAACCTCCGAACTCACGGATCCTTTCGTTATTGTCTTCAATCCAAGTCCAGCCGTCTTTACATGATTCCCAAGGTGTCCGGTAGCGACCCTGATTGGAAAAAACATTTCTTTTTCGTTCGTCTGGATTCTATTCCTGATGGGATGAACTTGCCTACTAAATGGGTTCATAAGGGTAGGAAATCTGTAGGATAAAACTTCTCTTTGCAAATGATTCATCTTAACATGGTTTGTTTTTTGACAGTTGTGTTTGAGGATTTGATAAAGCTTAGGAAGGATACGAAGAAAAGGCTTAAGGCGTTGTTCAAGATTCCAGCAGAGGAAAGGGAGTTTTGGTTAGAGGAAGAAACAGGAGAAACGAGTGTGATTGCTGCAAAACCTGCTGAAAGCATGAATTCTGGTAAGTGTTTTGGGGATATCAGGTTTTCTAGGGATTTTGTTATCCTGAAAATATCTCGATAAATCATTGTGTAGGGATGCCGAAGCCAAAGTCTTTTAGCTTAGTGGATTTGGATGATCTTATTGAGGATAGGACTGTGGTGAAGCAAGAACACTCCAAGACACTTTCTCCGTCGGTGAGAGTCCCAACAACGCGCCAAAAAAGTGCCGCATAGAAGAAGAGGAAAGCTACCACTTCGGCCGAGACCGAGCCTTTTGCTGACATGACCATTTCTGATGCTGTGGAGAAGCTTCAAGCTCTTGCTAACTTTCTTGGAGCAGTAAGTATTTTTTGCTTATCCTGAAAAATAGTAATTTGCAGAAAAACTAATATTAATTTGGGAATAACAGAAAACCGAAAGTTACCGACAGATATCCCAAGATGCTGAATTGTCCAAGAGAGGGGCTGAAGCCAAGCTCGCCGATCTTCTACAAGATATTGACACCAAGGACAAGCTACTCAAAAAGAAGGATAAAGATATTTTGGATCTCAAAGCCTCATTTGAGTTGGAGAAGACCGGGTTCTTAGAGGAAGCCAAGAAGTGTGCAGCCGCCAGCATTCTGGAGTCGATGATCAAGATGTCAGAGGAAACACAAGAAAAAGGTTATGTGATGGACTCCTGGAATTCCGTGGCTTGGAAGAAGAAGTTCAAGATGCTAAGGGGGGAGAAACTTGAAGAGGATGAGACGGCTGGAACTTCTGAGGTGATCAAAGATGCTGGAGCTGGTGAGGACGTGAAGGAGACTAAGGCAGGGGAGGCGACAGATTTGGAGAAGAAGGAAGGTGATGATGCTGAGGGTGGAAAAGTTTGAACCTGGTTTACATGTTGTTTTTATGTGTTTTTAATGGTTGTTTTGAACAATTTCTATTTTGGTTATGTAAGGACAACGTAGTAGGCTCATGATAATGGTTTGGGTGGAGGGATCCTGGTTCAGGACGAAACCCAAACCGTCTTTTACTTTCTGCATTTAGAACAATTAGGATAGTTAGGGTGGATGGGCTCCGTTTTGAGTGAAACCCGGATTATCTTTTCCTGCATCATAATATTAGCACAACCTTTTATGACTTATATCAGCATCTTTTTACTTTTTCCATTTTTAGAAAAAACCTAAGTTTTATGAAAAATCTTTAAGTAATAGTTTAAGTTTTACCAATAAACCAATATCAAGTCATAAAATTTAGATAAAATACTTGCAAATAGTAATTCATACCAGAACCGTGTATCAATTAACCTGGAACTCGTCTAGACCGTTTTATCCTTGCAATAAGATCATTGTTTTGAATATCCTTCAAATCCTGGGGATTTAGCAATAGAATCGTAATATCAGCGTTATCCTGAAAATATTGTCATAAATCCTGGCGACAAGGCCTAAACAAACTGGCGACAAGACCCTTAAGAAGAGGTGAAAACCCCTTAAACCTTAGGAATAAACTGG
This sequence comes from Bidens hawaiensis, assembly GCF_021521415.1. Lineage (NCBI taxonomy): Eukaryota > Viridiplantae > Streptophyta > Magnoliopsida > Asterales > Asteraceae > Bidens > Bidens hawaiensis. Next base: position 298,351 of record NW_027493293.1, read on the forward strand.
CGACATGGCCCGTGAGAAGAGGTGAAGACCCCTTAAACCTTAGGAAATGGTACGTCTACCATAAACTTGAGATTCAAACAAATAGCTGAGGATAACGAGGTAACAAGTCACTATATTTCATGTGCTGGCCCCGTCTCTCAAACTACGGCAGAATAAACGTGCGCTACAGGCGATCTTAAGAAGAGGTGAAAACCCCTTAAACCTTAGAAAGTATTGAATAATACCTTTAACTGGAGACAAAGGCCGACTGGCGACAGGGCCCTTAAGAAGAGGTGAAAACCCCTTAAACCTTAGAGATGAACTGGCGATAAGACCCAGGCGACATGGCCTACTTTAACTCCATTTCATGTGGGGATACCACATATTTTCAAGCTACAAAACAGTCAACTCTAAGTGAGGGGTGGGTGTTAGCCTTGCTAACACCCCTCCGATGCTTAAGTCAGTACCAGGATAGAAGAATAATAATATTGAAAAAATAAAAAGATAAATTAGAATACATACCTTATTTGTTTAACATTACTGTTAAATTATCCTCGGGATAGAGATCTTACATAAAATATTTTTTGAGGTGGATAGCGTTCCAAGCCCTTGGTAGTAAGTCACCATCCAAAGTGGACAATTTGTATGCCCCCTTTCCTGCTTCCGAATCTATCAAGTAAGGACCTTCCCACTTTGGTGCAAGCTTTCCATCTGCAGGATTTGTAGTATTCTGAAAGGCTTTTCGGAGAACCAAATACCCTTCTTGAAATCTACGAACCCTGATATTTTTGTTGTAGCACTTCGCAATCTTCTGTTGATAAGAGGCCATTCTGATCTTTGCTAAATCTCTGAGTTCTTCTACTGCATCTAAATCTTCAAGTAATCTTTGAGTCTTATCTTCGGGATTTTGATGACTGACTATAGCTGTAGGGATAACCATTTCTGTCAGGATAACTGCTTCAGCTCTAAACACCAATGAGAAAGGAGTCTGACCAGTAGCATTTTTTGAAGTGGTTCTGTCTGCCAAAAGAACAAAGGGTAGTTCCTCGGCCCACTTTCCTTTCTTAGACCCCAAATTTTTCTTCAGGTTATTGATAATGATTTTGTTGCTTGACTCGGCCTGTCCATTAGCCTGAGGGTAGACATATGTTGAAGTGATCATTTTGATTCCCCAACTGGCACAGAAGTTGGTGGTCCTCTTGCCAATGAACTGTGAGCCATTGTCACATACTATTTCTGCTGGGATTCCAAATCTTGTCAGGATGTTGCGCTTGATGAATGAGATAACTTCTTTCTCTCTGACTTGAACAAAAGATTCAGCCTCGATCCACTTTGAGAAATAGTCTGTCATTGCCAGCATAAAGACTTTTCCTCCCGGAGCTCTTGGTAGCTTTCCACTATATCCATACCCCACTTTATGAAAGGCCAAGGGGATATAATATGATACATTGGTTCAGCCGGCTGGTGCAAAATGTTGCAGTGTCTTTGGCATGCATCACATTTTTGAGAATAATTAATAGCGTCCCTCTTCATTGTTGGCCAGAAGTATCCTGTTCTCAGGATTTTGGAGAATAGTGCTCTGCCCCCAGTATGATTCCCACAGTCTCCTTCATGGATATCCTGAAGAACTTCTTGAGATTCTGCCTTCTCCAAGCACCTAAGATATGGTCCTGCAAGAGAGTTTCTGTATATTATATCATTCATTATAGTATATGGTATTACCTTTGTGCGAAAAGCTCTTGGGTTTTCATCTTTGGGGATAACGCCATCCTGAATATATTTCCTGATGGGAATAATCCAAGAATTTTCATTATCCTCAGGATCCTTTGCTCTCATATCTTCATCATTTTCTGATATTTCATTGACACCTTGCTCTTATATTGCTGGGCTCAGGATATGTATGATAGGAATCTTGACACCCTCTGGTATTCTGAAGGATGAAGCTAAGTATGCTAGGGAATCTGCTTCAACATTCTCTTCTCTAGGTACCTGTGAAATATCAAACATTTCGAAACATTTTGCTAGTTTTTTGACTAGCTCTAAATATTTCATTAGTTTTTCTCCTCTAACAGTATATGAACCATTAAAATGATTTGTTAATAATAATGAATCAACATGTACTTGAATAAACCTGATTTTCATGTCGATTGCTAGTTGTAATCCTGCTATCAAAGCTTCGTATTCTGCCTCATTGTTTGTGGCTTGGAATCCGTAGGATATGGATTGAGGTATAATGTCCCACTGTGGCGATTTCAGCAGGATCCCCTAATGCCTGGGATTTGATGGCAGTCCTGGGTTTATATGCTATATCATATGCACTCAGCTTTACAGCCCATTTTGCCATCCTACCTGACATTTCTGGTTTTCTCAAAACAGAATTAATAGGGTAATTAGTTTTAACAAGAATAGGATGAGGTTAAAAATGATGTCTAAGTTTAGTAGATGCCATAATAAGTGCTAAAATTAATTTCTCAAGATAAGAATACCTGGTTTCAGCATCCAATAAACTCTTACTTACATAATAGATGGGATGTTGTTGACCTTCGAGATCCTTAGCTAAAACTGCACTCACAGCATTATTTGATACAACTAGATATAGAGATAGAGGTTCACCTTCTTCGGGTTTTACCAGCAGAGGAGCAGAGGAAAGATAAGCTTTTAAGGACATTAAAGCTTCCTCATGCTTACTGGTCCACTCGAACCTTTTGTTTTTCCTCAGGATATCATAAAATTATTTGCACTTTTCTGAAAATTTGGATATGAATCTGTTGAGTGCCGCTATCCTGCCAGTCAGCCTTTGAACATCTTTGACTGATGTTGGGGATTTCTGATTCAGGATAGCTTGTATCTGCTCTGGACTTGCCTCTATCCCCCTTTTGGTGACTGTTTTGGATAAAAATCAGCTAAGGATCAAGTATCCAAATCTGTAAAGTGAGGTATAGTGCTATGTTGATAATAACGAATATGTAATCGAAATCTTGATGTACACAATGATTTGATCACGAGGGAAAAAGCCCTTGAATACGATAATCTTACTTCGGTCAAAACTTAACAAGGTAATCTTTGGTCGAATCACTTCGGTCAAGGATTAACGAGGTAACCTTTGGTCGAATAGTACGTGATTATAGTAATCTCCGGCACAAAAAACCCCCGGACGGTGAAAACTATCACCGTCAATTTTATTAATCGAATAAAGGGTGTTACAATTGGTGGAGATTATGATCAGTGATACAATATTATCTAAGTGTGTGTGTATTGCTAGCCTTGCTTGTCCTTGGATGATTATGAACGTGTAATATATATAGGTAGTGTGCCCTAACTGATCATAACTCAATTTAAATAGAAAAAGAATAACAAATATCCTAATTTTAGCCTAGAATCAAGTCTTTCCATAATTATAGCTCTTTCCTTCATTATCCACGCGGTATATTAGTTTGATTGCGAGATCATAGCTTTGAATTGGTCATTAGCCGTTATACCTGCCATAAATATCAAGATAACAAAGGAAAATCGTTAATAAATAATAAGTACTGAGGATCATTGATCCTGACAGGATCTGCAACAAATTCTAAGGATAATTGATCCATATTATATTCCAGGATAACATATCCACAGTGTCAAATTTCCGTTCACTAACAATTGCCCCCAAAATGGCCGCTGTGATAAGATCACAACTGTCATTTTGCCTTTAAAATCAAACTTCCTGCAAAACAGATGAGATATGACAAACTGGGTATAATTGTCATATATCAATGGAGTTTCCTTGGGAACTTCCCTTCCGGATGTATATCTAACACCATTAAGTTACCATAAGTGTTGATCCTTTTGTGATCCTTGTAATTGAACCTGATGCAAATAACTTATGATATATACTGGGATTAAACCCAACAAACTGGGGACAAGCCCAAATAAACTGGGGACAAGCCCGTGCAACTGGGGACAAGCCCGTGCAACTGGGGACAAGCCCAAACTGGGGATTGGCCCAAAGATACGGATGTAAACTAGGGACTCGCCCAAACCGGGATTTAGCCCAAACGTGAGATAATGTGAAAACGTTATAAACCGGTGGTATGGTACGTCTATCATAAATCGTAGGATCCTCCATATAGCCGAAACAACGAAATTGTCATCCACTAAACATGTACTGGTCCCGCTGCCCCGGACTATACGTTGGATAGCGTGCGCTACAGGCGAGAGTGTAGAAACTCTAATTCGTAAGAAAGGTGAAAACCTTTAAACCTTGGAAGATATGACCATCGGGGGCCATATCTTAATCGTGGGCTAGGCCAAGGGAAACATTAATGTACCTCAAGCGTGAAGGAGAGGTGGCCAACCTCTTAGACATTGAACCTCTTATTGAAATCTGCATTGTTATTTAAAACTTGGAAAAAAGACAAACGTTAAAAATGTATTATCCTTAAAATAAGAATCTTAAATGAATTAGTGATCGGATAGATATTACCAATTTCAGGATCCTTGATCCTTCTAAGGATACTTGATCCTGATTAGAAAAAGTATTTCTTGAGATGAATAGCATTCCATGCTCTTGGTAACCTGTTGCCTTCTATAGTCAGCAAGTGATATGCCCCCTTTCCTGCTTCTGATTCGATCAAGTAGGGGTCTTCCCACTTAGGTGCTAGCTTTGTTTTGGAAGGCTTTCCTCAAAACTAGACCTCCTTCTTGAAATCTTCGAATCCTGATATTCTTGTTGTATGTCCCAGCTACCCTTTGCTGATATGCTGCTATTCTGATCTTAGCTAGGTCTCTGAGCTCATCAACAGTATCTAAATATTGGAGAAGGATTTCATTGTTAGCTTGAGGATCACGGATGCTTGTTCTGGCAGTAGGAACCACCATCTCCGTAGGGATTACAGCTTCTGAGCCAAACACCAATGAGAAAGGTGTTTGACATGTTGCATTCTTTGGTGTTGTCCTGTCAGCCCAAAGAACATATGGTAGCTCTTCGACCCATTTGCCTTTCTTGGATCCTAGTTTCTTCTTCAAGTTGTTGATGATAATCTTGTTACTTGATTCTGCTTGACCATTAGCTTGAGGATGAATTGGTGTGGAAGTAATCATCTTGATGCCCCAACTGTCACAAAAGTTAGTGGTTCTTTTCCCGATAAACTGGGAACCATTGTCACAAATAATTTCTGAAGGGATACCAAATCTAGTAATAATATTTCTTTTAATGAAGGATATCACCTCTTTTTCGCGGACTTGAACAAATGTTTCTGCTTCTATCCACTTTGAAAAGTAATCAGTCAATGCAAGCATGAATACTTTTCCTCCTGGCGCTTTAGGTAGCTTACCCATGATATCCATGCCCCACTTCATGAAATGCCATGATGAGGATATAGGATACATAGGCTCTGCTGGCTGATATAGAATGTTTTCGTGTCTTTGACATGAGTCACACTTCTTTGAATACTCCATAGCATCTCTCTTCATAGTTGGCTAGTAGTACCCTGTTCTCATAATTCTAGAGAATAGGGCTCTACCTCCGGTGTGATTACCACAATCTCCTTCGTGAAAGTCCTTGAGCACCTCTTGAATTTCAGGATCTTCGATACATCTCAAGAATATTATTTAATATAATGTATTGTGATACCTTAAGTTTGAAAGACTTAGGATTCTCTGTGGCTGGAATCTCTCCATTTTGAAGGAACTTCTTGATCGGGAGGATCCAAGATCCTTGATTGCTTGAGGGTAATGGATCCCAAGGCACTATCTCTTTGTCAGTTGTTATCTCCCCAACTTCTTGTTCTCCTAATGCTGGTGAGAGTATGTGGATGATTGGGATCTTCGTATCTTCTGGAATCTTCAATGATGAAGCTAAATTTGCTAAGGCATCTGCCCCAGCATTCTCTTCTCTTGGTACCTGTATAATACTAAAAGAATCGAAGAACTTTGATAGTTTCTTCACAACATATAGATACTTGATTAGTTTTTCACTTTTAACAGCATATGAGCCATTAAAGTGGTTAGTCATTAATAAAGAATCTACATATACTTTAAGATACCTGATCCTCATATGTTTAGCTAATTGCAAACCTGCGATCAGAGCTTCGTATTCCACTTCATTATTGGTGGCTTGGAATGCACACGCAATGGACTGGGGTATTATGTCCCTCTGTGGCGATTTCAGTAGGATACCCAATCCTGTTCCTCTTGCGTTGGATGCTCTATTAGTAAAGAGGATCCAAGGATCCTTGGTTTCTTCCAGTTTCTGAACCTCCAAATCAGCTTCCTCTTGCATGTCACTACTGAAATCAGGCACAAAGTATGCAAGTGCTTGTGACTTAATGGCTGTTCTGGGCTCATACTGAATATCATATGCACTCAATTTCATAGCCCATTTGGCCATCCTTCCTGAAAATTCTGGTTTTCTAAGCACATTCTTAACAGAATAATTAGTTCTTAAAATAATAGCATGTGTTTCAAAATAGTGTCTCAACTTGGTTGAGGCCATAATCAAAGCAAGAATTAATTTTTCAAGGTGAGAATACCTGACCTCTGTGTCTAACAAGCTTTTACTTACATAATATACCGGGTGATGTTGTCCTTCATGATCCTTGGCCAGAACATCACTGATTGCATTACCTGACACAACTAAGTACAGGGTCAGCGGCTCACCATCTATTGGCTTCATCAAAGCAGGTGCTGAGGATAGATAATCCTCAAGAGCCTAGTGCATCTTCATGCCTTTGAGTCCATTCAAACTTTTTATTTCTCCTCAAGATATCATAGAAGTCTTTGCACTTCTCTGAGGATCTTGAAATGAATCTGTTGAGAGTAGCTATTCTTCCCGTCAGTCTTTGGACATCTTTAGCATTCACAGGAGACTTTAAATTAATGATGGCTTCTATCTGCTCGGGGCTCGCTTATATTCCCCTTTTGATTACCATGTATCCTAGAAACTTTCCAGCCTTAACACCAAAATGGCATTTTGACGGGTTCAGTTTCATGTTATATTGGTCAAGGATATTGAATGCTTCTTCAAGATCTCTAAGGTGATCCTCAGCCCTCTTCGACTTCACTACCATGTCATCTATGTAGACTTCCATGGTTTTGCCTAACTGATCCTTGAACATCATATTGACCAATCTTTGATATGTTTCCCCTGCATTTCTTAGTCTGAACGGCATAGCAATATAACAATATATGCCGGTAGGAGTCATGAATGCTGTATCCTCTTGATCAGATGGTTCCATCTGAATTTGTTGAAATCCAGAGGAAGCATCCATAAAGGTAAGCATCTCATGCCCTGCCGTTACATCCACCATGGAGTCTATATGTAGTAACGGGAAAGGATCCTTGGGGCATGCCTTGTTTAAATCGGTGAAATCGACACACACCCTCCACTTTCCATTCTTTTTAGAAACAACAACCACATTAGCCAACCATCGAGGATACTTAACCTCTCTGATCATACCGGCCTTAAGAATTTTTTCAACTTCTTCTTGTATGATCGCGTTCCTCTTAGGAGCGAATTTCCTTCGCTTCTGATGGACTGGTTTAATAGAATAATCAAGGCCCAACTTATGAGTAATTACCTCCTTAGAAATACCTGTCATGTCTGAATGTCTGAAGGCAAATGTGGATTTTCGTCGCTTTAGGAAGGATATTATATCCTCTTCGATCTCGTCAAGGATACAGGATCCTAGGAACACCTTTGCGTCTGGATCTTCAGGATCTAAAGATACTTCTTTTACGTCTCGCTCTCGAGCTTCCAGCACGTCCCTAGGATGTTGCTGTAATTGCTATGCTATCGTTTGTTTAGCTGTCGGCTTCATTGATGAAGAATAATAATTCTTGGCTTCCACTTGGTCACCATCTATCCTTACTACTCCCCAAGGAGTTGGTAGTTTGATGCACTGATGGTAAGTAGAGGCCACAGCCTTCATTCCATGTATCCAAGGCCTGCCAATAATAACGTTGCAACCAGAAAGATTGTCAATAACACAAAACTTTTGGTAAGAGTTTAACCCTTCGATGTATATCGGGAGTTAGATGTCCCCAAATGTTTTCTTGGTTTCACCACTGAAACCCACTAGAACCGACGTTCTTGGGATGATTTCTGAGTCCGGGATGTTCATTTTCTGTAGTACGTCATGTTGGATGATGTTGACCGAGCTTCCACCGTCGACTAGGATCATGCGTACATAATGGTTAGCAATAAATAAAGTTATAATCAAACCATCGTGGTGAGGATCCTGGATGCTTTTCTTATTTTCTTCATCAAAGAAGATTCTTTTGTCAGTCGTCAAAGTAGTGGATATGACTTGTCGATCTCCGTTCTCCAAATTTGTTTCTTTTGCGTGTCTTTTTGCCGAGGAGAAAGAAGTACCACATATATCTGAGGCACCGGAGATGAAGTTGATTACTTGTGCGTCTGGCGGGGGTGGAGTTGCTTTCTGTGGTACGTCTTCAGGATCCTGGATCCTAGGCTTTTTTCTTCCCAAGAGCTCTTTGAAATGACCCTTGCTCAGGAGGTATCCGATTTCCCTCCTTAAACCAATAAAACCTTTTGTCTGATGGCCAAAGTCTTCATGGAATGCACACCACTTGGACTTGTCTTTGAAGGATGTTGTTTTCTCATTTTTTCGAGGCCACCTTGCTTTCTCTCCAAGATCCTTCATGGAACAAATCAAACCATGGGTATCAACAGAGAAGCAATACTCGGAAATACTTGGGTAGTCCTCATCATCTTCTCCTTCTTCAACTGCCAGGACATTTTGATTGTTGAATTTTGTGTACGGCTTTGAGTCGTTGTTCCTTTATGAGGATCCTTGTTTCTGGTTAGATGACTCTTGTTTTGTTGGAGCTCCTGATCTTCTTGTCATCCTCTAGCCTTATAAATCTGAGTGCCGTAGTTTCTGACTTCATCTAAAGTCCTGCATGGGGTCATCACAAGATCGTCATAAAATGGGGCGCCCCTTTGAAGTCCCATCTTGAACGCCAACCGCCGTAGCCATGTCAAGATTCGGGATTTCTAAGGCTTCCCTTCCAAACTTTGTAACAAAATCCCGTAAAGATTCATCACGAAGTCGGATAACTCTATATAAATCACTAGTTAATTTCTCGAATTTTCTACTACTAAAAAATTGGCTATTGAATAAATTAACTAAGTGAGAAAAAGAAGTAACGGAAAAGGGAGGAAGACTTAGCAGCCATTTTAATGCGGATCCTGTTAGTGTGGATCCGAAACCCTTGCATAGACAAGCCGCCTTGAGTTTTTCGGGAATTGGATTGATTTCCATTCTCTCCCTATATTGAGCCACATGCTCTTCGGGATCAGTTGTTCCATCATACACCTTCATATTGGGGGTCTGAAATCGTTTTGGGACTTCAACATCACAAATAGGTGGAGCAAATCTGGACAACTTGTGGCTTCCTTCTGGTATTTCAGGAATCGGACGGACCACTCCTGGCATGCTGGATATCATATCCTTAAGCTTCTGAAGTTCCTTAGCCATAGCCTGGTTGATACCTGTATCCTGCATAGAGCCAAGGTTAGTGTCTAAGGATATATGATTATACATGTTACCTCTCGGTTGATTGAACGTTGGCATCCCAGAAGTGTAGCCAAGGTAAGAAGCATCTGCCATGGTAGCTGGTCCACCAGAGGCAATGGTTTGCATGGGGATGATGTCTCCTTCATGGATCTTCAAAGACCTCTGATGTTGATGTCCTGAGGATCCTTGATTCTAGAAGAAGGATCCTTGAAGTTGGGAGTTGAAGGATCCTTGGTGATAAATCCCAGAGGATCCTGGCTGAAGGAGCGAGGATCCTTGAGTTTGCTGACCCATGGATCCTTGTTGAAGGATAGATGATCCTTGTTGAGGGAACGAGGATCATTGAGTTTGCTGACCCATGGACCCCTGTTGAAGGATAGATGATCCTTGCTGGAAAATCGAGGATCCCTGAGCGTGCTGACCCATAGATCCTGGTTGAAGGATAGATGATCCTTACTGGAAGATGGAGGATCCTTGAGTCTGTTGAGCCACAGATCCTGGAGTAGTGAAATCTAGAATTCTTGGCATCAAAGGAGTCTGATCCTCCAGTGGCCTCTTATTCTTCTTGAGATCTTCAATTTCACATAGGATCTTCTGGTTGGTTTTGTTCTGCTTCTCCATGTATGCCTTAACCTGTGAAAACATAGCAGAAACATCATTGTTAGAGTTAACCACCGATGTGGCAGCAGTGGTTTTTGAGCCCTGGAAGACTGGTAGTTGCGTCTTGTTTCCAGCAGCAGTAGCCCTTGGTGCTCCCGTGATTGGTGGAGGCATCTGCGACAAAGTTCTTGATGAGAGAGGAACCGAAGATGGCATGGTTGATGAAGCAGAGGTTGATTGAGAGGCCATTGATGGTGATATAGGTATGAAAGGTTGAATATTGATAAGGTATTTTCTGGATTATAGCACCAATTTCCCCACGGTGGGCGCCAAATTGTTTTGGATAAAAATTAGCTAAGGATTAAGTATCCAAATCTGTAAAGTTAGGTATAGTGCTATGTTGATAATAACGAATATGTAATCGAAATCTTGATGTACACAATGATTTGATCACGAGGGAAAAAGCCCTTGAATACGATAATCTTACTTCGGTCAAAACTTAACAAGGTAATCTTTGGTCGAATCACTTCGGTCAAGGATTAACGAGGTAACCTTTGGTCGGATAGTACGTGATTATAGTAATCTCCGGCACAAAAATCCCCCGGACGGTGAAAACTATCACCGTCAAGTTTATTAATTGAATAAAGGGTGTTACAATTGGTGGAGATTATGATCAGTGATACAATATTATCTAAGTGTGTGTGTGTATTGCTAGCCTTGCTTGTCCTTGGATGATTATGAACGTGTACTATATATAGGTAGTGTGCCCTAACTGATCATAACTCAATTTAAATAGGAAAAGAATAACAAATATCCTAATTTTAGCCTAGAATCAAGCCTTTCCATAATTATAGCTCTTTCCTTCATTATCCACGCGGTATATTAGTTTGATTGCGAGATCATAGCTTTGACTTGGTCATTAGCCATTATACCTACCATAAATATTAGGATAACAAAGGAAAAATCGTTAATAAATAATAAGTACAGAGGATCATTGATCCTAACAGGATCTACAACATATTCTAAGGATAATTGATCCATATTATATGCCAGGATAACATATCCACAGTGTCAAATTTCCGTGCACTAACAGTGACCATGTATCCCAAGAATTTGCCAGCCTTCACCCCGAAATGACATTTCGCGGGGTTCAGCTTCATGTTATATTTGTCGAGGATATCAAATGTAGTCTTGAGATCCTGGAGGTGATCCTCAGCTTTCTTGGACTTCACCACCATATCATCGATATAGACTTTCATCGTGTCCCCCAGTTGCTCTTTGAACATCATGTTGACTAACCTCTGATAGGTTGCACCTGCATTTCTAAGTCCAAAGGGCATATCAATATAACAATAAATACCTGTGGGAGTCATGAAGGCCGTGTCTTCTTGATCTGAGGGCTCCATCTGGATTTGCTGAAATCCTGAGGATGCGTCCATAAACGTCAGCCTCTCATGGCCGGCCGTAGCATCTACCATTGAATTAATGTGTGGCAGAGGGAATGGATCTTTAGGACAAGCTTTATTCAAGTCTGTAAAATCCACACAAACTCTCCATTTTCCATTCTTTTTCTGCACCACTACTACATTTGCTAACCATCAGGGATATTGAACTTCTTCTTGGATAATTATGTTTCTCTCATGTGCAAACTTTCTTCTCTTTTGATGGATTGGCCTAAAATAATTACCAATTCCAAGTTTATTTGTTATAATATCTTTGGAAATACCTGTCATATCTTCATGTTTCCATGCGAATGTCGACAGTCTTGACTTGAGAAAATCGAGCAATTTTGACTCAGTATCCTCAGGAATGCTGGTTCCCATCAGCACTTTGACTTCAGGATCCTCGGGATAAGGGAATACTTCTTTGATTTCTTGTTCCCTGGACTCCATTACGCCTCGTGCTGGTTTCTGTAATTGCTATGCCTGCTGGGGTTTGGCAGTACACTTCATAGAGGATGTGTAGCAATTTTTTGCATCTTGTTGATCGCTGATGATTTTGATAACTCCCTACAGACTTGGGAGTTTCACACATTGGTGATAGGTGGAGGGGACTGCTTTCGTGTCATGTATCCAGGGCCTGCCTAATATAATATTGCAACAAGACAAACAGTCAATAACACAAAATTTTTGTATTTTATTTACCCCTTCGACGTGTACTGAGGAACTGGGAACGATCTCATCCTCAGGAATATTCATCTTTCTCAGCACATCTAATTGAATAATGTTGACAGAGCTTCCACCCTCTACAAGGATCATAATGGTTAGCTACATATAATGTTATTACCAAACTATCATGGTGGGGATCCTGGATGTTGACTCTATCACTTTCATCAAAGGTCATGGTCTTTGTTTGAGTGAGAACAGATGTCTTTGTTGGTCTGTTAGCCACTTCTCACTTCCTCTGATCAGCATTTCTTTTTTGCAGTAGAATAAGAGGTTCCACAGATGTCGGATCCTCCGGATATGAACATGATTGTTTTTGCATCCGTTGGTGGAGGAGTTGGCTTTTCCGGAACGTTCTCAGGATTCTGCTCTCTTCCCTTTTTTCTGCCAAGTAACTCTTTCAAGTGGCATTTGCTGAGAAGATAGCTAATTTCTCTTCTAAGAGCAATGCAATCATCAGTCAAGTGTCCAAAGTCGTCGTGGAAGGCACACCAATTTGATTTGTCTTTGTAGACTCCTTGTTTTTCCACCTTCTTTGGCCACCTGGCTTTTTCACCTAAATCCTGCATGGCACACATTAATCCACCAATATCAACAAAAAAACAATATTCAGAAACTTTAGGATATTCTTCATTATCCTCATCATCAACTGCATTGATCCTGGGGTTATCAGGTTTGTAATTAGGTTTTAACCGATATGATTTTCCTGGGGATTCGGCCTTCCTGTTCTTCTGGTCATACTTCGGGATACCGATCTTATAGTTTTTCTTATCATCTTCCAGCCTGATAAACCTTAGAGCTCTGCTTCTTGCTTCATCTAATGACCTGCATGGAGTCATAACAAGATCATCATAGAAATAGGAGCCCTTTTCTAACCCCAGCTTAAGAGCTTCCACTGCTGAAGCCAGGTTTAGATTTGGAATTTCCAACGACTCCTTGCTAAACCTGGTAATAAAATCTCTCAAGGATTCCCCAGGATTTTGGGTAACCCTGTAAAGATCACCTGTCATTTTCTCAAATGTTCTACTGCAAGAAAACTGGTTATTGAACAAGTTAATTTAATGAGAAAAAGAAGTGATAGTATTAGGAGGAATACTCAGTAGCCATTTCATGGCTGCTCCGGTCAAGGTAGGTCCAAACCCCTTGCAAAGACATTCTTCCTTGATTTCCATAAGGATTGGGTTGATCTCCATACGCTCTCTATACTGTGCAACGTGTTCCTCGGGATCCGTTGAACCATCGTACAATTTCATGTTAGTGCACAGAAATTTGACACTGTGGATATGTTATCCTGGCATATGTATGGATCAGTTATCCTTAGCATGTATCAGGATCAAGGATTCTCAGTACTTATTACTAATTAACTGTTGTTCTCATGTGTAGTCTAATATTTAGCAGTTATAACGGTTAGAAGACTCAGTCTATCCTTCTGAAGAGTTCCAGAGCTATGTCAGGATCATGGATCCTCGATATTTGGTGCTATTAACGGTTATTTCTTATATGAATGCTGATATTTATCAAGTGTAACAGCTCCAAGACCTGGTCTACCCCCTATTTCGCAGCCTGAATGATGGAGCACATGGTCAAAGTGGCAGTTACGATAATATTCAATATGAGGCGGATTTTTAGGGATTATTAGTTAATAGTCTTTATTATTCATAACTCCATTGAGTTATTGTCTTTTATGTATAAATAGAGGTATGATCAGCTAGGAAAACACACCCAACACAACAACACACTCTGCTCACTACAAATTCAGCAGCATACACACACACATAGCTTTTGATCATATTCTCCAAACCTTGTATCCTTATTTTTTATATTAATAAAGTGGTGATAGACAATTCTCATCACCCGGGGGTTTTGTGCCGGCGATCTGAACTAGATCAAGGGTTTTTCCCCGTAACAAATCGTTGTGTTCATCTCAATTTCATTCATACATTCGTTGTTATTATAATAGCACTATACCTCACATTTACGGATTTGGATACATTATCCTTGAGTGATTTTTGTCCAAGACAATTTGGTGCCCACCGTGGGGCAATTGGTGCTATAATCCAGATTATTCCTATCATTTTCAACCTTTTCATACCCATATCACTATCAATAGCCTCTCAATCAACCTCTGTTTCATCAACCATGCCATCCTCAGTTTCTCTCTCATCAAGAACTTTGCCGCCGATGCCTCCTCTAATTACGGGAGCACCAAGGACCACCGCGGCTGGAAACAAGACACAAATTCCAGCCTTCCAGAGCTCAAAAACCACTACTGCCACTTCGGTGGTCAAATCTAACAATGATGTTTCGGCTATGTTTTCACAAGTTAAGGCATACATGGAGCAGCAGAACAAAACCAACCAGAGGATCCTACGTGAAATTGAATATCTCAAGAAAAGAAAGAGACCAGCGGAGGATCAGACTCCCTTGATGCCTAGGGTGCTGGAATTCTCTACTCCAGGATCCGTGGCTCAACATACTCAAGGATCCTCGATCTTCCAGCTAGGATCATCCATCCTTCAACCAGGGTCCGTGGGTCAGCATACTCAAGGATCCTCGATCTTCCAGCCAGGATCATCTATCCTCCAACAAGAGTCCATGGTTCAACCAGCTCAAGGATCCTCAATCTTTCAGCAAGGCAATCGATCCTTCAACCAGGATCCTCCGTATTGTATCTTCAAGGATCCTTCAACTCCCAACCACTAGGATCCTTCATCCACAATCAAGTATCCTTTTTCAAGGATCAAGGATTCTCAGGGGTTCAACATCAAAGGTCTTCGGAGGTCCATGAAGGAAATATAATCCCCATGCAACCCATAGCTTCAGGAGGACCAACTCCTATTGCCGACTCCTCTTATCCCAGCTACTCATCCGGGATGCCTACCTTCACCCAGCAAAGAGGTAACCCATATGATCCTATATCCTTTAACGCTAACCGTGGTCTCGTGCAGGATGCAGGTATTAACTAAGCTATGGCCAAGGAGCTACAGAAGCTCAAGGATATGATATAAAGTGTTCCCGGGGTGATACGACCAATCCCCGAGATACCTGAGGGAAGTTACAAGTTATCCAGATTTGCTCCACCTATCTGTGATGCTGAAATCCCGAAGCGGTTCCAGACCCCCAACATGAAGACTTATGATGGGACCACCGATCCTGAAGAGCACGTTGCACAATATAGGGAACGTATGGAAATCAACCCTATCCCTGAGAGACTCAAGGAAGCTTGATTGTGCAAAGGCTTCGGATCCACACTCACAGGATCTGCCTTAAAGTGGCTGCTAAGTCTTCCTCCCTTTTCAGTTACTTCTTTTTCATATTTAGTTAACTTGTTCAACAGCCAATTTTCCTGTAGTAGGAAATTTGATAAGTTAACTAGTGATTTATACCGAGTTATCCAACCTAGTGATGAATCCCTTAGGGATTTTGTTACGAGGTTCGGCAGGGAAGCTCTAGAAATCCCTAATCTTGACATGGCTACTGCTGTTGAAGCATTCAAGATGGGACTTCAGAGGGGCTCCCCCTTTTATGATGATCTTGTGATGACTCCTTGCAGGTCTCTAGATGAAGTAAGAAACAGGGCACTCCAGTTCATACGATTGGAAGACGACAAGAGGATCCAGGATCGTCTGGGGGCTCAAGCAAAACAGGAATCCCCTGACAAGAATAAAGGATCCTCATACAGGAACAACAACTTAAAGCCGTTCACCAAGTTCAACAATCAAAACTTACGAGAAGTCGAAGAAGTAGATGATGATGAAGACTATCCCTGCATCTTCGAGTATTGTTTCTCCGTAGATACCCATGGCTTAATTTGTGCCATGAAGGATCTAGGGGAAAAAGCAAGGTGGCCCCGAAAGAACGAGAAGACTACCACCTTCAAAGACAAGTCTAAGTGGTGTGCTTTCCACGAAGATTTTGGTCACATGACAGACAAGTGGATTGGCTTAAGGAGGGAAATTGGATACCTCCTGAGCAAGGGCCACTTCAAAGAACTCTTGGGAAGGAAGAAATCCAAAATCCAGGATCCTGAAGACCTCCCACAAAAAGCAACACCACCACCACCAGATGCTCATGTGATCAACTTTGTCTCCAGAGACTACGAATTATTTCAAGATTTTTGTGCCATAATAGAACATCCCGTATTAGAATTCGAACTGGACGACGAGAGAAGACCGCTCATCCCCACTACTCGAGTGACTGATCAGAGAATCTTTTTCAATTCAAGGATCCAGGATCCTCATCAGGACAAGCTGGATATGCAGATGATCAATTTCATCTCCGGAGGTTCTGACATATGTGGAACTTCTTTCTCTGCAGCAAAAAGGCTCGCCAAAGAGATCAAGTTGGACAACAGAGACCGACCAATAGTATCCACCACTTTAACGACAGACAAAAGGATCTTCTTCGATGAGGAAGACAAACTAAACATCCAGAATCCTCACCATGATGGTTTAATTATTACTTTATTTATTGCTAACCACTATGTACGCAGGATCCTAGTGGACGGTGGAAGCTCGGTCAACATCATCCAGCATGATGTCCTTAAGAAGATGAATATTCCAGATTCCGAGATCGTCCCTAGAACATCAGTGCTAGTCGGTTTCAGCAGAGAAACCAAGAAGACACTGGGGGACATCAGCCTCCCAATTTATATCGAAGGGTTAAATTCATACCAAAAATTTTGTGTTATAGATAACCTTTCTTGTTGCAATGCTATTCTAGGTAGGCCGTGGCTCCATGGAATGAGGGCTGTAGCCTCAACTTATCACCAGTGCATCAAGCTACCTACTCCTTGGGGAGTTGTAAAGATAGTAGGTGACCAAGCGGAGGCCAAGAACTATTATTCATCGTCAATGAAGCCAATAGCCAAGCCAACCATAGCATAGCAATTACAGCAACATCCTAGGGACGTGATGGAAGCTCGGGAGAAAGACCTTAAAGAAGTATCATTGGACCCCGAAGATCCAGAAATAAAGGTGTTCTTAGGATCCAGTATCCCTAGTAAGATTGAGGAGGATATAATATCCTTCTTAGGACAAAGAAGATCTACTTTTGCCTTCAAGCACTCGAACATGACAGGTATTTCAAAAGAGGTAATCACTCATAAACTCGGCCTTGATTTATCTGTTAAACCCGTCCATCAGAAGCGAAGAGAATTCGCTCCTGAGAGGAAAAAGATCATACAAGAAGAAGTTGAAAAACTTCTTAAGGCCAGTATGATCAGAGAGGTTCAATATCCTTGATGGCTAGCTAATGTGGTTGTAGTTTCAAAAAAGAATGGAAAGTGGAGGGTATGCGTTGATTTTACAGATTTAAACAAAGCATGTCCCAATGATCCTTCCCCATTGCCACATATAGATTCCATGGTGGATGCAACGGCAGGACATGAAATGCTTACTTTCATAGATGCTTCCTCTGGATTTCAACAAATTCATATGGAACCATCTGATCAGGAAGATACTGCATTCATGACTCCTGCCGGCATCTATTGTTATACTGCTATGCCGTTTGGACTAAGAAATGCAGGGGCAACATACCAAAGATTAGTCAACATGATGTTCAAGGATCAGTTGGGTAAGACTATGGAGGTTTACATAGATGATATGGTGGTGAAATCAAAGAAAGCTGAGGATCACCTTAGAGACCTCGAGGAAGCATTCAACATCCTCGACCAATATAACATGAAATTAAATCCGGATAAAATGCCATTTTGGTATTAAGGCTGGGAAATTTCTGGGTTATATGGTGACTAAGAGAGGAATTGAAGCAAGCCCCGAGCAGATTGAAGCCATCCTCAATTTGAAATCTCCTGCAAATACAAAGGATGTCCAAAGGATCACAGGAAGAATAGCTGCCCTCAATAGGTTCATCTCAAGATCCTCCGAGAAGTGCAAGGACTTCTATGACATCCTTAGGAAGAATAAAAAGTTTGAGTGGATCGAAAAACATGAGGCTGCGCTTACAGCCTTGAAGGATTACTTATCCTCAGCTCCAGCTCTAATGAAGCCTGTGGATGGAGAATCCTTATTCCTATATTTAGCTGTCTCAGGAAACGCAGTAAGCGCCGTCTTGGTAAAGGATCATGAAGGTGAACAGCATCCCGTTTACTATGTAAGTAAAAGTCTTCTAGATGCGGAAGCCAGGTATTCTCATTTAGAAAAATTAATCCTTGCACTTATTATTGTAAGTTCCCAGCCGGATCTACACATGAGTATCTCGTAACACGAGGGTGCGGAATCCCCATGTAATACGATACGAGCGTAAGATATATAATACGTTGAACCGAAACAAAAACACACGTTACAATACTAATAAACACGATTGTATTGCAACCCTTCAACACGTGATCTCAACAATCACTAACACGTTCAGCTAAAAACCTCTAAAAAAACAAGCCGAAGTGAGGAATATATAATCCTCGACAACTTCGCCTAACATACTAGGCGAAGTTGTCATAACTTCGCTTGTGACCAAGTTCACCTACATCACAGGCGAACTTGTGTAAAACCATATTCAAACCAAAACAAACAATCTAACACGATTACAAACACATACAAAACACAAGATACTGAACTACTGACATTATGCACCAACAGACTCCCCCTTGGCAGTAGCTTCATATATCTATCTTCATTCTCGTGTCGTAATCCCAAAAATCTCGTGTCACCCATCTTCAAGCATGAACACCCTGTCTGACACAAACAGAAATCACCCTCTGGTACTTCTTGTCTTCATCTTTCCACGCAGGAATATAGAAGATCTTCTTATCGTTTAGTACCTGCAAGTCAGCTTGAGACAAATTTACCAAGTGCATGGGATCATACACTCTTAGAATCTCCTGTTCATCTTCATCTTCCATAACTGCTTCAGCTGTTTGACTATCAACGTACCACCACTTGAGATTCTTTAAGACATCCTTGGGCATTATCTTCATCGGCACTTCTTTCAAACACCGAACCGGCTTATATTTCATCACCATCCAAGGTTTGCCATCAACTCGCATTCCCCTTTCCTTATCTTCAACTAACTTCCCTTTCTTCGGCTTTAACAATTCAAACTTCTTCTCTTTCACACTTTCTTTCCACACAATCTTCCCAATTATTCTGGCCATATTCTCATCACTCCTATTAATCAAACCCAATTTAGCCAAATCCTTCACCTCACACTCAGGCAAGGTATTGAGAGATCTCAACATCCTCTTAAAATACTGAATCCCATCAAAGCGTTTAATCACAAATAACCTCAACTGCTCATCATACAGCCAGCAAATAATACCTTTCTTCGACTCAGCATACCCTTTGATATTGTAACTCTTTTTGAACATGGTTGGAACCGCTGGCTTCTTTGTCTTAACAAACCACTGAGCGTAGCCTTCTTTCCATCTCGGCTGTTCTTCCCACTCAGACTCATCTGACACATCCATATCCTGACTCACGTTCACCTTGTCAACGTCTGGAATATCATGTTCTACACTGTCATCCACAATCTCACCTTCTTCTATCTCACTATCAATCACAATCTGTTCTCCTATCTTTTCAATCTCCTCAAAAGTTAACACATCATCATCACCTACATCATCATCACCCAACGTTTCCTCATCATCCACAACCATGACATTTTCACCACCTGATCCACCTGCCGTACCAGTTGACTCCCCCTGAGATGTGGAAGTCCCAAGAGTTTGTTCAGTTCTTGGCAACTCACCACCTGCACCTTTCGATGCATTGGGATCATCGTCTCTATCTTGACTCTTCTTTGTTCTCAACTCGTCGCCCTTGCAGCTCGTCTCCCCCTGAGATGCTAAGAACTGTTTTAGAGCATCAAAAAGTTTACCGTGCTCAACAAGGAGGGACGATTGGATCTGATTTTCTGCAACAAGTCGCTGGATAGCTTGAGTCTGAATTAGATTGATTCTTGACTGTTCAGCAACCACCCTTTCAAGAGCCGCTATCCTTTCAGAATCAGACAAGGTAGCATCAAAATCAAAACGCATGTGAGAAACGTCTTGAGCATAAGGTGGAGGTATTCCCAAACTGGCTGGAGTATCAGAAGCAGGCTGAACAGTAACCGCGGGTGGTATTGTGACAGATAACCCCGCAGTTGCAACCAACGTTGACTCAACGAATCTTGCAACAACCTTCGATGGAGTAACAGTAGGAGGTGACAAGGAAACAATCTCCGGAGTCGAAAACTGAAACGTGGTTGGTGGAATGCCAAATGATGATGACGTTGTCACCACGGGAACACTGGAGGTTATCGGTATTGTTACAATCATAGAAGCAGGAACCATAGTCATACCAGATAACAAGGGTGGGGAAAAACGAACCACCCTTGAGCTTTCACCAGCTCCCGAACCCTCACCAGTTCTGACCTTCTTCGATCGTCGTATCAACTGGTCTAACTCCTCCTCGAAGTCAGATTCACTGTCATCCGAGTCTTTCTTTCTCTTGCCATGTATTCTTTCTTGTCTGACCAGAATCTGTTGTGCTTCAGCGATATCATCAGCAGAGGAGTCAGAGTCGGTTCTCTCAGAATCTGCTACAGACATAGCTACCATCGAAACATTCACACCAGATGCCTCAGCTACTGGGGCTCGAACCTCAGCAACTGGATCAATTTGTTCCATGTCAAAAAACTCTTGGCCACCAAAGGCTGCTTCAAGATCAACCTGTTCCTCCTTGAGCTGCAACAGGATCAGCAGACTGTGCTTGCTGTACAGGTGGTTGAGGAACATCAGCCTGTTGCGGTGCCGGGTCACGAAATTCATCTCCCAGAGGAGCAATATAAGCAGGGTTCACCAAATAACCAAATAATGCAGTGTGCCGCGGACGAAGATCTGGTTTGCTACGACCACTTGATGACCTACATTGCGCAAAGATTCTCTTACTTACACTCTCAACATAATGAATAGGACGTCGTTGAGGCAGTGTAGGTGCTACATGATTCAAAATCATCTGTAAGAATCTCGGTTACATTAAAAATCTTTCACGAGCGACCGTGCGTCTCTGACGATCAATTTCATAAAACACCATCTGACTAAAGCTGTATGGCTTGTTGTAAGTCAGGGCTGTCATTGCAGACTGCATCGTTGCTCTCATACCGTCTGTACCAGCTTTACGACCCGACATGCACACAATCATCACGTGCATCAGAAAACACCACTGATCCAATAAAAATCCCTTTCGCCTTTGAGTGTCACCCAATGGACCCGAATAGCCCATCCGTAGAAACGCACCATCTCTGAATGGAGCCAGAAAATCTGTTGGATCATCTGTAGTTTCAGCCCCGAACAGCAAGGCGAGTCTGATTTGATTTGCTGAGAACTGCACCACCTGATTGTTCACTGTAGCGCGCATAACCGGAGGATCAATTCTAAAGTCATATTCTACCGTTCGCCAAAAATCTTCAATATTTGGTAGAGAAATGGGATGAGTAGTAGTGATGGCGTGAAAAGTACGTGAGCGAACAAGGAAGGATATGATCTCGCGATAGTCGTCGTTACCCCTAGCATCCGGATCCAAAGTAATATACATGTTGTGACCCGGAAAGAACTGTCTGCTGTTGTCACCACCTTCGTCATCACCAGCACCACCAGCACCTGCTACAGCAGCCATATCTGCACAACAAACGGTCTAAGTTAGAACATTGACGTAGCAGATCATAACTTCGCCTGTTATCATGAGCGAAGTTATGATAACATGTAATGTGCAGGCGAAGTTAGCGATATGGCGAAGTTGAGTACAACTTCGTCTTAACCATAACTTCGCCTGAGAACATCTAACTAGAACTTTTACATAATATTAGCCTGAGCAGGCGAAGTTATACCTAAGGCGAAGTTGAGTATTACTTCGCCTAACCCTAACTTCGGCTTAGAACAACCAGACTAATTAATTAATTTAAAAATGAGTAGGCGAAGTTATGCCTAGGGAGAAGTTGAGAACAACTTCGCTTAAACCTAACTTCGCCTGAATATGAAACGGCGTACATTATTATCCGATCAAGGTTTTGTTTGGTGTTTTTTTTTTTCGAGAATGAAAACATGAGAAGATAGCAATAATGAGATCTAGACGATCAAATGAGTTACAAACATGTTAGAACAAGAAAGTTTATCGAGTGTTTAAAAGTTAGCACAAATTATGTCACAAATCGAATCACCAAGGCCTCTGATTAACACCATTAGTATGAATTACATGTTATACCAAGCCTACACACCTTTAACACGGATTGGAAACAGATAATAACGAGGTTCAATTCGAGTTTTAAGTTCGCCGAGGGTTAGAAGATGATATAAGTTCGTTGGGTTTCTGATAATTTGTAAAGTGTTTGACCAAGTTGACCCTTATATAGGTTTGAAAATAACTTCGCTGGTCCATTAACTTCGCTTAAAGTCAACCATGGTCAACCTCGCCTCTTTACCTTATCATAAGTTCGCCTAACTTAATTTACAAAACAGGACCTTATAAATTTGATCAAAATGCAACTGTCTTTTAAAATCCTCCGTTAAAGATTTAAACTTTACGATCAAAGAACCAAGTAACCGAGTTTTAAACCATAAAACAAAATATGCAATGAAAATTTTAGTAATTAAATAAACGGGATCAAATTTCAGTCTTGACGAGAACCTGCATGTTTTAGAAAAGATCCGAACAGGAATCATACTAATTAAGTGGCTGTCACATAGATCAATGTTCAGCGGTATTATGACATAAAGAAACAGGTTGTAAGCAGGTATAAAACTTAGTATGGTTTTCATTGCTTCTGTGATACGGATTAGGTTCAATTAAGCTCAAACTTTAGATGGACATCACATGAGAGATTGTGATGCCTCCTATCTATTATCAAAGCGTATTTGGCTTTCCCCAAGTCACCCCGAGTTGACCTCGACCCGTAGTGTCTGATTAAACAGTAAGTACATATCGATCGTTAGAGTCTTCTTCCCGTTCTCTTTCTTGCCTCTTGATTGATATTTGAAACAACATAAGCTTCAGAAGGCTTAACAACATTTTTTTTTGTTTTGTTTTTTTTTGAATAAACATATTAATACAGCTTCAAATAATAGACGACTGCAAGTCCCGAATCTGGATCACTGCATGTACTTGACACACCATCTTCTCGGGAATCAGAACACTCACGAGCTCGTGTATGACTGGGTAATCACTTTTCTGCCTATCATTCGGAAAGATGTATATGGAGACATGCACAACTCAGAATGATTCTCCACATTAAATCGAGGAGATTTAGTTTGTATCACTTCTACTTTTACGCACCATAAAAAGCTACCATAACTTACAATGGCTGTTCTAGAGTCTTTTAGGCCTAATAACTTCACCAGTTAAGCACACAGAATTAGTTTTCCTATCACTTTCCATGGCTGGATCAATTTTCTTTTAAACATTGTATTGAAACTTCTTATGAAGTTATAGACTTGAAAAATTATATCATCTCCCTAAAAATAAAATTTAAATTTTATCGCCCCGATCAAGGCAAAGTCTTCAGGTAAACGGCTATCCTGAAGATCCAATGGATCAGCTGAACCGACCACATACGAGTATGTGTCCTTCTAACTAAGTATGAACGACTATTTTTCAGCGAAAGAATAAAAACCCATCATAAACCGCCCCGGTCACTTTCAGTCATCTGGTTAATGGCTATCCTCCTAATCTACTAGTAGAAGTAAGGACCAAACATATCCGAAGATATGTCCTTTAAACTTAAGCAACCAACATAATTTTAAGCGATAGTGATGTGTTTTTTTTTTTTAAATAAAACGGAAAACAAGGTTACTCGGGATTGATCATCCCATTAAGCTCAACAAGATTTTGAAAATGGGATCGGTCAAACGCTTTAGTAAAAAGATCGGCGAAATTATCCAAAGAATCAACCTTTTCAAGCACAATTAATTTCTTCTCAGCACAATCCCGTATAAAATGATGACGAATGTCAATATGTTTAGTTTTGCTGTGTTTGACGGGATTGTTAGTTACTGAGATTGCAGCAATGTTATCAATGCAAATAGGAGTTTGAGTGAAATTTAGACCGTAATCGCGCAATTGCTGTTGTATCCAAAGAACCTTGGAGCAGTAGTTTGATGCTGCCATGTACTCTGCTTCACAGGTGGAAATGGCTACTGAGGTCTGCTTCTTGCACTGCCACGACACCAATCTTCCTCCCAGAAACTGACATCCACTGGTTGTTGACTTCCTGTTCTGATTGCAACCTCCATAGTCAGAATCTGTGTAAGCTACCAAATCTAGTTCTCCCCCTTTCGTGTACCACAATTCCAACTTAGGCTTGCCTTTGATATACCGCAATATTCTCTTTACTCCCTTCATGTGAGATTCCTTCGGGCTTGCCTGAAAACGAGCACAAAGACAAACTGCAAACATAATATCAGGTCTAGATGCAGTTAAATACATTAAAGATCCTATGATTGCTCGATATTGAGTGGGATCAACGTCTTCATCACTGTCAGAATCAGCACCCAGTTTGTGGTTGACGCAAACTGGAGTATCAAATGGGGTGCTATCATCCATCTTGAAGCATTTGAGCACATCATGGACATATTTTGTTTGATGAATAAACATCCCATCTTTCTTCTGATCTACCTGCAATCCCAAAAAGAAAGTTAATTCGCCCATGGCGCTCATTTCAAACCTCTTTTTCATGACTGCTTCAAATTCCTGACACATGGTGACTTTTGATGCAGCAAAAATGATATCGTCCACATAGACTTGAACTAGTAGAAAATCTCCCCCTTTTCTCTTGACAAACAGCGTGCTATCGATCTTTCCTCTTTCGAACCCATTCTCAAGCAGGTAATCGGACAAGGTTGCGTACCAGGCACGAGGGGCCTGATGCAGCCCATATAAAGCTTTACTCAGTTTGTACACATGATCAGGAAAATCTGGGTCAGGGAATCCCGGAGGTTGTTCAACATACACCACCTCATCGACTTTTCCATTAAGGAAAGCACTTTTCACATCTAACTGAAACACTTTCATCTCTTTGTGTGCAGCAAATGCCAAAAATAGACGAATTGCCTCCAATCTTGCCACAGGAGCAAACACTTCGTTGTAGTCGATTCCTTCTTGCTAATTGAACCCTTTTACTACCAGCCTTGCCTTGTTCCGTATGATTATCCCTTTCTCATCTCTCTTACATTTAAAAACCCACTTTGTACCAATAGAATTTACATTCTTTGGTTTTTCAACTAATTTCCATACTTCCATCTTCTCGAACTGTGCTAACTCTTCTTGCATGGCTTCGACCCACGAGCTATCCTTTAGAGCCATTTGATAATTCTTTGGTTCAATCTGGCTGATGAAGCAGGTGTACAAGCATTCATTTATGATACCCGTGTCTTTAATGCTTGCGTAAACACATGTGTGTTCATCCAAACTTCTTCTTGTTTGAACACCGTCAGACAGATTACCTATCACGTTCTCCAATGGGTGATTTTTGTGAATTCCAGTAGTCTGAACCGGACCGACTTCCAGATTGTTTTCTAAATTCGAAGAGAGTTCATCAATGGGTGATTGATGTTGAGAGTGAAATGGATTGTAGAATTCTTCCTCAGTAGAGGCAGCAGGAGTATCAACGGCACTTGACGAGGAAGGTTGACTTTCATCGTATCGCGGACGCTGCACAATATTTTCCTCCTCGTCATACAGAATCTGTGAAGCAATTTTCTCATCAACTTCTGCAAAATCCAAGTAAAGCATATTAAAAGATTTGAACAAACAGGCTGTGGCAACAGCTTCAGCCCAGAACACCACGGGAAGTTTAGCATCTGCCAGCATGGTTCTGGCTCCTTCGATTAGCGTTCTATTCTTCCTCTCAGCTACCCCATTTTGTTGCGGAGTATTTGGGGCACTGTACTGATGTTCTATCCCTCTCTGTAAGCAGAACATCTCCATCTGATAGTTCTTGAACTCTGTACCATTATCACTCCTGATGTACTTAACCTTTCTCCCAACAATATTTTCAACCTTGGTAATCAAGTTAATTACTAACTGAACTGTCTCATCTTTTGCCTTCAAAAAGTATACCCAAGAGTATCGAGAGTAATCATCGGTTACAACCAAGCAGTATGACGTTCCACCTAGACTCTTTACATTCACGGGACCAAAGAGATCCATGTGAAGTAGGTCTAGGGTACTAACAATTGAGTTAACCTTCTTGGAGTGATGAGGTTTTTTGTGTTTCTTTCCCTTCTTGCACGACAAGCATTGATCTTCAAAGTTAAAATTCTTCAAGGGAACACCAAGCACCAGCCCATTCTTGACAATGTAATTCATTTTGCGAAGATGTATATGTCCCATTCTTCGATGCCATAACTCTGACTCAGACTCAGTTGCCTTTGACAGAAGACATGATTCTTCTGTTGTCATCTCAGTTGACCTCATATGTATTACATACGTGTTCTTTTCTCTTAGAGCTCTCATTACCACCCATGCCTCTGGTATCTTGAAACCAGGATAGAGGACGATTGCCTCGTTTTTAGTAAAATGCACCGTGTATTCTTTGTCACAAATCTGAGATACACTCAACAAGTTATGCTTCAACTCTTCCACAAAATTCACCTTTTCTAACTTCATTCTTCCATTTGTCACTGTTCCTATACCACTGATTCTACCTCCACTTTCTCCAGCGAAACTAACCATTCCTCCTTGAACAGGTTTCCAGTCACGTAACAAATTCTTGTTACTAGTCATGTGCCGGGAACAGCCACTATCCAAAACCCACAGATTGTTTACAGCCATGTTCGACTGTTCCTGCACAATTAAAGAAAAAGATTAAAATCTGGGGACCCAAGACCTACTGGTCTTGGGTCGATTAAATCTGTTGACCGGCATCCAGTACTTTGGTTGCCCAAAGTCAGTTTGAGGATGATTTCTGTAAGTTCTGAAAGGAAACCTTCTCGAGGATTGACTATGAGGCCATCCAAACCTTAGTGAATTAACTGAATTATAATTGTTGGTTTGGTAGTTAACTGGGGAAAAATGAGACCGATTTCTTTGAAATCTTGGATTAGTCCAATGTCTGAAATTTGGTGAGTTCGCATTCTTACCAGTATCATAATTAATATTCCTTTTAATCTCAGTTTTCGGAGGCCTCATACCTCTAAATTTTCTCTGGTTTAGAGGACAATTAGCAATAAGGTGTCCTACTTGATTGCATCTGAAACAACTTCTGTGTTCAACTTTCGTCTCAACAGTTGTTGCAGATGTTGAGGTTGCATTACTACCCGTTTGTCTAACATATGGTGGGATGAACGGGTTTAGGGAAGAATTCTTTTCATCAGGCTTATATTCCTCCCACGTTTTAGTAACACTACCTCTTCTTTTATCTCACCCGATTCGGATGACTTGTCCGAATTTGATGAGACAGAGCTAGGGACAGAAATCTCAACCTTAGAAATTGACTTACTCGTTTCGCTCTTATTAACTTCAGGTTCTTTAGTCGAAATTTTGACTGGAACTGTCTGACTAATCTCAACATTAGCAGATTGCTGATTATTAGGATTATAAGTATAGTTATTGTTATCGGTGGTGGAACTTCAGAAAATCCAATTCCCCCTTTGTTAACTGGGGAACGTTGAACACTTATGATGTGATCAAGCATTGCTGAAGAATTTCTAAATTGTTCAATTTTTCTGTTTAGTTCCACCACTTTTACTTGGTAATCAGCTATCTGTTTATCTTTTTCAGCAATTAGTTTGGTTTTTTTCTTCTAACACTTCATAACTAAGATCAATTACTTGTATTTTATCAGCTAGACTGGCTTTAAGACTTCTGATATCCTTTTCACTAGCTTTTATTTTTACCGAGTAACTGTTTTCTCTAGTTTTAGTATAGTGATGATCTTCTTTTAACGTGTTAAATTGTGTGTCCAAACTAACAAACTGATCAGTTATTGTTTTCAATTGTTCATACAGATTTTCACATTTTATACAATGAAGTTCAGAACTTACCTCAGAGAGCTGATCGTTCACTTCTGCCATATATGCTTGATTTTCTCCCGTCTCCCTCTCACTTCCTCCAGTTTCGATGTTTACCAAATTAGCCTGTTCGAACACTTCCTCAACTTGTATATTCCTGTTGTATCCACCATTCTATCTAGATACCATAGCCCTATTCTCACTACCTCCCCCATTCTGTTTTGCAGGCCTGTTCTGACTTCGTTCGACTCTCTCATTTGTACATTCCTTAGCAAAGTGACCATTCTGTTGACAGTTGTAACATCGAACCTTTGATTTATCAAACCCTGGTCTTTCTCCAACGAACTTTCTACCCGTTTTCTTCATGAATCTCTTTACCCTTCTTACTATCATAGCCATCTGCCACTGCAGGTCCATCTCTTCCAAATCATCAGCATCAATCTGATCATAGTCTTCATCCAAAGTTGCAGGGTCGACTATTTTACCTTTGATGTAGTTCTCATAAGATGCAATGAAGGATGCATATAAGGAAAACTGCTGTTCAGCTGATTTAACACTCATTGGCATCTGTGAGTAATCGTAGCTTGGAACATTTGACGAGAAATTTCCAGTTGTGGCTTGAGGTTTTGAAGGATTACTACCTCCAGCTACGAAACATACGTCGCCATCCATATTGAGAATCACATGACCATTACGAGTTGAGTTTGAGTTTGATTCTCCCTTTGAGTAGTAGGCAGAGGATTCTAATTTTGAACTTGAACTTGGAGTGACTTTCGCACCATACATTCCCGGATCCTGAACCTGATCAGTTGGTGTCTCCTTCCTAACCATGTTAAGTTCAAAATTTCATAACTTATTGACTGCTGTTTCCAAATCAATCTTGGCAAAGTCTTTATCCTCTCTCATCAGAACCGTGTACATTTCCCATTTCGGTGGAAGAGCATCAAGAAGTTTCTCTACTATCTCTTCTTCCTTGTATTCAATGGAGTAATTACTAAGTTCGGTCATCAAGTGATAATATCTTGTGATGATATCGTCAAGTGATTCATTTTTCAAATACTTGAATACAGAGAATTGAGTTTTTAGCAGCTTTGTCTTGGAAGCACGTATCCCCATATTACCTTCATATCTATTTTCTAGGGCTTCCCATAGCTCTCTAGCAGTTTTGTACTTCTTGAAGGTATGAAGAATCTCTTGTGGAAAAGCCATTGTTATTGCTGCATGAGCTTTACTCTCTGCCTCATACATTTTCTTTTCCTCCTCTTCCATCTTACTGTACTTCTTAATTTGGTCACGACCTTCAAGCAAGGATGTTGGTGGAATGTATCCGTCTTGAATGCAAACCCACATCTTAGCATCTTGATATTTCACGTACTGTTCAAGCCGATCTTTCCATGCAACGAAATCGGTACCCTTAAGCATTTTTGGAGCTTTGGTTGAGGAACCGGCTTCAACCTCCATTTTTACCAGTTCTGTAATGTTTATTGAAGTCATAGTTGCGAGAAACACGACTCGAAATACAAAGAAAGATTTTTTTTTATTATTTATAAACAGTGACCATGTAGCGAAGTTATATTAACTTCGCTTGATCTTAACTTCGCTTGATCTTAACTTCGCTTAACTTCCTAACTTCGCTTATACTCAACTTCGCTTGCACTATAACTTCGCTTAACCCTTATAAGTTCGCTTAAACCCTACAAACGATGACGACAACTTCGCCTGATGAACACAAGATTTTTGCAGGTTTTAATTGGACGTATTGCAAGGTATGCGAAGGTGTAATGGGTTATATTTGATGGTGGGAGATGGGCAAGACACAAAAACTAGGCATTTCAACATAAACTCGTTCCGCGAATAGTCGAACGGAACGATCTTAACACCCGTGTGATAATCCCGAACCACACAATCACGAGCAAAAGCTCTGATACCAATTGTAGGTTCCCAGCCGGATCTACACAGGAGTATCTCGTAACACGAGGGTGCGGAATCCCCACGTAATACGATACGAGCGTAAGATATATAATACGTTGAACCGAAACACAAACACACGTTACAATACTAATAAACACGATTGTATTGCAACCCTTCAACACGTGATCTCAACAATCACTAACACGTTCAGCTAAAAACCTCTAAAAAAAACAAGCCGAAGTGAGGAATATATAATCCTCGACAACTTCGCCTAACATACTAGGCGAAGTTGTCATAACTTCGCTTGTGACCAAGTTCGCCTACATCACAGGCGAACTTGTGTAAAACCATATTCAAACCAAAACAAACAATCTAACACGATTACAGACACATACAAAACACAAGATACTGAACTACTGACATTATGCACCAACAATTATGGCTTCTACTAAATTAAGACATTATTTTGAAACTCATCCTATTATTTTGAGAACTAATTATCCTGTGAAGAATGTTCTTAGAAAACCAGAGTTATCAGGTAGAATGGCCAAGTGGGCTGTAAAATTAAGTGCATATGATTTCCAATATGAGCCAAGAACAGCAATCAAGTCTCAAGCACTGGCGGACTTTGTGGCTGATTTCACTAGTGATCTACAAAAAGAAGCTGACTTGGAGGTCCAACAACTAGAAAAGACCAAGGATCCTTGGATACTCTTCACCGATGGTGCTTCCAATGTAAGAGGAATAGGATTGGGGATTCTACTGAAATCGCCACAGGGGGACATATTACCCCAGTCCATAGCTTGTGAATTCCAAGCAAACAAACAATGAAGCAGAGTACGAGGCTTTAATCGCAGGTTTGCAATTAGCCAAAAGCATGAGGATCAGGTATCTTCAGGTTTATGTAGATTCTTTACTTATAACTAATCACTTTAACGGTTCTTATGCCGTGAAAGGTGAGAAAATGATCAAATATTTAGAAGTTGTGAAGGAATTAGCAAAATCCTTCGAGTTGTTTAGTATTATTCAGGTACCAAAAGAGGAAAATTCCGGGGCGGATGCCTTAGCAAATTTAGCCTCGTCCTTGAAAATTCCAGAAGATACAAAGATCCTAATTATCCACATACTCTCGCCAGCAATAGGAGAGCAAGAAGTTGGGGAAATAACACGTGACAAACAGATTGTACTTTTGGATCCATTATCCTCGGGCAGCCAAGGATCCTGGATCCTCCCAATCAAAAAATACATCCAAGATGGAGAAATTCCAGCCACAGAGAATCCCAAATCTTTCAAACTCAAGGTATCACAATATATTTTATTAGATGATATGCTATACAGAAAATCTCTTGCAGGTCCATACTTGAGGTGCATAGAGGATCCTGAAGTCCAAGAGGTACTCAAGGACTTTCATGAAGGTGATTGCGGCAACCACACAGGGGGGAGAGCATTATTCTCCAAGATACTTAGGACTGGGTACTTCTGGCCGACGATGAAGAAGGATGCAATGGAGTACTCAAAAAAGTGTGATGCCTGTCAAAGGCATGCAAACATCCTTCACCAGCCAGCAGAACCAATGTATCCTATATCCTCTTCATGGCCTTTCATGAAGTGGGGAATGGACATTGTTGGTAAGCTTCCAAAGGCTCCAGGTGGAAAGGTCTTTATGCTTGCCATGACAGACTACTTCTCCAAATGGATTGAAGCAGAAGCATTCGTGCAAGTCCGATAAAGGGAAGTTATATCCTTTATTAAACGAAATATTATAACTAGATTTGGTATCCCTTCTGAAATTGTTTGTGACAATGGTTCCCAGTTTATCGGGAAAAGAACCACTAACTTTTGTGACAGTTGGGGCATCAAGATGATTACCTCTACTCCAGTGCATCCTCAAGCTAATGGTTAAGCAGAGTCAAGCAACAAGATAATCATCAATAACTTGAAAAAGAAGCTAGGATCCAATAAAGGAAAATGGGCCGAAGAGCTACCATATGTACTTTGGGCCGACAGGACGACACCAAAAAATGCAACAGGTCAAACACCCTTCTCATTAGTGTTTGGGTCAGAAGCAGTTATCCCTACAGAAATGGTGGTTCCAACAGCTAGGACAAACATCCATGATCCTGAGGCCAATAGAGAAATCCTTCTCGAAGACTTGGATACTGTGGAAGAACTCAAAGACTTAGCCAAAATCAAAATGGCAGCATATCAACAAAGGATAGCTGGGGCATACAACAAGAATATAAGGATCAAAAGATTTCAAGAAGGAGATTTAGTTTTGAGGAAAGCCTTCCAAAATACTACTAATCCGGCTGATGGGAAGTTAGCACCCAAATGGGAAGGTCCTTATCTGATCGAGTCAGAGGCATGAAAGGGGGCATATCATTTGCTCACTATGGAAGGCAACAGGTTACCAAGAGCATGGAATGCTATCCACCTCAAGAAATACTTTTTCTGATCAGGATCAAGTATCCTCTAAGGATCAAGTATCCTTAAAAGGATCAAGGATCCCAAAATTGGTAATATCTATCTGATTACTTATTCTTTTCAATTTCTTATTATTTTAAGGATAATGTATTCTTAACGATTTGTCTCTTCCAAGTTTTAAGTAACAATGCAGGTTTCAATAAGAGGTTCAATGTCTAAGAGGTTGGCCACCTCTCCCTCATGCTTAAGGTACATCGCTATTTTCCTTGGCCTAGCCCAAGTTTGGGTATGACCCCCGATGGTCATATCCTCTAAGGTTTAAAGGTTTTCACCTTTCTTATAAATAGAGTTTCTACACTCTCGCCTGGAGCGCACGCTATCCAACGTATAGTCCGGGGCAGCGGGACCAGTACACGCTTAGTGGCTGACAATTTCGTTGTCTTCGGCTATATGGAGGATCCTACGATTTATGGTAGACGTACCATACCACCGGTTTATAACGTTTTCACGTTATCACAAGACAAAGGTTTCTAACATTTTCATGTTAGCTAAGGTTTTGGCGTTTTAACGTCACTCATGTTTGGGCTAAATCCCGGGTTGGGCGAGTCCCTATTTAACATCCGTATCCTTGGGCCAGTCCCCAGTTTGGGCTTGTCCCCGGTTTAACACCAGTTCACGGGCTTGTCCCCAGATTACACGGGCTTGTCCCCAGTTGCACGGGCTTGTCCCCGGTTTATTTTATGGGCTTGTCCCCAACTTAATGGGTTTAACCCCAGTTAACATTATAAGTTATTTGCAACAGATTTTCTAAGTTCATCACGAAGACAAGGTTTTATGGATTCAAAATCCTTAAATTACTTCTCCAAGGATCATCGAAGGTTCGGTACTTATAGTAACTTAGGTCTAATTAGACCATATGGTATGATTTATACTTGTCAGATTACATTTATTTGGCTAAGATCTTTATAAACTCTATTTATTCAAGGATTTAAGATCTTTAAATTATTTTTGCAAGTATATTCTATCCTAAAATTTTTACTCATGATTATTTCCTAAAACCTTCAATGAGACTAAATCTATATTAAACAAACTTTCAGATTAACTAGTAACAAGAGAATAGTCAAAAAAATTTCAATTATTATTAATCATAAGTAACCTGGACTTACCCAAAATTCTTAACCCGGATTTCACCATTCAAAAGATGAACCATCCACCCGGGTTAAACAGGTGTTACTAGTTGTTCATGATTTGCAAGAAGAAGGATATACAGCCGGAAAGGAAGTTCCCATGGAAACTTCATTGATATGTGACAATTATATCCAACTTGTCAAATCTCATATGTTTTTGCAGGAAGTTTGAATTCAAAGGAAAAATGAAAGCTGTGATCTTATCACAACCGCCATTTTGGGGGCAATTGTTAGTGCACAGAAATTTGACACTGTGGATATGTTATCCTGGCATATGTCTGGATCAGTTATCCTTAGCATGTATCAGGATCAAGGATCCTCAGTACTTATTACTAATTAACGGTTGTTCTCATGTGTAGTCTAATATTTAGCAGGTATAACGGTTAGAACACTCAGTCTATCCACTAACTTGCAGTCAAGAAGATATTGATGTGTCTGGATCAATTATCCTTCTGAAGAGTTCCAGAGCTATGTCAGGATCATGGATCCTCGGTATTTGGTGCTATTAACGGTTATTTCTTATATGAAGGCTGATATTTATCAAGTGTAATGGCTCCAAGACCTGGTCTACCCCCTATTTCGCAGCCTGAATGATGGAGCACGTGGTCAAAGTGGCCGTTACGATAATATTCAAGATGAGGCGGATTTTTAGGGATTATTAGTTAATAGTCTTTATTATTCATAACTCCATTGACTTATTGTATTTTATGTATAAATAGAGGTATGATCAGCTAGGAAAACACACCCAACACAACAACACACTCTGCTCACTACGAATTCAGCAGCATACACACACACATAGCTTTCGTTGTAACACTGATCATATTCTCCAAACCTTGTATCCTTATTTTTTATATTAATAAAGTGGTGATAGACAATTGTCATCACCCGAGGTTTTTGTGCCGTCGATCCGAACCAGATCAAGGGCTTTTCCCCGTAACAAATCATTGTGTTCATCTCAATTTCGTTCATACATTCGTTGTTATTATAATAGCACTATACCTCACATTTACGGATTTGGATACATTATCCTTGAGTGATATTTGTCCAAAACATTTCGTATTTGGGGTTTGAAGCCGTTTTAGGATTTGTACGTCACCAATTGATGGTACAAATCGGGATATTCTGTGACTATCAGTGGGAACTTCAGCTATGGGACGGGTAACACCAGGAACATTTGATATCATGTCCTTAACCTTTTTGTAATTCTCGGGCTAAACTTGAACTTATGCCTGCATCCTGCAAAAATCCTTGATTAGCATTAAAAGGAATTGTATTGAAAGTGTTACCCTGATTGATATTCTGAGGAATGGTTTGGGTGTTGTAGCTGGCATTCTCGAACATAGTATTTCCTGGAGTGACAAATGGAGTGGTCGAGGTGTTAGCCTGCATCGGGATGAAGTCTCCCTGGTGCATCTCGGAGGACCCCGCAAATTTCTGAGTCCGAGCAAATGGCTGCTGAGGATTGAAGGACCCTGATAGAGGTACTCCTGAGAATCCTGCCTGTTGCGGAAATCCTGAGGATATCACCTGCTGATAAAGACCTGAAGATCCTCCCTGCTGCGCCAATCCTGAGGATAACTCCTGTTGATAAGGACCTGAGGATCCTCCCTGCTGCGCTAATCCTGAGGATAGCGTCTACTGATAAGGACCTGAGGATCCTCCCCGCTGCGACAATCCTGAGGATCCTGCATGTTGAAACGGCCCAGCAAAGGATGCATGCAAGTATCCTTGGGATCCGGATGAGTACAATCCCGCAGACCCTGAGTGCTGAAAAAGCGAGGATACAGGGTTGTACGCCGTGGTTGACTCCGGACGCACCCCTGAGGATCCTAGAGGAGTGAAATCCAGAGATCTCGGGATTAATGGCGTGAATTGTTCCGCCGGCTTCTTGGCTTTTCTGATATCTTCCAGTTCCTTCACCAGCATCTGGTTGGTCTTGTTCTGGCGATCCATATGTTCCTGTAACCGCTTATAAATAGACAAAATTTCATTATTAGATACCATAACGGGATCCTGGGGAGACGGTCTCGATCCCGAAAATACTGGAGTAGCAGTTTTCTTCTGAATGTTGTTAGGTTTCTTCAGAATAACAACAGCAGAAGGAGGAGGAGAAGGCATGGAAGGTTTCCCGGAGGAATCTGAGGCTGCGGAAGAAGAGGAAACAATCTTCGGTAGGGAAGACATGTTGTGGTTATTGAGAGTAGGGTTTAGTTTGAGAGTTGATAATGATCAAAGCACCGTTTGCCCCACGGTGGGCGCCAAATTGTTTCAGTCAAAAATTGACAAAACAACTTTTGATCAAATTAGTGCGTGAGGTGAAGTGCTTGTTGATAATAAGATCGAACACAAAGATATGATTACGAGGGAAAAAAACCCTTGATTATGATAATCTTCGTTTCGGTCAAGAGTTTACAACGTAATCTTTAATCGAAACTCTTCGGTTAAAGATTATGAACTTAACTTTTAGTCGAATTACGCTTGATTATTATGATCTCCGGCACAAAAAACCCCCGGACGGTGAAAACTATCACCGTCGATATTATTAATAACAAAATCGGTGATTACAAAGGTTGGAGCTGATTAGTATACGTGAGCTAAGTGATACAATGAGTACTAG
The DNA here is from genome assembly GCF_021521415.1 of Bidens hawaiensis. NCBI lineage: Eukaryota > Viridiplantae > Streptophyta > Magnoliopsida > Asterales > Asteraceae > Bidens > Bidens hawaiensis. The sequence goes on from NW_027493293.1 coordinate 334,695, forward strand.
CAGCTAAACAAGTGAATTGTGTGTAACCTATCGATACTATCAGCTCGAATTTATAATATGAAGATTACAACTGTTATTCCGATTATTCCGGAAACCCTAGACTATTTCTTCAACAAGCCGTTGCTGCCCACGTTGTTTGTTGACGAAGTTCAAGCAGTATTTCGTTGCAATCCACGTTCTTATAAACATATTTAACACGTGCTCTTATCTGCAAAACAATCAGATAACATAGGACAATTGAATTAGTTAACGTACCTTCCTCAGAATAACAGCTTAAGTCAACATCCTCAAGTTATGCTCAATTCCGAGGATAATAAAATCTACACCCAACATCCATAACCTCCACTTAATCCCCCCCCCCCCTCTTAAACTTCATGGTTTTGATTCAAGAATTAGAGTTGATTGTTGAAGAGATGTAAAATATTGAGGAAGATGATACTATACATATAATGTAAAATATGGACGGACACGTAAGAGTTGAACTAAACTATCGTCTCCTTAGTACAAATTTAATAGATTTGTGTCTTGAAAGACAAAGTTGAAAGGCACATTTTTTCATGTGCTCAAAACTTATAGGGGTCAGATAAGAATACTTAATGAACCGTCTGACAAGACGATTTTTAATAATAAGATTTAGTGAAGGAATATGAACGAGTCCCTCAATATTTTCAAAATTATGATCCCCTTGGTACATATTTACCATTTAAGTGTCTTGAAAGATAAAAATTAAAAGTCACATTTTTCTATGTGTTTAAAACTTGTAGGGGTCAGATAGAAAACCTAAATAAACCGTCTGGCTAGAAAGCTTTTGAGAATAAGATTTAGTGAAAAATTATGGACGGGTCCCTCAATATTTACAAAATTATGGTCTTCTTGGTATAAGTTCACACGAAATGCGTCTTAAAAGACTGAGTTTGAAGGCACAATATCCCATGTTTTTGGAATTTGAAGGGATCTGGTATGAAACATTATTATAATGTCGGACAAAACTGTTTTATTAGAAAAACATTTAGTGGAAAATATGGACTGCCCCCCCCCCCCTCCCCCAACATTTTTCAATAAATCGTTATATTTTCAAAAAAAAGTTACACTTCTCAGACTTCTATTGGTTTAAAGATTTCGCCAGATACCGTCGCCTCACACCAAATTTAGTGGGCTATTTTGGAAATATATATAGATTTTGTGTTATTTCTCATTCCCTATTCTCAAAATGGCTATTTAAAGAATTTTCCCTTATTCAAATCAAATATTTACAAATAGATTTTTTCTAGATCTTTTATTTAAATATGAATTCTAATTTAAGTTGTTTTTTTTTTTAACGACAAACTAAGTAACGCCGGGCACTTCGTACGCGCCCCCCATTAGCTAAAGGTAGCCCGAGTCGCACTAGTTCTGGCGGACGGAGCCCCTAGCAGTCCACCTATTGAGGGATTCACCGGATAAAACCCGACCCCCACGTCCGCCAAATGGCACGACAGCGAGGAGCCGGTAAAACCGGGTGAGATCAGGACTCGAAACGTGGCAATCTAGGGTCATCCCTCATATCTCCCATATAAATTGGTGATAGTGAGGTTTAACCCCATACCTCTCACTAGTAAAGTGAATGCTCTACCATTAAGGCAGATCCAATTTATTCTCATTTAAGTATTTAACACCCATCTTTAAGTGATATATGAAAAAATTGGTGTTTCTACTTTTTAATCATTTCCGGACTATAAAATTTAATAAAAATAAAATAAAGTACTCCTGTTCGAAAAACCAATTCCAAGGCCGACTAGCGGTCCAAATATCGATGTACTGGTTTCTGACTAATCGATTACTAACAGTAACTAGTTAGTGATCAAAAAATCGAAATTGGATATTGTCAATAACCGGTTACGGTTCCTAACCGGTTTTTGAGTGGGAAATCCATAACCTATGTAATTGCTTCGTTTTTTGTTTTTAACTCTTTAACCGGCAATAACCTGTTGAAATTAACCATAACCTATTGAAATTAAACTTATTACCACTAACCTTATAAATCTATGTTCGGTTAACCGGTTACACATCGGTTCCAGCCTCAAAAGTCCAAACTGGTTCCTGACCATCGTTACTAAGTGGTTTATACATTACGGTTAAAAACCGGTTAACCGGTTTCGATTTTCACCTCAAGCCGGAACCATCAAATAATTTATGAAGATCTGGATTCTGGACTAAAAAAATAGGCCGAGGGAAATGGAAGATGGCCCATTTTGGCTGGAGTGTCCACATGAGCTTGGGCTCAAATTCATATTTTTAGAAATTGAATTAACATGGTCTAATTGGGCCTCACTAGTTTGGGCCAAACCAAAGCCTGTTCATAATTTGTTTTAAACCAATTTGTAAGAAGCGAATTAAAGAATTCCAGCTTATTGTAGAACAGTGGAAACTTGGACAAGCTAGAAACCCATGTATTAGGAAAGTTTAATAAATCAAACATGTTGTAAAGAAACAGTTTCTAGGAACATTTGTATGTTATATGGACTGTCTGTCATCAGTCACTGATGAAATAAGAAAAAAAATGAAGATTTAAAAATTAAAAATAAATAATAATGAAGATTTAAGAATTATAAAATTATATTTTTAAGATTAAGATATAACTGAAATCTTCTAGTGATTTAGTATATTTTAGTAAACCAGCAGTATAAATTAGTTATATAATAGTAGACAGAGATGCGAGAAATAAAAATCTAGATTTCACCAGAAGTCGACGAGTCATCATCATCATCATAATAAGTATATTCTACCAATAGCAAAGCTATGGTAGAGCCTGAGGAGGGTAAGATGTAGACAGTCTTATCTCTACCCTTTAGGAATGGAGATGCTACTTCCGGTGAGACCCCCAGCTCGATAGTAGTTTTGCATCAAGCCTTGGACATAAGACGCATAATACTCAACCATCGGGACATCGCCGATTGGTGCATATACCCTTGTCTTTCGGCTATCAACGCCACCACATGATGCCTGATTAACCTTCCGCCACTTTTAACGTTATTTCACAATATTAATAAAATAACGTCAAAATTAGTGCAATTCCACTTTTGCCATCCAAGAGTTCACACAAATTACTTGTATATTCAGTTTCCAGTTAGCTTTGTTTTGGTTTGTAATGTGTTGTTAGCCTACACCACTTGCCCTATGAATATAAAGTCGTTAAGATAAGCTAAATGGGAATGTGTCAAACTTCATACAAGTTGCTATAGCATGTATCGCAATTTAGAACTGCATTTAGTATAAGAAATTTTCAATTATATACATTTATACGTCGTATTCTTATCCCCTTCTATGACTTGTATTCTTGTAAATTTATGACACGACAATGATAGTTGTTTATTTGGCTGTCTAGTTGCCAAAGTTTAACCTTTAACGACAAGAAGAGGTCCCTATTTAAGAAACGGTTTAATGGTTAGACTTTTCATTAATGTTTGTGAAAGTTTGACGACGAGAAGAGGTCACCATTCGAGAAACGATTTAACGTAATTTCACAAATGCTAAAGAAGATCACGCAGTTCCCCTTTAAAAACATTGTATTATTAACTAACCGACTTCAACTGTCATTCATTTTCCCAAAACTAATATCTTTATTTTTGGTATTTTCAAATTGCCCTGACCGCTAATGATTTATCCAAATGGGTTGAGTTATCTTAGTTTACATGGTTTCAAACTTCAAACCAAACAATGAACACGAAACTAAAGGTGTTGATCGTGTTTTCAGTTAATTGGTTCAATTTAATCGGGTTTTAGGTTAATCATATATATTTTATCAATGGCAGATCCAAAAAAATTTTCTAGTGGGTTCACTGTTTTCATACGACTGAACCTAAAAATTTCCGATTCAGTTTGGGCCAGTTCAATGGTTCAGGTCAGGTCAGGTAAGGTTTATCACATTATATAATATGATACAGTAACAAAATCCAAATCTTAACTAGAAATTAAAAAAAAAAACACATGATATAAATACGATGGTCTTTTCGATTTAAAAAAAGGGAAAGAAACTTCCTATATTTGTTCTCTGTTTTGTGAGTTTTCATCTTTTGAAAAGGTTGCATTACATCTTCGACCGGAACTTGTTGAAGGAACTCCTTTTTAATGTAACAAATGCAAAAATCGTTTAACGATCCATCACCCATCCTATCACACAATTCCGTCCTCACATGCTTCTTTGAAGAAAACATCTTTCAACACCCTTTGTTACAACCTCTAAATAATTACACGGTGTAACACCGCATCTTTAACCCTATAAAAATTCTAGCTAGATTTGTTAACTTATAAAGTATTGGGACCAAATTTGAATATTCTGAAAACTTCACCCATCGCGATATGTGACGGGGAAAACATAAGCCCATCGCGTAGCGCGATGGACTTGCACGCAGACCCAGAAATGGGCGGCGTAGCTATACGCTACGGCCCAAATCATAACAACCATCGCGTATCGCGATGACCATGCTGAGTCACTAGACACGTGTCAACACGTAGCAAGATATGACAGGCCACGTGTCACATTCTTATGAGGCGGCGTCAAATTGCGGCGCCACGATACGCGACGGGGTTGAGAAAACCCATTGCGTATCGCGATGGGGCCCTGAAATCGCCTATAAAAGGGGTGACGGGTTTGAAGCCATTTTCATCCCACTCTCACCTCAATTTTTAACGCACTTAACTGAGAAAGGCGTTCCCTATTGCCGTGTCAAGCCGATGTGCCATTTTCTCAAAGTTTGTGCAAGTTTTGAAGTTATAATCGAGTAGCAAACACATAAACGAGTAGATCAAGATCCTGCTTTTTTCTTATTATCATTCTAAGTATTCAATCTAAGTTACGAGTTATGTTTAAGTTATTTGAATTATAGCTTAGACAATCAATCGAGGCTATGGCCTTTAACCTTGAAAGTATTTTGTAAACATTCACATTCATAAACGAGTTTTGACAAACGTTACTTCATTGCAAAGTAAATGTTAACCAAAGATATATTTTGGCGGGCATGTAGTAAACTGTAAGAGTGATATCACTAGTAGTAAGTTTCTTGCCCAAGGAAAGTAATTCGTACAAATCACATTCAACTGAGGGACCCGTAACTTACCGGAAGAAACTTACCAACGTGTTATAACCTATTAAGCCAAAGCATGCTACATCAAACGTCACATAAAAACTAAGTGTTTTCATTCACAATCAAAGATAAACGATTTCAAGGTTAAGCTTAGCAATCATAGCTTAATCAAAACACTATTCAGGTATTTATACAAACCTATTATGTATAGGTTAAATATCACTCACAATCAATCAATCAGTCAAGGTTTCCAACACCGACGGTACAGGTGAATACGTTAACCTTTTTAATCAGCCAAAACATATTTTATACTCGATAAGATGAACGGGTGTTTGTCTTAACGAGTCAGTCTATGTTTACATGAGATTATGTGATCTCTAAAACGTCATAATACAAAGTAGAGAATAAAATCAACTCAGGCCGAATACACATGTGTCTGGATCCAAACATAACTGTTCAGCCTAAACAGTCAACGGCTACGTGGCCGCAGGCTAACGGTCATAACTAGTTTCCAGTAAAGGCTACGTGGCTCGGGAACAATTGTGTGTGTAAGGCAGTGGTACATAGACTGGAAGTAGAAATGTTTCCGCTAAGCTTGTCGAGAAAACTATATTTGTATTGTAATGTCATTCAAATGTTTTATAGAGTCATAACGTGTTCACCAGCATATAGCTGACGTATTTTTCCAGCTCATTGCAGGTAATTAAGCATAAGTAGCATTAGCAAGGATTGGAGTCTTATGAAGATGGAAGCGCGTTACAAGATGACTCCGTTTTTTATATAAAATCTTTGTAATATGAAACCTATATTTTGTAAACTCATACTTGGGTATTTAATTCCCAAGTAAATTTTCATTGTAAATTAATATTATATTCAAATCTAAGGTCTTCCGCTAAATTTAACTAACCCATAACTTTGATATATTTACAAAACATGTACCAACTTGTGGTCATACGTCTAAGCCCTAAGTCGAGGTGACACAATCAAATGTGTAGGTTCGAAACAGTAAAGCCACTATGTTCTCCGGGTTCTTTCCTTGTAAATACTTTCTTTAAAGTATTGTGGTTATGGGGAGATTGCAAATTTAAATATTACCGGATATGAGTGGCCACCTATAATTGAAGTCAAAGTTAAAGCATTTTCAAAGATGAACGACAACAAAATATGATTAAGAAAACAATTACCAAATCAGTAGGAGAGCATGGGAAGCAATAGGCAAAGACAACATGTAATTATGATAGGAATCGGTTGGTGGTAAAAGATTTAAATCCTAAACATTATTTAGTTATTTAGGAAATAAAAGAAAGTTGCTACAGAACAGAAAGAATGGAACTTGGGTTCCATCAGTTGCAAGGCGTGATCTTTACATATAGATTCACTCTCATACTTTATATAAGAATTATGCTAAAAAACTAAACCTCAGTGCGTTCCCATGAACCCATAACGATACATGTAGATCCGCCCCTAATGTTATCTCTTACAAAAATAACACACCAAACGTACTTTCGTGACTTCATTTTTTTTATTAAGCTATATTATCAAATGTTGACTCTTACTATAAAAATACATAATTAGATAGCAATACAAGAAATGAAACTATAAACAATACTATCCGTTTATTTTATATTTGTGTGGCTCTATTTTGAAGTATTTTGTAAAGTTTTACTTTAATGAAACCAAAATATGTGTTTAAAGCATAATCACTTTTAACGCATATCTAATGTTTTGGGTAGTGAAGAGTAAAAACCCAACTATAACTAAAACTATACCAAAACTATACTGTTAATTGAAAATATTAATTAAAATTATTCATAACCGAAACAATCGATTGGTAATGATTAAGGGAATATGATTGGTGACCATTCGGTTAGAGTTGTAGTTAACGTGTCTTCGTTTACCGAAACTGTACGGTACTTGTATGTTTGTGTTTTTTCAGATTTTATACCTCTATTTTTATATTATATACCTTCATTTTTATATACAAACATTTAAATTTATGTTGCTAATCTCGTAACTGAGCTTGAAACACCATAACCAAACTTTAAACCGACATTTATCAGCATCTAAACTTCTTAATTGAGTTCAGAACACCATAACTAAACCATTTTCATCCGGAACAAAAGAACAAAATGATAAGAAAATAACATTAAAAGACTAACCAAACTTGACCAAAACCACTTCATAATCGACCATTCGGTTATTGTTATGGTAAACTAATCTTTCATATGAAGATCGGTTACAGTTATGTACTTATGATATATTAGCCGGATGACCAAATCAAACCGACTTTGGTTATTCAATAGAAAGAGAAGGAAGTAGTCGATTGTATGTCTACATTATCCATTTCAATATTAGCAAAATATATAACATTTTTATACACTTTTTATAGCTAATTATTTAAATTAAACTATGTATTAAAAAGAATCACCAAAACAAAAAACAACCGTTAAACCAATAAAAAATTGTATTATTACTAACTTCCAATATGTATTGTTTTTACATCCCAAATAATAAAAAAAATATTTCATCAACATACTCTAAAGTCTAAGCCGTCTCAACGGCCGGCACGAGAGCTAGAAGACGAAGATGAATGTGACGACCCGTTGCTACTCCCCGGAGCTCCGGTACCGTGAAACAAATCCGACAAGTAATTACCCAAATCATCCGGTGCATATCGCACCACCGAATCAACACCTCGAAAACACCCCATATAGTGTCCGATAAGCGGGCAATATCTTTTTCGACAACGAGATTTTAATATCATCTCGGAGTTTGTGGTCCGAGATGACCCATGCAGACTGTTTCTTGCACGCTCCAATAAACTCTAGGTTGAAGCATCGGAAACAGTCTCGTGCATCCTCAGTTGATAAATTATCAACTGCAGGATGCACGGGCAGTGATTGGATCACTTTAGTCCACGCCATCCGCTCATAGGTTCCCGCGTATTGTTTGACTTTTTGGTTGTGTTTAATCAACCAGTCTTCGCCTATTAAAAGGCGGATATTCGAGTTACTAACCTTCGAAACGACGTAGTTTAAGTTGTTGACTAGAAACAGGTACGATTGCGCTACATCCTTGTAAAGCTCGGCGCCCGCGTCGATCTTGCAAAGTAAAACAAGCACCAGCCACGCGAAGCGGGCGGCAATTGACGATGGTTCGCTGGAATTCACGGCTGAGAAATAAGATTCCGGCAATGGCGAACCGGCCTGGAGCGGCCAGTCCGCCATAATATCGGAAAGCGCGTCCGAATAATCGCTTAAGAAAACTAGGTAGTTCATAACATAACGCGTTAGCGGATGGATTCCTCCGCCGTGGACAGGAGACTTTAATGTCTCCTTCTGCATGGCGGTCTCGAAGTCTGTTAACATAACTCGGACTGCGTCTCCGAGCTTAACGTACGCCGAGACCGCCTGCGTGCGAACAGTGGCCGTTGACTCAAACGAGAATATCGTTTCAATCACCGGCCACTGTTCTGATATCGCAGTGTACATATCCAATGTCCGGAACATTCTATCCATCGATTTCTTCGATTTTGCCACGAGTTCCGGGAACTCAAACAATGCGACCGCCGGTTCCTTGCATATTTCCGCGAAACACGATTCTCGGATCTTATCAGACGACGAAAAGACCCAATCACATAGTATCCGTTCACCCGAAAAGAGCGATTTAATCGCAACTTTCTCCGCGTGTAACCATGTTTTGATTTTCGGTTCCATTACTTCCCAGTCCATCTTATTAATCTGATTCAAACTATACTTCTCGACTCCGAGATTATACATTGTCTCGTCAACAATCGATTTTCAGAGGATTTTATAAATCTTCACACATTCTTTTCCATACCCAGAGCGGATCATGCAATCCGCAATGGATTTAAGATCCGGCATAACCAAATCTGACAATGACATTGTAGATTTGTCACTGTCGACAGTGAAACCTGATCATCTTCCTCGGAAGCATTATCATCGTCAGAAACACTCGATCTCGCTCTCGAAGATCGAGCAGAAACCGAAACCGAACCAGAAACAGACTCCGAATCGAGAACATCTCGATTCGTGGACAATATTTTATAAAACTCTTTCTCTAGCCTCTTCATGGCAACTTGCATCAATTTTTGCGCATGAATAATCTTCTCCGAGCTCGCACTTTCGGACACGAACATATTCATTGCGGATTGCAAGTTGTTAACCGATTTAATAAACTGCCTAGCTTCGCGCCTGTCTCCGGTGAATAAGGAGTCAAGTTTCGTGTGGCTAGGTGAATCGAGGTCCCATCGTTTGATCACTTGTTCGGCGTATAACAAGTCTTCCTCTTGGATCGAAGCCGAAAAGGTTCGGTGGTGCGACGGCGTGCACGAAGGCGTGCTAGCCGGAGATGAAGTTTTGGACGTAAATAACAAACCCCTCATGATTGTATTCAAGTGTTTATAAAACAAGTATACAAGTGTGAAATGTTTATGAACAAGTGTTAAATGTTTATGAACAAGTGTTTAAATAGCTAGAGATAATATAAGTTTTGGAAGTGAGGAAAGTGAACAAATGAGGGTGTATATATAGAGGATGGTTGGCAACAATGTTTGGTTTTTTAATTTTTTTAATTGTTGAATGGGTCAAAGGATATAAACGCGGTGATGAAAAATATGAAACAAAACATATTTGAAAAAAAAATGAGAGGTTGGGATTTAAGGAATGAAGTCAAACAATGGTTATGTTTTTGGAATATTTGTTTTGTTGCATAAAATTGGAATGAAAGGTAAAGGTGATAATATTAAAAGTCAATTAAGAAATGCTAGGGATAAAATACGTAGTTTGGAAATGGAATGATCATAGAAGTGTCCGATCAGCATGAGATGCGACTTCGATTATTATTCCTTACTTTTCACTCACCATATAACCATAAAATTATCTTGACTTTACCCACACTATCGATTTTATCATTATTTTTTATTTAATTAAAGTAGTTATATTATTATTATTATTATTATTATTATTATTATTATTATGTTTAGACAATTACATTATAAAAAGTAGGTATAAACTTATTAAACAATAAATAAAAAAAATGAATGCATAATAACAATAGTAATAAAGTTGTATTTTTGGGTTAACGTATCCTATTTGACGAAGTGACGCGATGCGTTTTTTATAAAGGAACAAAATTTCTTTTATGTCTAACATAGCATTTTAATGTCAAACGACATGTCTGACGTTCGACATAAGTAGTTATGAGAATAGTCATTTGCTCGTTCGGAATTGTTTTTTGAAAACTATCTTCACCATATAGGAAGTCCTAGGAAAAGTAATCACAAACCAAATGATCGTGAGAGCTTCACGTTCTTTGTTCAACATAATCCTTCTTGTTGTCGTACTTAAGTCCGAGCTTTTAGCATCATCATGTATAATTTAAACTAAAGCACAAATGATTGTGTAGTGATGGTATCCCAACCAACATAGATGATAAAGAGGAGGAATCCCTTTCAAGGTTATATAACTTCTGAAAATTGAAAATGTAAAAAATGTAGTTTGGAGTTAATTTTATGAGTTTATATCCGTTAGAAAATAGTCAAAAGGAGGGGAGATACCTATGAGTGGGCTTATGCTCGGGTTAACAGTCGTGGTCAATGCCACAAGATACAACGTTCCAGAAATGGCAATGGTGCCTCATAGGATCACATTTTTCACTTGGCGGCCATGTCGCATGGTCTTATAGAATGGATACTTAAACCATCCATGATAAGAAAACCTAAAACACCTAAAACTACATCTAGTCATCTATAAAATAAAATGGAATATATTAATTTTAAAAACACCAAAAACTCATTCAATACGACCGAAAACATTGTCTATTTATCATCACCTTTTACATTTAACTTTAATAAAAAATGGTTTATGTATTTAAATAAAAACATGTAAAAAAAATTGTGACAAAACATTTGTTTGCTATGAGTTTAACAATATGAGAACCTAATTTCCTTAATTGAGAATGTATGTTAATTTTAATAAGCTATTTTCAGTTTTCTTCCGCTTAATATTTGAATTTTGAGTCTTGACTAAATCTGTCAAAATTATTGGACTTGTCTTATACATAAAAATCATAGGCACCAAAAGTCAAAGGTTAGAAAGAACAATTGAATGTTTTTTTGTTGCCTTTTCTTGTAATTATGTTATTTATTTGTTTTTTTCTTTCCCTTCTTAAGTATAGGATATGAATTGAGAGTGTGTTTTAATTATATTTTTGATAGGCTATTTTCAGTTTTTTTCAGCTTAATATTTGAATTTTGAGTTTTGACCAAATCTATCCAAATTATTGGACTTGTCATACATAAAAATCATATGCACCAAAAGGCTACAAAGACAATTGAATGTTTTTTCGTATATGAGGTTGCATGCCTTGTAGATCATGCAGGCTAAATTAACCCACAGTTTCTAGATTGTTATAATGTTATTCTTTTTTTTTTCGAACGGTTTATAATGTTATTCTTAACTCAATTAACTAACGTGCAGCAAGCCAATTCTTTGGCTTATTGGTTTCAAAGTTTTCTTAGATATGGCAACTCACTTGCAGAAGAGTTACGCAACGGCTTAAGCATATTTAATTGACAAACAATACATAATTTATAAGTACACGTTAAATTAACATAGCGGATTATGATAGTGTCAAAGTTTTAACATCATCTATCCATTAACGTTAGTGGGTCTGACCTCATAAAAATCATGATCCACGAACAAATTCCATAATTTGACACAATTATATAGGGTTCAAAAATTAATTTACTTAAATATCATAAAAACTAACATGCTTTCTATTTTTTCTCTCAAAAAAGTCGATGAACTTTTTGTGTATTAAAGTACACCTGCATATTAAATTTGAATAAAATTGTGAAATAAGAATTTAAGCGATTATAGTAGCGGAAACGTGAAAAAAAAACTATGTTATTATTTTGTTTACATATTTGATTTGTTATAGCAGTTGTAATTAAATTACAACTTAAACTTTTGTTGTTACTTATTTGGATGTTTTACTTATAGTTACTTTAAGAAAATTAAAAGATTTATCGAAGTTAAAGTTCTATTATGCTAATATAAACACATGAGAAAAGATTGATCAAAACTTATTTTACAAGTATATATAATACTTGTTTTTAGGTCTAATGATGTAGGGGTAATGGTTAATTAAGGCTTAAGATGTTAAGCTCTCAGGTTCAAAACCTGACTCAAGGAGCTTTTCTTATAGTGGTAGGTTTTTTCATTGATTTTGTTCATGGGTGATTCAAGCTTGAAATGTCAAAATCAGTATGAACATGGTTGACATACGTAATATGAAAACATATTCAGGTATTAGAGATGGTTTCAAACGCTTTTAAAAGAAATTGTAGACAATAACAACTAGGAGCGTTAGATCTATAGAAAGATTGTTGTTAGGATTTTGGCTTTCATTAAATTATTAAATATATTTCTTTTTATAAAATCAGTAGTAAATATGTCTTGAGATCCACAAATATTGTTAGTTTTATATTTATAATTAGGAGCCACAAATCACGTTGCTAACTATGTTTTATTTGATTCAAACAAATCTAACCTCACATGGCACTGTAAAGTTACTTAATGTATTTTATACCCAAGTAGTAAATTGAATAAACAACAAAATATAATAAAAATCTATTGGTTGATCAACGAAAACTTAATAAAATCCAAATCCTTTTTTCATGGATCCCGCATCACGGTGGATTTTGAACGGATAATATAATTGAAAAATACAAAATAACTTTTATAAATGTAATTGGTAATCCGTTGGCAAATATTCTTGCCTAGTTTTTGAAAATACTTTCATCCATGGATGGTATATTCACCGAGAGACAACCGACGATTGTGTCCATTGCTAGAGGTCTTTTAACTAATAGTGAGATGTTTTCTATTGGGTTATTGTTTTAAAATTGTTGACACTATATATGTTATAATTATAATACCTATTATTATTATTATTATTATTATGAGTTATAATAAGAAGATTAGTTTTTATAGGAAAGATATGAAATAATCTTGTCTATTAATTTTAAACTTGAATGGTTGAGATTAGATTAGAGGGAAAATCAAATATAAAACAAGAGTAAGGGCATAATAGGGATAACACATTTGTTGACATGCAAGACACATGTCAAAAATTCTCATATCATTTTAAAACGTTCATAACTTTTTTATACGAAAATTTTTTTTATAAACATTTTCACTTTAATAACGAGTGTTTTGTTATCTTTTATATGCGTATCATATTGCTATATAAAAATAAAAAAAAATTTTGGGTTTTTTACAAATTGTGTTTTACCAAAATTGTGTTATACAATTGTGTTTTATTTTTACATAATGTTTTTTGCATTGTTTTTTCACATTGTGTTTTTGTCATTGTGTTTTTATTTTCATAGTGTTTTTTCTATTGTGTTTTTTACATTGTGTTTTTTTTTTCATTGTGTTTTTTCATAGTGTTTTATTTTCCGGCGAAATTTTCGAAAACTTTTCCGGCAAGGTGGTGGCGGTGGACGGTGGTGGTTGTAGGAGATGAGTGAAAATTGAAGTGAGTTTTTAAGATTAATTAAGTGGGTGTTTAAAATTAAATTAAATGGGTTTTGTATTAGACTAAAATACCCTCTTCCTAGCATTTTTAGGAAAATCTCACTTTTTATTTGAATATTTCTCATTATTATTATTATTGTTGTTGTTTTTCATCAGTTAATAATAACTTAGATTATTATATTTAAATGACATATTCGGTTTTATGTTTGGTTACGCATGGGCACTTTCCCATAGCATCACACGGATGAAACTTACTAGTATTATTATATATTCATAATAATTGCAGTGAAGGCTATTTCTTACTTAGGTATTTTTTATTTACCACCATAATTCTACCGTACTTGCACATTAGCAAGGATTTAAACCAATCTCATATCACTAGATTAATTGGTCATGGGTTCTTTTATGCATTTATAATTGTAATGTTAGTTTTAAAAATAATTAATACTCAAATAATCGAATTTTATTTTGAAGTTTCAAAATTGTCAGCTCTAGATAACATCTGGTTCATTTCGAACGGTACTTATCGAAAGTCTTAAGTCAAAATTTGACTTTGACTTTGTTGAATAGTAGAAAGAAGCCCACGAAAAGATTTGAAAGGCTCAAAACTCAAAATAATCCCACGCTTTAGTTGAAACTTAATAGTTTGATCTAGTTTCATTTATATAACAAAAATATTATTCTTTGATTCTTCACGTGGTGCACATATTTTTGAATTGTTTGCATGTTTACCTTCCTATTTTTCATTATACTCGAAGCATTATGTCTAAATGGTTTTTATAATTGTAATATACATAAGAGCGTTTAATTTATACAATTATAACTTAATTTTACTTAAAATAGTCATAATAAATAAAACGTTTTGATGCATTTTACTATTACATTTAGAGTCAAGTTATTTTATAAAAATGAATAAAAATGAGAAGAATAAGAAAGATTTGTAGTCACACAAAAAAATCCCTAAAAAACATTAAGAAATAATAAAAAAATTCGTAACTCAAAATTTAATAAAAAATAAAAATTAAAGACACAAAAATGTTTCCACCGTCTTTCTCTGACTATAAAAAATGGTGAGTGAAAAAGATCATTGTGTCGTTTTGTTTTATCATTATGTTTTGTGTTTATTTTCGTCATTGATTGTCTCTTTTGTCCTTGACATTGTGTCTTTTTTTCTTTATATTGTGTTATATACTTATATTACTCAACATTGTAATATATTTAGTTCGGCATTGTACTATATTTTGCGATTTAATGTGTCTTTTTTTAGTTATAATTGTGTTTTTTTGTTCATTTCCGTTATTGTGTCTTTAATCTCGGCATTGTGTCTTTTTGTTGATTTTTTTATTTTTGTTTTGAACGGTAATGATAGCGGAAACATTTTAGCTTTTTAAATTTTTTTTTGTTTTTTATTTATATTTTGAGTTATGATTTATTATTATTATTATATTTTTTTATTTCTAAGGCTTTTTTTGTGATCACAAATCCTTTTAACACTTCTCATTTTAATCACTCTTTATATTTTAACTTTACACTAAATTTAGAAACCATTTTGTCTTCTTTACATTCTTTACATGTTTGTTAATTCCAATCACATATTCCTTTGACAACCAATTATATTGTCAAAATCAACATTAATATCGAGCCTTTTGTTTTTTGTTGACGTTTTCTAGTATAACAGACGTTGATGTATATCCATAAAAAAACAAAAGAGTGGTTCCAATTTAAGAGGAGTGAAGAAACACAAATCCACCCCTCAAGGTTTAACACGTTAGTCTGAGGGTAATGGTTAAGTATTCTACACGATGGGTTGTAAAACCTTCTTGGCACAGACAAGTGTATCCTGCAAAATAAAACACCGTGAGCTCGTTACGAGGAATTGGGGGGGGGATTCTCTCGTAACCACCCTCCGGCGTGAGAATCAGTATTTGATAATACGAGAGGGTATAATTTGATAGTGATAGTGAGAGTGAGTATATCCTTTACCATTGGAGGTTTACTGGTATTTATAGCCGGAGGAGAGAGTGTGTGACCAACCACGTTGTCAGGTTCTCCACCAATAATATTCCCCACTCGTGCGGCCGTGGTGGTTGGTGGAAGTTGGTGGACATCATGGCCTTTTGACAAG
Source organism: Bidens hawaiensis (assembly GCF_021521415.1). Taxonomy (NCBI): domain Eukaryota; kingdom Viridiplantae; phylum Streptophyta; class Magnoliopsida; order Asterales; family Asteraceae; genus Bidens; species Bidens hawaiensis. The sequence continues at coordinate 350,447 of NW_027493293.1, forward strand.
GATTTGATTGTACTGTTTGTACCATCCTTTATGTGTTGTCCAATCCCCATTGGTTTGGTGTTTATCCCTATGTGGGTTACCATCTTTTTGTCCCATGCTGGTGGGACCTTTGCATTACCATTCCCGAGGTGTCCGAAAAAGCTATATTGGACTCCACTCTTCGTGCCATGCACTACGCCTTGCGTTAGTGGCTTCCTGGCGCCTAGTGTTTCGCCCGGCGTATGCAATTAGTGTCATACTTAGCCAAATGGTGGGTTTCATACCCTACCTCTACAAGTCCCCCTAGTCCATAGTCGCCCTTCCTTCAAGAAGTGGGGGCTGTGGACTTATTATGGGCTTTTGGCTTTCACCTTCTTTCCTTGTTGGTTTGGTTTATTTTCGTGGGTATTTCCACATATTGGACGGGTGACTTCATTAGTCATAACCGTTGGTTGACGGTTGATTCATGTTGGGTCATCCCGTTTGGTAGTCTACATTGGCGGGTGATTTATACTTAAATTATTCGGTGATGTCGCATATTTCTGCGGGTGATTTATCTTAAATCATCCCATTTTGGCTCCTGCTTTGGCGGGTGATTTATCTTAAATCATTCATTGATGGCGCCTATTTTGGCGGGTGATTTATTTTTAAATCATTCCATGATGTCGCCTATTTTGGCGAGTGATTTCTTAAATCATTCCATGATTGCGCATATTTTGGCTGGTGATTTATCTTTAAATCATCCCATGATGTCGCCTATTTTGGCGAGTGATTTCTTAAATCATTCCATGATTGCGCCTATTTTGGCGGGTGATTTATATTTAAATCATTCCATGATGTCGCCTATTTTGGCGAGTGATTTCTTAAATCATTCCATGATTGCGTCTATTTTGGCGGGTGATTTCTTAAATCATTCCATGATTGCGCCTATTTTGGCGGGTGATTTATCTTTAAATCATTCCATGATGTCGCCTATTTTGGCGATTGATTTCTTAAATCGTTCCATGATTGCGCCTATTTTGGCGGGTGATTTATCTTAAATCATTCCACGATTGCGCCTATTTTGCGGGTGATTTATATTTAATCATTCCATGTTGGCGCTTATTTTTGGCGTAACATTTTCTGCCAACACTTACCGTTTTTGTTTCCCTTTATGTGGATGACGTGTAGTTTGGCGTTGGTGAGTGAATTAAATGCAATTCAGTGAAACGACTGCTGGACGTGACAGTATGAAGACGGTTGCTCTGCCCTGCAGACTTTCTGCCTGTGTCAGGCGAGTGGGCGAGAATCCCGGTGACGCGCCCAGCTGTAGTGCATACCCTCTGTCACGTTATTATCGTGGTGCTTTCAGATTGGGTCACGTGTTAAATATCCCTTTTGTACCCCTGTCCCTTATTAATTGCGATTAGTATAAATAGGGGGAGATTACACCGCCTTAAGCACCATTTCTCATCGTTTTCTTCTTCTCTCATTTCTTCTTATTGTCTTCTTTATTTTCATGGCTGAGTCTTCCCAAACCTCCAAGACTAAGAAGAATAATTCTATGGAGTTCGTCGGCTGTCGTATGTCAGCCGAGGACTTCAACGATATTGTCAGGGTGTACAATCTTGGCCCTGAGTATGAGCCCAAGTTGCCTGCCCCTGGCAGGACTGCTCGAGAGGCTCCTGCCGGCAAGATTTCCGTGTATCGGGAGTATTTCTTTTTGGGCAATTTTCGTTTGCCCCTTACCCGATTTTTTGTGGATGTTCTGGGTGTTTTTGGGTGGCATCTTAGCCAGATTCATCCGTTCAGAATGGATCGTCTTCGCCATTTCGAATATACCTGTCATTGTCTCGGTATTACTCCGACGGATGATAGGTTATCGGCTTTTTATCGGTGGCGTTTTGCCCAGGGATGGTATAACTTGCACACCCGCCCTGGTGCAAAGGCCATTGCTCTGGATGCACCACCCAGTTTGCATGAGTGGAAGAGTGTGTTCTTCTACGTCTCCGCTCGTGTGGTGCCACATCCCATGTTTTTCACGGATGTGAAAGAGCTTCCTGAGCCGAAAGTGGTTCCTTATTCCGGTTCAGACTGGTTCACCACTTTGCAGGCTAGCCAGTCTCCACTCCGTCATTATTCGGAGCGCGCATTGATGTTATTCGACTTGAGTCGTATATGGGATGATGCGGCTTTCGTACCGGTCATTCTTAATGGCGGTCAAGGTTAGTATTTATTATTATTGTTATTATATAATTTTTATTTTTGTTTGATATCGTAACTTGTTTTTCTTCAGAGGTGGATGACCGCATGCTCCTCCTACATCCTGCAGCTAAGGGCGTTAAGATGCTGGGGCGAAGGGAGTTAGGTCCCCGTGAAGAGCCGATCCTTACTCGGACCGCTCGAAACTTTGTGTTTCCTCTTCCTATGGGGCGATCACCTGCCTCGCGGCCGCTGCCACCTCCTAGTTCTGTTACCCTTCAGAGTGGTAAGTTCTTTAACTGTTTCCACCGTTTGCTTTGTTTATTTTACTAACGGTTCATTCTCCTTTTCAGGTAGACGATCTAACGTTGTGCGCCTTCCTAAGTGCAGTGGTAGGGGCGCACAACGCAGTGGTGGGGAGACGGTTACGTTTCCGATAGACGCCGCCGCAAGAGACGTCGTGGATGATGATGACGATGTCGTCGAGGTCTCTGTCGTTCCCTTTGGGGTTCCGGTGTTGTCGTCGGTTTCATTGCTTGAAGCACTCAGTGTGAGTGCCAGCGTGGCGTCTTCCCCAACCACCTCCGCCCAGGTTTCTGTTGGCTTCTCCTCGCCGACAGATTCACAGCCTGTGGTTGCTGTGTCTGCGCTAACCACATCGGTTGCCACTCCCATTTTGGTGGCGACTGATGTGTTTTCTGCAGCTGCAGCTTCTGGAACCGTTGTGGATACGAGTTTCGTATCTACCGGTCCATCTTCTTCCTCTTCCTCCTCAGCGGGTGGGGCGTTCACTGTTCCATGCCATTTGGGTCCCACACCTATGATTAATGAAGATGATGAAGAAGTCTTCCGCGTCATCAAGAAACCTCATCTTGGCGGTTTTGTCAAGCGTGGTTTTGTTAAATCGTCAGCTACATGTTTTTCTACTCTTTCTTTTGATCAAACTTAGACCTTCTCTGAAATCATTTGTTTATTTCAGGTTTGATGGCGATTTCTTCATCGACTGTTTCTCCTGCAACTTTTGACGTTACATCTTCTCTGGCGTCTCTTTTTGCCAGTTTGCCGATGATGACAGGTGTTGGCAGCTTGTCGGAGGCTGGGCCAACTGTACAGATACTGAGTTTGCCAATGATGGCGGGTGTGGTTGGCCCGTCTGAGGCCGAGACCATTGTGACGACTGTTCGTGCTTCAACTGGGTCAATTCCAGTTGTCTCGCTGCCGGCGTCGTCTGTGCAACCAATGAAGGCGATTGTGGACGAATCGCCTAAGGTTAGTCTTGAATCAGCGGGTCTCTCTGTCGCTGATTTTTTGAAATCAAGACAATCCTCACCGGATAAGACTTTAATTCTTGATGGTGATGAGGTTGTGCCGTTGCTTCCTTTTCTCCTTGGTGCGACGGTGAAGGGTAAATTTTTCGAAATCCCAGGCAGTAGCAGCGGCGGGTTCAGCGGATATTTGAGTGGGGGTGTACTGGATGTGGATATGGACCCCTACGACTCCATGGAGGCGAGCCAAGTTTTCCGCCCCCGCTGGAAGGTTAATTGTAGGGCCAATTTTAAGGATCCCGCTACCTGTTCCGAGTTTTTGGAGTATGTCGTTCCTCCCGGTGAGCGCATTGCTCGTAAGATCCATCCCCGAGGCACTTTGTACTCTGATGCTACTTTTCACCAATTCCAGACCTTCTCTTGTTTTGCGGAGTTGCTGCGCGAAAACCTTGCCCTTCATGAGGACAAAATCGATGCCGGTGTTCGAATGAGAGAGATGGAGCAGTTGGTGAAAGACGCCGAGGCCGGCGCCTGGAAAGCGGGTAAAGAATCGGCTGATCATCGCCAAGCTTTAAGCGATGTTGAAGCGAAATTGGCTAAGGCTGAGGCAGACCTGGCAGAGTCTGCCCGCGACCGCGCTGCCCGCTATAAGGAGTTTGAGGCTGCGTGCAAGAAGTCAAACGCTGATCTTGCGGACGCACGCAGCCGCGCTGTTGCTGCCAAGGAGGCTTCCGCTCGACTCGAGAGTGAAAACGCTGACTTTCGCAAGCGTATTGAAGAGTTGGAGACGGAAGCCGCGGTGAGGAAGGCGGATGCTGGTAAGTTGGCTGATACGCTAGCTTCTAATGAGGAGGCCATTAAGGTTTTGACCTCTGAGCTTGCTGCCACCACTGCCGACCGCGATTGGTTGCTGAAGCATGCTATTTTCAAGGTATTATCTTCTTTCGTTGCTCTTCCCCCTTATTATTATATTTTTTTTTATTTACTCTGATGATGTTTTCCTTTGTTTAGGTTGCTCAACGCATCATTAGTGATAATGATTTAACGCGCTGCGTTGGAGCCCTTGTCAATGCTTCTCAACAGCTTGGTCATAAGGCTGGTTTTCATGATGGTATTGCGCATTTGCGCAACAACCTTCCACTTGAGGCATATGCCCTTCACGCCATTGACGTGGAAAAGGAGTATGCTGCTGCTGAGACGGACTATGATTCCCTCATGTTTTCTATTCTTTCTGAAGTTGCTCAGTATGCCAAGGAAGAGAATGGCGTGCAGCTGTTGAGGAATTTGCTTGAGCCTTCGCAGGCTGGTCCTTCCACCGCTCCTGCTGGTGATCAAGAGGATATTTCTGTCGCTGACTCTGGAAGGAGTGTCAACGATGTAGATTAGGCTTTTTCTTTTATGTTCTTTTTCTGTATTTCTCCTTTTTTTTGTGTGTGGGCGTAAGCGCTCGCTTGTAAATTTTTGCTTATAAATGAGAAGGTTTGTTTTGTGAAATGCGGAGTATCATTTCCATTCATATTTGACCCTTGACCTGTTTTTACAATTGGAATCGATTTACATATAACATCTTCGTAATTGTGCTGCGTTCCATGTTCTAGGAATCGTTGAGCCATCAAGGTGCATCAAAGTGTAGGCGCATTTTCCCAATACTTCCTTGATCTGGTGTGGGCCTTCCCAAGATGGTGCTAGCTTGCCTTGCGGTTGTGCTCTTGATGCCTCGTTGTTGCGAAGGATATAATCTCCGATGTTGAACTCACATATTTTCACTTTAGCGTTGTAATACTTTTGTAGTTGGCGTTTGTAATTTTGTTCTCTTATTGCCGCCAACTCTCGACGCTCTTCAAGAAGCATTAGGTCTAACTTCCTTTCTGCGTCGTTGTCTTTCGGTATTGTGATTCTTGGCGATGGGACGCCAACTTCGGCGGGGATCATTGCTTCGGTACCATAAGTTAGGCTGAACGGCGTTTCCGCGTTGCTTGTTTTTTTGTGTGTTCTTATGGCCCATAGTACGTGATGTAGCTAATCTACCAATCCGGATTTGTGGTTTGCTAATCTTTTCTTGATTCCGCCAACGATTGTTCTGTTGGCGCGTTCTACTTCGCCATTCCCTTGTGGATGAGCAACAGAAGTGAATGTCTGCATGACATTGAGCTCTTTCAACCATTTTTGGGTATGTTGGTCAGCGAATTGTGTTCCGTTGTCACTGACTAAGCTCATGGGTAATCCAAACCGACAAATTATAAACTCCCAGATAAACTTCTTGATGCTCGTTGCGTTGATTGTTGCCACCGGCTTTGCTTCGACCCACTTTGTGAAGTAATCGATCGCTACGATAAAAAATTTCACGCGGCCTGGCGCCTCTGGAAATGTTCCAGTTATATCAATTGCCCATTTCTGAAATGGCCAAGAAGCTCTTACCGGTATCATGGCGTTTTTCGGACGCAGGGTGTTTGGTGCATGGCGTTGACAAGCACTGCATTTTCTCAATTCTTTCTCGGCGTCAACATGCATGCCTGGCCAATAGTATCCCGTGTTCATGATTTTTGCCACCACCATTCTCGGACCTGCGTGTATGCCACATATTCCTTCATGGATTTCTCTGAGCAGATAATTTGCGTCTTGTGGGTCTACGCATCTGAGAAGTGGACCCAAGTATGATCGCCTATACAGGATATCTCCTTGGATTGTGTAATTCAACGCTTTATGGCGGATCTTCCGCGCATCTTCTTTCTAATCTGGCAAGATACCTATCGCGAGGTAGTTGATGATTGGTGTCATCCAACTGTTTTCTGTTTCTGAGCAGACGAGAATTTCTCTGTTCACTATTGAAGGTGTTGTCAGGACTTCGATGCGGACATCTTTTGCAAGGTGTTCAAATCCAACGGATGCGAGTTTGCTTAGGGCGCCAGCTTGTTTGTTCTCGCTTCTATTGATGTGTTTCACCTTGCATGTGGCGATAGTTGCCATTAGCGCCTTAGCTTGCGCCAGGTATGACGCCATCTTGTTGTCCTTCGCGTCGTATTATCCTTCAATTTGGTTTGCCACTAACATGGAATCCACATGTGCTTCCAAATGGCGGGCCCCAAGTTTTTTAGCGATTTTCAACCCTGCTAACAATGCTTCGTACTCCGCCTCATTGTTTGTGCTTTTGAATTCTAGGCGTAATGCGTACGTAAAATGTTGCCCTTCTGGGTTGGTTATTTTTAGGCCTGCTCCCGCGCCTTCGTCGTTGGAGGCTCCGTCTGTGAACATCTTCCAGACTTTGTCTTGCTTTTGATCCACGGGGGCTTCGATTTCTTTTTTACATTCTTCTTCTTTTTCTTGAGGGATTTCTACGATGAAATCAGCCAAAACCTGGCCTTTTATTGTTGGCCTTGGTTTGAACTCGATGGCATATTCTCCCAATTCTATCGCCCATTTAGCGAGCCTCCCAGACAATTCTGGGTTGCTCAGTACATTTTGCAATCGAAAGTTGGTGAGAACATGTATTGGGTGGCCTTGGAAGTATCTTCTTAAACGTCGCGCTGTCTGGACCAAGGATAAGACTAACTTTTCCAAGGTGGAGTATCTGGTTTCTGCATCTGCCATAGTTCGACTTATGTAATAAATGGGCGTTTGAATGCCATTCCTTTCCACCATTAAGACTGCGCTGACTGTTTTTTCTGATGCTGCTAAGTATACTACTAATGGTTCTCCAGCTTTGGGCGCTGTGAGTGTTGGCAGCACTTCCAGGCGTGACTTGATTTCTTGGAATGCTTTTTCCGCTTCTTCCGTCCATCGGAACTGAGACTTCTTAAGGCAATTTCTCAAGGTTGAGACGAACGGGAATGACTTTTCAGCATGACTACACAAAAACCTATTCAATGCAACTAACCGGCCATTGAGTGTTTGCACTCGTCACGATTACTCCTAGGAATTTTCCCTCTTCCATGCCGAAGGAACATTTCCCTGGGTTGAGCTTCATGCTTATTGACCTTAGAGTGTTGAAGGTTTCCTCTATATCTTTTAACATGGTTTCTTCTTTCTTGCTTTTAATGACGAGATCGTCCATGTAAACTTCCAAATTCCTCCCAGTTTGATGTTTAAACTCTTTGTCCATCAACCTTTGGTACGTAGACCCGGCATTCTTGAGGCCAAATGGCATCATTTTGTAACAATATGTTCCACTGTTTGTTCTTAACGCTGTTTTGTCTTGGTCTTTTGTCGCCATGTGGATTTGATGGTACCTCTTGTAGGCATCTAAAAAGCACTTGAACTGAAAGGGTACCAGTGCGTCAACTTTAAGGTCGATTTCTGGCAAAGGGTAGCAATCTTTCGGGCACGCCTTATTCAGGTCCTTGAAATCGATACACATGCGCCATTAGCCATTCGCTTTGGGTACCATTACCGGGTTCGCTACCCAAGTTTGGTACTGAATTACTCTTATTATACCTGCATCGATCAGTTGCTGGACCTGCTCATCACAGGCTTTTGCCTGTTCTGGCCCCATCTTTCTTTGCTTTTGTACGACCGGGACGAAATTTGGGCTAACTTTTAACTCATGTTCCGCCTTGATTCTTGGGAATCCCCTCATATCTGCTGGCGTCCAGGCAAAGACATCGATGTTTTTGAGTAATAAGGTTTTGAGCGCTGCGCGTGCTTCTTCTGAGATGTTTGGGCCAATGGTTATGCTTTGCTCTGGGAATCTCTTGTTGAGCACCCACTTTTCCGCTTCTTTGATCTTGTTCGTTTTTTGCACTTTTGATGCTTTTCTTTCCGCCATGTTGCATTCTTTGTTGGCGTGGATCATCGCTATCCCGGTCGGGGTTTGGTACTCCGACTATCCCATGTGCTGTTGACGGGGTGGCATTGAAGTCCCCAATGGCTTCTCTTCCCAAGATTATATCGTATTGTGGGTGAGAAGTTTCCATTACTAGGAAATCCACCTCTTCTGTTCGGGAGTGGAGCCCATCGCTTAGCTCGACTGGGAATGTCAGTTGTCCTAGAGGGTATGCGATACTCTGGTTGAATCCCGTGATTGGGGCGTTAACTGTTGTTAACCGGCGTTTGTCTCCTTCGTCTACCAGGTTGAAACACTGGCGGTACATGATATTGGACGTTGCCCCTGTGTCGATAAAGAAACGCGGCGTTCTGTAATTTCCAAAAACGGCAGTAATTACTAAAGGTGCCCTTTTGTTCGCCCCTCCTCTGACTCTTGGAAAGATAACTTGTTCTTCCTTCCATGGCGCCCCTTCTGTCCTCCTTTTCTTGTTCTGAACGTTGCTCGAGATCATGTTAGCGTGTAGGTCTTTGATCTTCTTTTCTGGTCTTCCGCCATCTTTTGGAGGTGGGCGTCTGTACTTCCCTCGTATGTTTCTCACAAGGTGATCCAGTTTGCCATTTTTGACACATTCTTTGATCGCCTCCTTCAAGTTGATACACTGATTTGTCGTGTGGCCATGTTGCTCATGAAAGTCGCAATAACTTTTCATGTCTGTGCCTGGTGTTTAACTGGTGTCGGCTTCTTCAGTTGGATCCCTTCGTTGTACATTATATGGGCTGGGCTTCTTGTCAGCGGGGTCCATCTAGATCCGTTCGTTTGGGGCGTACTTGATTGACCTTTTTGTCTTGCTTTGGATGGATCGAATGTGGACTCTCTTTCGCTGTTCAACCTTGACCATACGGAGGACATTCTTTTGCCCTGGCGGGCCCTATTAATGTCGTTCCTGGCATCGTTCTTCGCCAGTTCTTTTCCCGAACTTTTTTCCATTCGCACGTATCTCTTGCCACGGTCATAACATCGTCCCATCTCTGCGACATGCCATCTCTACCCGTAAGGTTCCGTATGAGGTCGTCGCATTTTACGTTTTGGAGAAAGGCTTCCCGCAGAAGTTCTTCGCTTACGCCACCGATGTTCAGGCCTTCTTGGTTGAATCTAGTGATGAAGTCTTCAAGCGTTTCATTATCTTTTCTGATGACGTTCAGAATATATGCTGGGTCACTGATATGTCGCCGTTGCTGGCTAAACTGTTGAGTGAACTTTTTCGATAGGTCTTCCCAGCTTGTGATTTGATTATCCGGTAATCTTTCGAACCATGCTCTATCGGCTCCTACTAGGGTTAGCGTGAAGATATGGCACCATAACGGCATGATCCATCCTGATACTAACCCCGCCGCAGTGAAGGTTTGTAAGTGATCATCTGGATCTGAGATACCATCATATTGACCCACCGTTGGCGGGATTTTGGGATTTTCTGGTAGTTCAGCTTCGGCTATTCTTGCCACGAACTTTGATTTTCCCGCCGATGTTGTTGGCCGGTATGGTTTGGAAAATTCTACCGCCGCTTCTGGGTGGTACTTTACTAATTTTCTGGCCTCTGGTCCTTTCAAGCTTTCTTCATAGTCAGGGTCGTCTAGGCGTGAGTCTGCCTTTTGGTTCGACCTCTGAGATTTCTCTCCTGCTTTGCTGTTCTGCTTAGCAGGAGACGTTTTGGCGACTGGTGTTTTCGCCCGAGCCGGTGTTGAGTTTTCTTCAGATTCTTCTTCCTCGTTGCTACTAGAATCTGTATCAAACAGTGATCTAGGTTTTACAACGGACTTCATTTTTTCTTGTACTTTGTCTCTCAACTTTTGTTGCTCAGCCTCGAGCCATGCCATGATGTCTGGCGGCATAGCTGTTTTTGAACGCGCTTTTGCTTGCTTTTTATCTGTCATTGTAGGGTGAACGGTGGAGGCGTTAAGGAGACCTCCGTCCGTATTTTCTACGTCTAGGTTTTCGATGTTTCCTTCGAGGTTGGTTTTTTGACCAACCTCCTTCGGTGTAGTCTTGCCACTCATCTAAGCCAAGAACGGAGTGAGTTACTGTTCTAGCTATATGCACGGATGGCGCCAATGAAGAAACACAAATCCACCCCTCAAGGTCTAACACGTTAGTCCGAGGGTAATGGTTACGTATTCTACACGATGGGTTGTAAAACCTTCATGGCGCAGACAAGTGTATCCTGCAAAATAGAACACCGTGAGCTCGTTACGAGGAGGGGGGGGATTCTCTCGTAACCACCCTCCGGCGTGAGAATCAGTATTTGATTATACGAGAGGGTATAATTTGATAGTGATAGTGAGAGTGAGTATATCCTTTACCATTTAGAGGTTTACTGGTATTTATAGTCGGAGGAGAGAGAGTGTGACCAACCACGTTGTCAGGTTCTCCACCAATAATATTCCTCACTCGTGCGGTCGTGGTGGTTGGTGGAAGTTGGTGGGTATCATGGCTATTTGACAAGGATTTGATTGTACTGTTCGTACCATCCTTTATGTGTTGTCCAATCCCCATTGGTTTGGTGTTTATCCCTATGTGGGTTACCATCTTTTTGTCCCATGCTGGTGGGACCTTTGCATTACCATTCCCGAGGTGTCAGGAAAAGCTATATTGGACTCCACTCTTCGTGCCATGCACTACGCCTTGCGTTAGTGGCTTCCTGGCGCCTAGTGTTCCGCCCGGCGGATGCAATTAGTCTCATACTTAGCCAAATGGTGGGTTTCATACCCTACCTCTACAAGGAGCAAATAAGAAAACTTTTAGGATGATCCAAACGTTTCTGCTTTGGATCTTGTTTTAGGATATAAGAGCATTCACATCCCATTCCCTATCCCAATCTCTATAATTACACTAAAAAACACTACATTCCTCTCTCCTTTCAATTAAATAATATTTTTTATACCTTTATCATTACAGTTTTCTCTCTCCTCTACTCACATCCAATCAAACAAATATTAAAAAATAAATAGGGGCAAACAATGTTCCCCAAATGTTTCCCCAAATATACAAAAAATCACTACATTTCTCTCTCCACCCTATAATTTACACTCACAATCACTCATTCACTCACAACCCCACCCCATAATTTACAAACTCTCCACACATAATTATAGGGGATGAGATGTGAATGCTCTAATAACTGGTAAATTACTAGCAATATGTAATGAATAAAAACAAATTACGTTTTCTTTATTTAAAAAAAAGGTAATGTAATGATGCCATCACCACTTTTGGTAAGGTGGCCAGAAGTTTTACCTTAGGTTCACTTAAAGGTTTCTTCTATTTGATGTCGTGACCAGTAGCGAAGCTAGTTAAAGACACCAAGGGGGCCGGACTCAAATGTATACAAAATTTCATAAACGATTGGGGCGGGGGGGCTCAAATTTTCGGCCGAAAACAACTAAATTTACACTACGTATAAAAAATTTCGGTCGAAATGGATAAATTTACACTACCACACAAAAAAAACAGGGTGGCCCGGGGCCACCCCCGTCCCTAACTAACCTTCGCCTTTGGTCGTGATTAAGGGTGGCAAACCCAACCCAAATGGGTTGTTTTGGGTTAAGATGGATAAACTTTAAAAGTAAAATGAGTTAGGATGGATCATAAAAATTCTACAAGTGGGTCAGGATGGGTTGAAAATATACAAGTGAGTTTCATTTATAGGTTAAAATGGGTCAAAACAAAATATCCAAGTTTTCCAAAATTTATCTATTTCAAAATACCCAAACTATCATGTGCGAAACAAAACTCATCCGAAACCCAAAAAACAATCAAAACGAAACAAAAACCCTGAACTGACTAAAACGAAACTAATATGAAACTGAACCGAAATAGAAAAACGACCAAAACAAAAAAAACGAAATGAAACCGAAAAACTGACAAAATCGAAACAAAAAAAGCGAAATGCAACCGAAAAGCTAACCAAAACTAAACAAAAACACTGAATCGACTAAACCAAAACAAAACTGAATCGAAATAGAAAACCGACCAAAACGAAACAAAAAAACCGTTATGAAACCGAAAAGTTAACCAAAACGAAACAAAAAAAAAGGCAAAATGCAACTGAAAAGCGGACCAAAACAAAACAAAAACACCGAACCGACCAAAACAAAACAAAAACACCTAATCGACTGAAACAAAACAAAAAAACCAAAACGAAACGAACCGAAATTGAAAAACGACCAAAACGAAACAAAAAAAAGGGAATGCAACTAAAACCTGACCAAAACAAAACAAAAACACTGAACCGACCAAAGCGAAACAAACAAACCGAAACGAAACTGAATCGAAATAGAAAAACGACCGAAACGAAACAAAAAAACCGAATTGAAACTGAAAAACTAACTAAAAGGAAACATAAAAAAACTAAATGCAATATAAAAACCGCATCAAAACGAATTAAAAACACCGAACTGACAAACGAAACAAAAAAACTGAAACGAAACTAAACCGAAATAGAAAAACGACCAAAACGATACAAAAAAACCGATATTAAACCGAAAAACTGAAAAAAACGAAAAAAAAAAAGCGAAAGGCAATCAGAATGTTTACCAAAACGAAACAAAAAAACTGAAACGTAGCCTACCAAAATAAAACAAATTAATCGAAACGAAACAAAAAAATGAAATGAAACCGAAAAAACTGACTAAAACAAAACAACACTGAAACCGAAAAAACGAGAAATCGAAACCGAGCAGATACCGAAACCAACAGAAATGAAAAAAAAAATCGAACCGAACCGAAAAAAAAACCCCAAATAACTCGAAATTGAACCGGAACAAAAAGTTTTTTTTTCAATGAACGAGGAGGATGGGGAACACACTTTAGTTATTTTACATTTTGCGTTTTTTATTTATATTTTGAGTTATTATTTTTTTAATATTCTTTTTGAATATTTTTTTGAGGGGGTTTTAAAACCCTTTGTATGTCAACCTTCACTTGGGTCAAGATGGGTTAGTTTTATCCATTTTGACCTATATCCATCCTAACCCTCTATTTTAAAAATCCAAGATCCATCCTGACCCATACCCATTCTGACACATCACCCAAAATCCAAACCAACCCACTCTTATTGCCACCTCTAGTCGTGATTCAAATCCCTCACACTCGATATTCCAGGGCTTAAGCTCGTATGAAGCACCACTGGGTAGACTAGCCTCGTGACATTAAACCCTCCTAAGAGCTTTTCAAGAAACATTGTTTAAAAACAGGAAGATGGTGAATATTTTAATTAGAGTTTAGTAAACCCTAATTGTTTAGTAATTAATAGCTCACACAAAATCTAGTAGTAAATTTATATCAAGTCATTTGTATAAAGATTGATCACGGGTAACAAGCTGAGCCACTAGCTATTTTGGATTTTTCAAAACCAAGTATTTTATAAACTACATTAATGATTGATCTTGTAATCATAAGTCATAACATTACTAATTTATTATCCATACCCCGTTGAACTCAGGTAAGTAACTCCACAATCTCAGACATAATAAACTTAAAAGTATCAAATGCAAAAGAAATAAACACGTGTTGATTGTTAAAAATGTAAAATAAATACGGATTAAAATGCAAGAACAACTTATAAAGTTTCTATGAATTATTTAAGTTCAAAGTGTTACAATATGGTTACTTTTGTTACTTATAAAAAACATTTAGCAAGTATATATATTCTCCTTCAGTCTTTTAATTTGTTGACACCCTAGACTGTCTATATCCTACACTATAGGTTAGTTCTTGGCTTACACTAGAATGCTTGATGGTGTAACGCTTTAGTGAGGAGGCTTAGGCTCTAGTTTAAAATTAATGACGCTTGTATGTTAGCAAACCGAACATGACATTGTTCTTGTTTGTTTGGTTAAAACTTTATCGAACTAACGGAATGTTCATGATGACATAACCAAACGCAATCAGCATCAAACTGTTGAACTAGTTTGCATTGCATAATTAAATCCAATTTTTTAAGGCAGGAATAAGATTAAATTAAAGTCAAAAAAACAATAATGGTTGTTCACGGATTGACACCTAACATGTTTTTCTCTTTAATTTAAAAATACAAACGCATGAAAAAATTATAATCAAACTTATAATAAAAAAATCACGTTGAAAAACGAATGGATATAATAAAAGAAGACGTGCTTATAAAATATAAAAATAATAATTAAATAATTACTGAATATTAGGATCAAGATTTAGTCAAATTTATTCATATTTTTAGTGTCGAATTCTTATCAATTTCTTTGTTTCTTTAAGCATGGAAACTTAAAAACAATACGTTCCGACTTATTTTCTCAAATATATTCATGAAAAGATTTATAAAGTTGGTTTTAATTTAATCATCCAGAACTTTATACATATACGATTATATAATTAGAGCATGTACAACGATTTCATTAATTAGTCTTCTGGATTATGTGGAACCAAGAGGACAAATTACCCAAATTCTGACTCCACAATTGTGGAGCAAGTTTGTTTATGTGAGGTTTGCTTATGTAAACAAGCAGTGGACGCCCCCCCCCCCCCCTCTCACACACACACATAAAATTGGTGTTTTTAAATAAAGTTTGGAATATGATATAGATGTGTGGAGTTGATATGACAGGTTGTGAATGTTTGTGGTTGTAGGTGTCCTAAGATCTCGATTATATAAAGTCAAAATGTAATCATCTAATTTAGTCTGTAACATGAAACATTGGTAGTCTTTTTGTGTATTCATTTTCGATAGAGAAATCTGCATTTTGTCTCCCTGGTTTATATCGTCGCGCGATGGGTTAACCCCTGAAAAAATTTTTGCGAACTTTGGGCTCCTATGTTTCTCCGGCGGGTTCTTCTGACTCCTACGGTCAGTTGACCGTCAGTTGACTGACGGATGCCAAGGGCATTTTGGTAATCATCTCTTAATAATAATAATAATAACAATAATAATAATAATAATAATAATAATAATAATAATAATGTGTCTGGAATATATCAGTTGTTTATGCCATTAATAATCATCATCATTATTCGAGCCTTGTTTAAGATTTAAAGCAGTAATAGTCATCATCATCATTTGGCTCTTAATAATAATAATAATCATCATCAAGCTGCACATCATCATCCCCCGTCGCACCTCCACCCCCATCACGACGACGGAGATCTTATGTTTCATGACGGTGTTTATGAATCCGATGAAGCGATGTTAGGTTTCACGACGGCGTGACGGCGGCGATGTTAGGTTTCGACGGTGTTGATGAATCCGATGTCGCGACGGCGATGTTAGGTTTCACGGCGATGTTGATGAATCCGATGAAGCAGCGCCGGTGTTAGGTTTCACGACGGCGGCGACGATGGTGGCGATGAAAGCTCCATTCTCTCCGTCCGTCCACCACCATCCCACTCCTCCGTCCGTCCACCACCATCCCACTCTGTATGTTTTAAAACTAATTGATATTTTAAAATTATTGTTTGATTGAGGTTTTAGTGATAATTAATAGATTCAACTTCACAAAATTAAATCAACGAAAGATTATCATTAAAACAAGACAAAATAGTTTTCTCCAAATGTCAAGTTAAACTGTAGACTCAAAAAGGTCAAACAAAACATGGATATAGAGAATACAGGAGACCGAGTCTTGAGATGCATAAACTATAATTAGAAACCATGTGTATGTTTTAAAACTAATTGATATTTAAAACTAATAATAATAATAAATCCTAAATATTCATCCATCCAGTTGCCAATTTAGACCACAGATCTCATTCGTTTATGTTTTTCCCGATATTAGGTTAAAACACCAAGAACACACACGCACTGTGTGTGAGAGAAGATGCCAAGAACACCAAGAACGAATTTATAATTTTCTTTTTCTAAATTCTTGTATGTATCACAAATATGCTATAGTGTAACTCTAGAACAAGATTTGAAATTTGAATTGTTGATTTTGGACAAGATTTGAGAAAGCCCCAAATTTAAAAAATAAGGTTCTTGAGGTAAATTTCTGGGTTAGATGATGAATATGAAGATATAGGGGTAAATGGGTCATTTCAACAATTTTTAACAGGTCAAAGGAAGGTCAACTATCGGTAGGAGTCAAAAAAACCCGCCCGAGAAATCCGGTGGTCCATTATGCGCAAATTCTTTTTCAGGGGTTAACCCATCGCGCAATGATATAAACCAGGGAGGCAAATTACAGATTTTTCTTTTCGATATGAAGATCCTGATTTTACCAACAAAAATGGTCCTAAATGAAGCTCGGTCTTGACAATAAAATTTCTCGAAGAGAAAGATTAATTAGAACCGAAACGAGAATGATAAAAAATTGTTCTTCAAATCGCTCATAAACATTGGTTGCTTGACAATAACTTATTAGAATAACCAAAAAAAACTCAACCTTATAAAAACCATAACCTAACGTTAACTAACTATGGATAAAATTATAAAAGCATCACTTACGTTTTCGTTACTCCAAAACGGAAAGCATAATTAACAACTTAATTCTTAAAATAGATAACCCAACGTAAACACACGATTATAATCTATAATAAATATAAACGAAGACATAAAAATCCTACGTGTCGCGATGTGGTCGCTCTCCCTTTCTTTGGAGTCGTCAGATTTGCTTGATTTTTAAATGGAGGCTTCTCATGCATTTAACCCGAATTCATGGGTATGGGTCTTACCAAACCCAGATATTCCTTAAACGGGTTATAACATCTAATTAAATTAAAAATTATTCTCACTAAATTATTTATGTAAAAATCCTATAAAATAGGATATAATAAAAAATAATATCTTATTAATGTTAAAAAGGATATATATATATATATATATATTATTTAAATTAAAAAATCAATTTGATAGTATAAAAAATAAACGGGTCTTGAGTCTCATTAAACCATAAGTATATTATTAACTTTCATAATTATTATTTATAATTTAAAAACCAATTTCATAGTAAAAAAAATAAACGGGTCTTGGGTCTCATCAAAACCATATAACTTTTAAACCAGGTTATAACATCTCATTTATTTGTGAAACGATTTATTATCAAACCAAAGTCTATTATTAGCTTTCATACAATAAAAAAAATATAAATTAAAAAAATAAATAAATATTAGAACAAACAATATAAAACAACCTCCGTAATACGGGGATAAAAACTAGTAATATAATAATTATGGGCTGCAGTAACAAAGATAGAATAATTAATTAATGAAATTTTCGTAGCAATTTGTCTTCTTCATGGCTTTTGTTGCTACTTCCTTTTCATTTCAAAGAAATTATGGCCTCAAAACCAGGCGTCCTATTCAAAGCTTTTAACACGTCTAAATTAATACTAAATTGTTGTCGAAAACTGTCTTGATCGATAAACCCGGATTCCATGCATACTTTTGGGGAACATTTGATCAATTTCTAAAACCTAAAGCAACCAACTGCAACTTCTAGCAACATGTTTTGTTTTATTGTTTGTCGATAATTAAACAAGAAATTAACCTTATTATTGTACAGCTTTTGCTGCAAATTAACATTAGTTACAACTGCCATGCAAGTGCAAAGAAGTTGAGGTGAATCAACCGAGGAGTGATCTAGAAATTTAAGGATTTGAAATTGTTTCTTCCTTTGGATTGTTTGATGAATTTAAGAAATCTCAACTCAAATAGTTAGATAGGATTAATTGTATTAATCTTCTTAATTACTAGAACATATAATTTGATTAGCTTTCGTTTTTAATAATTATATTGTACTTGTATAAATATATAATAGATCAAAGAATTTTTTGATTCGTTAACGGTAGATAATTTGGAAGTATAATACTTCTACTACAAATATAAATTGTTTCTATTCATATGACGTAGTATAGGAAGATAATACCTTTTTAAAGAAGTTAATTAGTACTATTAATAATATAATTGAAAATATGTTTTGCTTGAGAATTGAGATAGTTAAATTAGATTGCCACCTACACCTAATGATCGCTAAATTTAACTTTCAGACGGCTTTCTAAATCATATACCAAAATGATATAATGGCGTAATTACTTAAAAGAATGTACATTGACGTGTGACATAGGTGTACAATCCAATCATTTTCTACATTTTTGTATCGTTTTGTTTTGTAGCTGTAAACAAAGTAACAAACAATCTTTTTTCTTAACGGCAAACTAATCTACTTCTAAATACTCGTATAAATCATCCATGACTGTAACTTGTAGGATTTAAACTCACCACCACTAGGATAGAGCGAAGACATCTTACCATCACACGATGTTCCTTTAAGACGGAAGGAAATGGTCCTATTGATCGATTTCTGACTGACTGCGGTGCTCTATTTGCGACTATTTTGTTGCTATATTTCGGGGCCATTTTTTCTAATTATTTCATTTTTTTATTTTTATGAAGATAATTGAATAACAAGTTATGCTGCTAGTGATAAGAGTTGGTTAGAGATGTAAATTGGAAACAAGGTAGAAATCAGTGGCTTGATATACATGTAGACTGATAATGTACGTGTGATTATCATTTGCATCATCCTTAGATAACACCTAAATATTCAAATCAATGACTTGATCAAGTCAGTGGTCGTTGTTATGCTTAGTTAATAAGAAACGTAATTGATGAAGTTTTAATTGATATTTTAATCCAATTGGTCATTTTCATTTCCTTGTCAACGTGTGATTCCCTCATGTCATTTTGCACTTTCATACTGTATAAATATAATACTTTCTTTTATGGGATTTTTATATTAATAACTGCGGTAATCATGCCAATCATTCTCCTAAATATTTGATTTCTTTTTCAGTCAATTGGCATATGCAAACAAACATGTGTGTATGTGTAAAGTATACAGTCTTGATCTTGATAATCGGATCATGAGATCTTAATCTGATTACATCTTCTTTGACTACAATTATTAAGTTATCAATTCTGAAAATGAACCTATTATACTCAAATAAGATAAGGAAACAAATAACCTATTCAGACATGCTAAAGTAAGTTTCAAATAAACTATTTGTCTCGTCTCGTTGTAGTGTATTTGGAAGATAAGGAATAAGATGTTTGACGACAAGAAAGTTACAACTAGCAAGGTACTACATGAGCTCGAGCCAATTTCAGACTAGTTTAAGACGCTTCTCAAACTATATTAAAAAATAACTAAAACCTATATAAATTAATAATAAACGATTCAAGCCCGAGTTTGAAAAAACAACTCAAGAACCGAACTCGAGCTTTAGAAAAAGAACTCGAAACGAGTCGGGCTTGGTCTCGATTCGGCTCGGCTCGTTTACATCCCTAACTTAATAACCTAGTATAGTGATGTGGACATCAGGCGGCAGGACTTGGGCCGGTTGCCAGTGGCTCGCCCCCTAGGAAGGAGGTTCTCCCCTTCTCAGTACCCGAAATTAGAATTATTTGGAATGAGCCATTGTTGCAATCACACCTCTTAACTCATATCAATTATATTAATTCTGATCTATCATTTGATCAAACCGGCTATACTAAAACGTCACTGATAATGCTAAAATCACTAACAAACCGTCTATTCGCTAAACCGATGACACCATCAGTTTTTTTTTAACTAGGATGCTATATTTTTGTTTGACTGAGTCATTCTTTGTTAGTTGTTACTCGTCAGCAGATTTAAGTTGATTAGGACATAGTTATTTTAATGCAAATGGAAATTGTTTCGGTTTATAAATAGAAAATATGTTTTTAGATATAGCGAAAGATCAACCTACACCAAATGATTGCTAAATTTAACCTCCAGGCGGCTTCTACAACATTTTTTAATGAAAAAGAAAAAACAACAAACATGATATAGTGACTGTGACATACTTCTTTTAAGAATATTGTACACTAATTGTGCTCTTTTCTTTCATTTGT